>NC_137084.1:3298611-3728134 GCF_951640355.1 Cnephaeus nilssonii
CCAGGTCCGCGGTGTCCGCTTCCCCGGAGAAAACAGTGCCGAGAGGACGGCCCTCCCACCGCCACCTTCCGACTCCAGCTCCTGTGTCAACGCCGCCCCACGATTTCAGACCCATCAGCACGCACGTGTCCTGGTGGACGCTCACGTGTCGGTTCAGGGGTGGCCCCTGTGGGCATCGGGCCCCGCAGGAGATGCACCCGCAGGCCGGTCCTCCGCCTGAGCCGACCTTGGCAGCTGCTCCATGGGGCCAGGGAGGCCACACAACTCGGAGAAAGGCCGTGGGGAGCAGGGGACAGGGCAGCGGACTTGAGGGACCGTCAGACGGAAGCGGGTGCTGGCACGGAAGTTCTAGCTCAGCTGAGTGCCTCTGGGTTTCTGACTCAATGCAGGGCTCTCGCTGATGGCCACCTGGTTCCTCACCGCTCAGCCTCCTCCCTGCTGGACGGGCACTCAGGTGGCAGCTGGGTGGGGCCTGAGCAGGAATCCACCAGGCAACCCTTCGGCGCACAGAGTGACGCTCAACCACTGAGCTGCCCCGCCAGGCTCTCACTACTTTCTCTGTTTTCTGGGAACTAGAAGCTGCTGTGAACAAAGACCAGCAAACACAGAGGCTCTCCACTTGTTAAAAACCTTCCCTTCGAACCAGGGGGCAGCACACAAAAAGCCATCAACAAGTTGTCATAATGAGCAGGTAATTAATCAGCCGTCGGAGAAATCTAAGACGGCCTCGAGAGAAACGCAGTGAGCAGGGATGGAAGCTGATGCTGGAGCTGAATACAGGGTCGGCCCGGGGACACCCCTCCTCCCTGCAAACCTGTCGCCGTGGACCTAACAGACACAGTGGCCCCTTGGCGACGGGACCCGTGGCAGCAACAGAACACACTGACGTCCACACCCCTGCAGCCGGCACACCCTGAGGGGGCCCTCGCCGCCATGTGCTCAGAGAAGGACGCGGGACCTGAGAGCCCCGCGCACACACCCTGCTCCTAGGACACAGGAGCGCTCAGTGCACCCCTGTCCTCAGGCTGGGGCAGGTTCGGGCCCGCCACCTCGGGGTCCTAGCCGGCAGCGTCACACATCGCTGAGGATTGTGGGGTGGCGTGTGGTCTCTTTCAAATGGGGGCCGTTTCCCTTAGGGGGTGTGAGCAAGAGCCCACCTTCAGGGCCAGAATCCCGGGGCTCAAGCCCAGCTCTGGAGCTTCCCGCCGTGGGGTCTAGCAGGTGCTGACCCTCCCTGCCTCAGTGTCCTCGTCTGTAAGACAAGGGGGCACCACGGATGTGTGAGGACCCGTGGGTTCATCCAGGACAAATGCTGGGCACAGTGCCTGGCCGTCAGCCTCAGCCATTCCAGTTCTGCATGAAATGGGAAACTGTGAGTGACAGGAGAACAGAATACACGCCTCGTCCCCAAAGGCAAACATCAGGCGACCTGACCACTCGGCCAGGAGGGCGCCGGCCTCCCCTCAGGGCTGCCTGCTCCTGCGCTGGCTCTGGATTTACTGGGATTGCTCTCAGTCACCACCAGCTGTCACTGCCCAGTCACTTCCCTGACTGTCTAATGGGCACATCGGAGCGAGGCTCACTGTGACTCCATAACCCTTCACACGGGCATTGGAGTTAGGGTACAGGAGGGGGTGGGGACAGGGATCATGTCCCCCGAGGCCGCGGGGTCTCTGCTCTCGGTCCTCAGCAGGATGCGCTGGCCACGCGGGCCCCTTGGGTCCCAGGGCCCCTCCCGCGCTCAGGCTCTAACTGGTCCCCAGGCGCCTGGGGGTGCAGGCGCCTCAGACATCACCTCTGGGTCGTGATGTCCCCGTAGCCTCTGGAGACACCGGTCCCCATAGCCCCTCCCCGTCACACACATCTGGTTCCGTGTTACACGACAGAGGCGCCCACGTCATGTCAGACCCTGCAGGCACTCACTCCGCAGGTACAACTCTAGATGCCAACAAGCAAGCGTCAGTGATGTTTGTGGAACTCTGTGACAGTGGCCTCCCTGTCCTCGCTTCCAATGAAACAAATAAGGACTCTTAGCCGAGGCTGACAATTCCTTAAAAATAATTTTAATATATTTTTATTGGTTTCTGAGAGAAAGAAAGAGGAAGAGAGAGATAGAGACATCCATGATGAGAGAATCATTGATCCACTCGGCAGGACAGGGGGGCAGGTCCTTGTGAGCTACACACCCTCTCACCTCACCCCCGGCCCTGCACATGAGACCCTGTACGCCCCCCAATGGGCATTGAGCCTGCAATCCGGGCATGTGACCTTGACCGAGAATGGAATCGTGACCTCCTGGTTCAAAGGTCAATGCTCAACCTCTGCCCGCACTCTAATACCTGGGAGTGATAGACCCAGGTCATTTCTGACCCATAGAACTGAGTGACATGGCTCATTCTCTTCACATCCGCACACTCATGGGACAAGCATGTTTGGAGTCAGGCCCCTAAGGATGGAGCCAGGACTGAAAGGGCTGCCAGGAACCCATTCCAGCATGTGATAATTACAAGAGTTCCCTCCAAAGGTTGGTGGGACTTGGGCGTCTCAACAAGGCTGAGCCACATATGTAGTTTACCTGTTGCAAACGGCTAAATGGCACTTCCCCCAAACCTGAATAGGCTTGTCTGCTGCCAGACAGCTCGGCATTTTATTCCTTCCTGTTGGCCAAACACCTGACCAGCTTAGGCTATTCCCAAAACTGACAATGCTTCTGGTACCCTCCCCTTGGAAGTGTATTCTCTCCGCCTTGCCTTAGGACAGTGGTCCGGGAATAGCCTACAGCTGTTCAGGTGTTTGGCCAACAGGAGGCAAGAAAATGCCCTGGTCTTTATTCACAGCAGCTTTTAGTTCCCAGAAAACAGGGAGAAAGTAGCGAGAGCCTGGCCGGTCAGCTCAGTGGTTGATATTTAGCCAACAGTGCCAAATATCAACAGTACAACGATTGAAATTTCTTCTGAGAGCCAAATTTTTTAAACTTAAACTTCTTCTAAGGCCACTTCTTCAAAATAGGCTCGCCCAGGCCGTGGTATTTTGTGGAAGAGCCACACTCAAGGGGCCAAAGAGCTGCATGTGGCTCGCGAGCCAAAGTTCGCCGACCACAACCTTAGGACAAATTGTGTTAAATAAATACCACGGGGTCCTGAGACAAGAGTGAGTCTTTAGCTCCTTTAGCTGAAGATCCTCTGACCCCCAATGCCTTTCAAAATTATCTTTGTCCCCGGACTCTTTAATCATCTACGCGCAGCTCCTTTCTCCAGAATGCTGAACCCTTCGTAAGGCTGGGAAAAGAATCCCGGCATTATCACGCCCGAACGAGGGTCACCAATAAAGGGCCTCTGTTTGATCAATAAATAATCCCCCCCCCATTGATATAGAACATGAAACCTGGCCTCCTTCAGCGCATTAAGAGACGCACTGATCAACAGCATTTCGCTTTGATAAGAAGCATCAAAAACTGGAGGGTCCCGGATGGCGCCCAGATCACCAACGTACCTCACCTTACACGCTCCAAAAGCCACGCCACTGCTTCTCCCCTGCCCTTGTGCACTGAGCCTGAGATCCAGGCCCCAGGCTCCCGGGACACGCATGAGCTCTGCCCACGCCTCGCCCCCTACAGAGCGCCTGCTGCAGCCCCTGCACCCAGCGATGCTCTGACTTCCTGCTCCGTGCTCTGAGCTGCAGAGGGAGCCCACGACGTGGTAGTCGGGGGGGGGGGGGGGGGGGGGGGGGGCTGGGCATCAGAGATGGTCTCCTTCCTCTGCTCCTCGACTCTCGCCAGAACTCAGTCGTCCTGTGGGGGCTCAGTGTCCTCTGTCTTTCCCGCAGGTCAGCAAGGAAAGGGAGGCGCCCGGCCGGCCTGGCTCAGGGGTTGAGCATCCAGCTATGAACCGGGAGGTCACGGTTCCTGTGTTGCGGGCTCAATCCCCACCCCCACCCCATTCCTCCTCTGCACAGAAAGCTGCTCGCTCTAGGGAGTTTCTCCAGTCCCTGCTCGGCCCGCACTCCCGCTGCGGTTACCTCTCAGCAGGTGCCCCCCCTGCGCTCTATCCCCGTGGAGACTCTTCTCACCAGAGGTGGCCACCTCTCTCCTCCCCCCACACCGCCCCGGCACTGGGCACTTGACTGCTTTTTCTTCAGTATCCCTCTGGGGTTGGTAAGGCCACGTTGTGATTTTGTATTTAATATTTGGGGGGAATTTCAAAGGAGGATGGGCAGACCTGGACGCCAGGTTCAATCTGTGCTGTGGACTCAGCCCAGGTGACGTGGGTTCCCATTGGGGTCGGGGCTTTGACCTCGCTGCGCCCAATGGAGTGCGTTTATGGGGGTTTTTAAGGAAACGTAACTCCCTCTCGCTCCCCTTTGGACATTGTTTCTGTCCGACAGCTTGGTCTCCGACACTGGATGACAGAGACAGAGGAGAGGCCGTGGTGATGGGGTGACAGTGACAGAGGAGAGGCCGTGGTGATGGGATGACAGTGACAGAGAGGAGAGGCCGTGGTGATGGGGTGACAGTGACAGAGGAGAGGCCTTGGTGATGGGGTGACAGTGACAGAGGAGAGGCCGTGGTGATGGGATGACAGTGACAGAGGAGAGGCCGTGGTGATGGGATGACAGTGACAGAGGAGAGGCCTTGGTGATGGGGTAGCAGTGACAGAGGAGAGGCCGTGGTGATGGGGTGACAGTGACAGAGGAGAGGCCGTGGTGATGGGGTGACAGTGACAGAGGAGAGGCCGTGGTGATGGGGTGACAGTGACAGAGGAGAGGCCGTGGTGATGGGGTGACAGTGACAGAGGAGAGGCCGTGGTGATGGGATGACAGTGACAGAGGAGAGGTCGTGGTGATGGGGTGACAGTGACAGAGGAGAGGCCGTGGTGATGGGGTGACAGTGAGAGAGGAGAGGCCGTGGTGATGGGGTGACAGTGAGAGAGGAGAGGCCGTGGTGATGGGGTGACAGTGACAGAGGAGAGGCCGTGGTGACGGGGTGACAGTGAAAGAGGAGAGGCCGTGGTGATGGGGTGACAGTGACAGAGGAGAGGCCGTGGTGATGGGATGACAGTGACAGAGGAGAGGCCGTGGTGATGGGATGACAGTGACAGACCGGAGAGGCCTTGGTCTTAGAACAGACCTGCCTCCTTGGCAGCAGGTGCAGCAACCCTTTCCACTCCACATCCCCTCACTGACCAGCTGCCCGGGCCCTGGCCGTGTGGCTCCCTCGGTTGGAGCCCCGTCCTCTCCGTCTCCAGATGCCAAGGGAACTTCAGAGCTGAGTCCAGGTAGTGCAGACGGACAGTCACCTGGTATCTGGGTCGTTTGCAAACCTTTTGCAGGTGAGGGCGGGGTTCCCATGCCTGCTCTTCTCTCCTAGACCTTCTGGAAGGACGTTTGCATCATGGAAGCCCAGAAGGAGCCCACTACCACGCTCCTGCCCAAGCAGAGTTTACCCAGCATGCACTGCTGCTCAGCAGACGAAGCTGCCCACAGCCCAGATGGAGCCAAGAAGCCGCTGTGCCTTAGGCGACCTGAGCGAGACAGGGAGTGGCAGGTGGGCAAGGGGATGGGCTACAGTTAGGGGCGGGCTTGGCACGCGTGGATGGGTCCTGTGGAAGCAAGAGAGCCTGGATTAGGGGTGGGGAACCTCTTCTTCCGCCAAGGGCCATTTGGATATTTATAGCATCCCGCGTGGGCCATACAGAATTATCAGCTTTCAGATGAGCCTGATAACTTGGAGCACACATTTCATTGACTCGTCCCGAATGCCTTGGCAGGGCGACCACATGATTTCTGGGCCTCATACAGCCTGCGGGCCGGACGTTCCCCACCCCGGACGAACCTGCGTCATCCACCTTCACTCTGACCCAGTGGAGATCATCACCAACTCTAGTCCCGGAATGTGGTCGGTCATTCGCACCATAGCCTTAATGGGGAGGGCGCGGGTGGGGGAAATGCTGTATAACAGTGACTTTTAAAGAGCAATAAGTTTTAAATTTTGATTTTTTTCATCTATAGTTCCTGCTCTTTTGCCATGTGTAAGAAATCCGTGCCAAACATAGAGACACTGCAATTTTGTCCTATTTTCTCTAGGAGTTTTATATTTTTAGATTTTACAGTTAGTCCTATGATACATCAGGAGTTAAATCTGATATACTGGTGGGGCTGGAGATTTTTTAATGTAGCCAGTTGTTCCAAAACAATTTGTTGAGACGCATCCTTCCCCCACGGGATTGCTTCTCCACCTTGGTGAAAAGCCACGTGACCCTATGGACAGAGTTCTGGTTCTGGTCTCTACAGTTCCTTAGCTCTGTTTGTTCATCTTTACATTGAGACCATGCCATCCCGACTACTGTAGCTTTGTGGTACATTTGGAAGTCATGTAGTATTGCCCCTCCAAATTTTTTCTCATTTTTCAAAAGTGTTTTAGCTATTGTAGGTCCATTGCAATTAAATATAAATTTTGCAACCAGATTTTTCATAAACTTGCCAAAACAAAACAAGCCTATCTGGACTTTGGTTGAGAGTTCATTGCATTAAACCCATAAATCTATTTGGAGAAACTGACATCTTAAGAATATGCTTCCTATCCATGAACAGTATGTGTATCCCATGTAGGTCTTCCTGAATTCCTCTCAGCAATATTTTATACGTTTTACTCTACAGGTCTTTCGTGTCTTTTATTCAGTTTACTAGAGGCCTGGGGCATGAAAATTCATGAACTGGAGGGGGTGGTCCCTCAGCCGGGCCTGCCCCCTCTCACAGTCTGGGAGCCCTCATGTATTGGTTTCCCTCGTTTGGGCGCCATATGCCGGGATTCTTTGCCCAGACTTACGAAAGGTTCAGCATTCTGGAGAAAGGGGCTGATGTGTAGATTCAAGGAGGAGTCCAAAGATGAACGATAATTTTGAAAGGCATTGGGGGGGTCAGAGGAGCTACAGCTGAAGGAGCTAGAAGACTACTTCCTTGTCTAGGACCCCATGCTATTTATTTGACACAATTTGTCCTAAGACAAGGTGGAGATATACACTTCAAAGGGTAAGGTTTCAAGGGGTATACAGAAGCATTGTCAGTTTGGGGAATAACCTACAGCTGTGCAGGTGTTTGACCAACTGGAGACAAGAAAATGCCCTGAGCTGCCTGGCAGGAGACAATCCTATTCAGGTTTGGGGGAGGTGCCGTTTAGCCATTCCAACAGGTAAACTACATATGTGGCTCACCCTTGTTCAGCCGCCCAAGCTTCACCAACCTTTGGGTAAAACTCGTGTAATTATTATATGCTGGAATTGGTTCCCGGCACCCTCAGGGTCGGGAGGCAACCCGGCGATAAGGGCAAGACGATGCCCCCATCACACCTCTGCTGCTGCCACTGCCGGCAGCACAAGCATTGGCTGGCCCTTGTTAGGTGAGCCTCAGGCGGGCCTGGGCAGATGGGCAGACGACATCCAAGGCTTGCCTGCACCTCGGGCCGGCCCTGGGTGGCTGGGGGCTGAGGCGACTGGGCGCTACCATCTTTGAGTGCATGGCAGTAAATTAGCATATTCTCTCCTTATTGGCTGTGGGCACCGCCATCTTTGTCAGGGCGTGGCTGTCAATTAGCATATTCCCTCTTTAGTAGATAGGATTCCTAAGAGTTTTGATAATATTAGACATTTTTAAATTGCACTTTCTGATTGTTCAAGAATATAGTAATAAAATTAATTTTTGTATATTTATCTTATATCCTGCAACCATGCTAAACTCGCTTAACCCTTTGGTAGACACTCTGAGATTTTCTACAAGTCATCTCTGAAAATAGTTTTACACTTTATCTTAGCCAAAGTAGTGGTTTTACCTCCATCATTTTTGGCATTGGTCATTTCTTTCTCTTCATCCTGTTCAGTCTAGACAGGTGTATGGATTGTTTTTGAGCTTCTCAAAGAACCCGCTTTTGGTTTAAGTATTTTCTATAACTTTTTCCCAATGTCATCGATTTCTGCTCCACCTTTGTTATTTCCCTCCTTCTGCTTATACTTTTACTAGAGGCCTGGTCACGAATTCATGCCTAGCTGGGGTTCTGCCCGGAGAAGAGGACCTGAGAGGTTGGGGGGCAACCCCGCCCCCAATAGGGGTATGGATGGCCGATCCGTGGCGGGTCTGGCGGGGGGGGGCAGGGAAGGGCCCCCACAGACACTGACTCTGCTGGCACCTTGACCTTGGAGTTCCCAGTCTCGATAAATGTTTCCTTAAGCCTCCTGGTCTATGTACCTCCTTAAGCAGCCTGAGCGGACTAGGACAGTATGTACGGTCTGTATCCACTCAGAACTCTGTGCTTATCATGTCTCGATGTGTAAAAATATAGTTTTCAACTGAGGTACCATTTCCTTTCAACTCAGCAACTTTCAGAACGCAGGGCCTTCAGCGGCTCCACCACCATGTCCACGCCAACGGCAAAGGGACAGACGCCTCTCCCAACGGCCGGGTCCAGCAGGAGCAAAGGCAACTTCCCAAAGGCCTCAGAGCCCAAGACTGCATGGCCCACGAGTTCTCACTAAAGAAATGTGTGTGTGCATGCGCATGTGTGCATGTGTCCGGGTGTGTGCTTGTGTCTGTGTGTGTGTTTGTGTGTGTGCATGTGTGTGTGTGTGCGTGCATGTGTGTGTGTGTTTGTGTGTGTGTGAGTGTGTGTGTGTGAGTGTGTGTGTTGGGTAAGCTATAAGCTGTGGGTTGGGGAAAGGGTCCTTTGCCTGGGCCTAGTGGTGTAGGGGGCCGGGGTGTTCTGGAGAAGTGGGAGGACATTCAAGCCAGGATGGAGCACCGCTTTGCCCGAGTCCCTTCTCTCACTGCTCTGTTCCCTCCCCGCCCCTAGGTCAGGAACAGAGAGCACCCAGAGGGGAGCCCGGCCCTGGGAGAGGGTGCAGTGTGGACCTGAGGACATGGGGGCGTCCTGGAGCCTGAGCGCCTGAGGTCGGATCAGAAGGTCCCAAGAGGTGGGGGGAGGGCACTTTCCCAGGGACAGGGTCCTGTTGGGCTCAGGATGGTCAGGGACAGGGCGCCCTGCAGATCCCTTCGTCTCAGCCACGGGTTCTGAACTGAGCGCCCGTGTCCCAGCGTGTGCGCAGCACAGTGTGCGGGAGTCTCCGCGGGCCCCGTTTGGTCAGTAACCCAAGAGAGCGCTGGTGTGCAGGCACTTTATTGAAATGAATGTGGGGAGGTTTCAACAATGTCTTGCGGTTTCAGGATCTAAAGGCCCAGAGGGGCGCTAAGCTGTGGTCTGCCGGGGAGAGTCTTGGCTGGCCGGTCTGTCGTCAGAGGAAAGGCCGTGTGGGTCAGTAGGAGGCACACTGCTCGCTGTTGTATATGGCGTCCTGGAAAACACACAGAGTCATCCCTCCCACTCTCCCACCAAGGCCCCTGAGCACAGACGTGGCCTCATTTTTTAAACTTAAACTTCTTCTAACGCCACTTCTTCAAAATAGACTCGCCCAGGCCGTGGTATTTTGTGGCTCGCGAGCCGCAGTTTGCCAACCACGGCCTAGGGCTTTAGAAAATGCTTTGAAATGCTTTCCTACCTGTGTTTCTCACTCGGAAACGTGAGGGTCGTCTCGAGAATCAGAGCTTTGGGGCCTGAGGGGTAGACAAGCCTTTGCCCACACGCTCTCCTCCCTCGTGGCCTCTCTCACAGAGAGACTCCACCACGTGGGCAGGCCCAGCAGACCCGCGCCTCGGACGGCTTCCTGGATGTGAAACTATTCACAGTCCCAACAACCACATTCCCTGAGATGACATGAAGCGTGATCAGCACTTGCTTTCAAGACGTCAGTGCCACCCTAGCTGGATGGGCTCAGTGGAGGGAGCACTGGCCTGAAGGGTCCTGGGTTTGATTCTTGGCAAGGGCACATGACTGGGTTGTGGGCTCAATCCCCAGCAGTTGACATGCAGCAGGCAGCCGATCCATGATTCTCTCTCATCACTGATGTTTCTATCTCTCTCTCTCCCGCTCCCTTCCTCTCTGAAATCAATAAAAATACATTTTAAAAAATAATAATTGAGAAAAAAGTAGTTAGTAGCGGACTGAGAGCCCGCTGGTCCCTGGCCAGAGCGGCCAGAGCAGGAAGAAGGAGCCGCCATTACCATCATCACGGAGACGTTGCTCAGGGTTTCATTGCTCTGGTCGAGAAAGCACTGCTTAAACTTCCTGAGGGCGCTCTCAGTCCTTGCACCCGGGATGAACTGCTTAAGGTCTTCGATGAATTGAGACTGGGACTCTGCAGGATCAATGGTCTTATCGATCACATACTCTATGTCTGCGCAGCCAGAACCTGGGAAGAAAGCACACAAAAGCGGGCTCAGACCCAGAGGCACCACCTCCTTGCTGGGCGTAACCATGACGATGGCCATCTTCTTACCTCCCTGGAGAGACAGACATTCAGAGAGCTTATGGGCAATGGTCGGAGTCCTCTGTTCTGGGAGAGCAAACTCGGGGTCTAGGATGTTCTCTGAGCCCCAGGATATCTGCCTCCTTGTCCCGCCTCCCGCACCCAATGCCCCCAGCTCCCTGGCTTCCACAGCCCAGAGAGCCAAACACGATGGAGCCAGGAAGATGGCAGAGAAATGAGGCGCTCTGGCCTGGGGCTTGGGGAGCAGGAGGTCTGCCCCAGGGGCCCTGACACCACCTCCCCCCGAAAGCCTGACGCTGCCACACTCACCGGCATAGCAGTAAAGGGGGAGGGCGGTCAGCATGAGCACCACCGCCAGCTTCATGGCTCAGGCAGCTGCTGCGGGCTGGTCACTCGGACGTGGCAGGGAAGAAGGACTCACTTAGGAGGTGAGAGCCCAGACTCCTCCTTTTATTCTCCTGGCGGCCACTTAGCCCCTCCCACAGATGATGGGATGAGTCACGGGATGAACCTGGCGTTGGGCCCAGAAAGGACAGCGAGAATCATCTGGAACCCAGCCCGCCCGTGGTCTGTTTGTAGAAACCAAGGAATCAGAGCCTTAAAAACCCTCATAGATTTCATAACGGCAATCATGGAAACGAAATTAGATAAAATTAATGCTGAAGTGCTTGCTAAATAAAGTAAGTTACAGCATTGTGAGTCTGTGTTCTCATTCTTGTTTTATTAATATTTGGTCCTCACTTATCTCTTCCTCCTCCTCCAGCTCTTCCTCCCCCTCCACGTGTCTCCTCCCCTCCCCTTCTCCTTCTAGCCCCCTTACTCCTCTCTGTTTTCTTCTGCTTCTTCTATAAGGTACAGAGATCTTCACATTCCCTGCCTGTGCCTCCTGCCTCACCAATCACCTGGGCTGGGTGCAATACCACCCAGCACCTGTGGAGGGCAGACGTTCCTCACCTGTACACTCAGTCAGGTGCCTTCTGTTGGACAATAGCAATAGCTTCTCACCTTGGTTGAAGGTTGTTGGTACAAAGACTATCTCACTTAGGTAAGCCAATTTTATAAATCCTATATAATAGAAGGCTAATATGCAAATTGTCCCCTCAACTGGGATTTCAACCTGGAATTTGACCAGGAGGTGGAGCTGGCTGGCCAACCGCCCACAGCCCCTATCCCCAGCCGCCCCCGCCCCTGATTGTCCCCTGTCACCCTGATTGGGGCCAGGGCTAGCTGGCCAACTGCCTGTGTGCCCTCCCTACATGCCCCCTTTGACTGGCCTGATTGGCCCGATCAGGGCAGGCTGGCCGGACTCCACCCATGCACAAATTCATACACCAGGACTCTAGTTTAGTTATAAATGTAGAGTTACATTTTGTTCCGTTTTGTTAACTTTAGGGTTTTCCTTCCACTGATTCAGGAGATGATGTGAGAAGTAGAATCCCTGATGCTTAAGGGAGGCAGCACTGGATGGTGGGAGATATCTGGGCCCGTGCACATATGGATTTGCATCTTGGATGCCACCGCTAACCACGAAGTGACCTTGGGAAAGAGAGTGTTGGTTGTCCCGAGCTTCCGTTTCTACAACGAGCATAAATGACACCGAGGCGGCTTTTGTAAGAATGCCAGGCACTCCACATAGAAGCCGAGCACAGGGCCTAGGAAGGGTAATCATGACTAACCCACAGGTTTCATCTACACATCCATGCATACATACATACACATATATACATACATACTTTCATCCATCCATCCATTCATCCATTAATCTATCCATCCATCTGTCATCCTCACATCCATCCTTCCAACCATCCATCTACAGTCAACATCTATCCAAATATCCATCCATCCATCCATCCATCCATCCATTTCTTTATGCATCCATGTTCATAACAACCAGGATTCTCCTAAGCCTGGGCCCTGTGGTTCATGTCACAGATTCAGCCATAGGAACGAGTTAAAGCAGGAACTTACACCTGTGCTGCTTACCTCGAACTGGGAGTTAATAAACAAGCTTCCCATTGAATTCTATCTAATAAAAGAGTAATATGCAAATTGCCCATCACTCCAACACACAAGATGGATGCCCCATGTGGACACAAGATGGCCACCACAAGATGGCCTACAGGGGAGGACAGTTGGGAGGGATCAGGACTGCAAAGGAGGGCAGTTGTGGGTGTCAAGCCAGAAGGGGAGGACAGTTAAGGGTGACCAGGCTGGCAGAGGAGGGAAGTTGAGGGCAACCGGGTGTGTAGGGAAGGGCAGTTGGGGGGGACCCTGACCTGTAGGGGAGAGCAGTTGGGGGGGACCAGGCCTGCAAAAGAGGGCAGTTAGGGGTGACCAGGCCTGCAGGGGAGGGCACTTAGGGGCAATCAGGCTGGCAGAAGAGCAGTTAGGCATCAATCAGGCTGGCAGGGGAGTGGTTAGGGGGTGATCAGGCTGGCAGGCAGAAGCAGTTAGGGGCAATGAAGAAGGCAGGGAGGCAAACAGTTGGGAGCCAGCAGTCCTGGATTGTGAGAGGGATGTCGGACTTTCCATTTAGGCCCGATCCTACTGGGATCAGGCCTAAACGGGAAGTTGGGCATCCCTCGAGGGGTTCCAGATTGGAGAAGATGCTGGATGGGCTGAGGGACACCCCCCCCTCATGCACGAATTTTGTGCACCGGGCCTCTACTATGAGATAAAGGAAAGTGATTGTGTTGTGAACAACAGAAAACAGCAAGGGCAGCATCCTGCAGGAGGTCCCGGCAGGCGATCCCACCAGGACTTTTTTGGTTGTGTGCCATTTCCTGCATCAGTGAACAGTGACTCCCAGGGACCTGCTGGATAGGAGTGTTCTAGGAGAGGCAACATCAGATACCGAGGCCCTGAGTGCGATGGCACTCGGCGAGTGAAGGGAAGCCTGGAAAGTGGACCCCTCGGTGTCAGACAGGCAGGACGCCTCATGAGAGAGAAAACTCACATCAGTGTAAGTGGCGCCGGCATGAAGCAACAAGACAGCTGACGTGGCTTAGAGTAAAGAAAGAGACATGGGTGAGAGCGCCTGAGAGGTGAGCCAATAGGTAATGAGCCGTGAATGCACTGTCCTCTGTGTGGATGGTTTGGGACCCATTTCTTTCCATCATTCAGCTGCACCCCAAGTTTCCAAGCACAATATTGACTTAGGAAAACGCTAAGAATAAGGAAGGTGGTGTTCTTATGTGTGCACTGTCTCCCTGTTGACCGTTGTTGGCCATCATTCCAAAGGCACGTGAATGACTGTCATAATGAATGGGAAACTTCCTCCTAGAACAGGACTCAGTGAGGGCTCTGCTGGTGTCCGTGGTTATGGACCTGCCCTGTTGTCTGCTGGACAGTGGGCCTCATAGCAAAAGCGACCCCCTGTCGTGTACGATGAGTCTGTGTTTCTTTACTTCCATGTTTTCTCCAGAGCCCACGATGACCGTTCTCAGGTGCGTCAATGATCTATGACTCGGCTCACAAGAGACTCATTTAAAGGAAGTGTTCACCAAGAGAAACCAATATGGTGGCATAAGGTAAACACTTGTACATGCTGCATCTCACAACCACACCAAAACTACAACTAAAAGACAAAACGTCTATCACCCACAACCACAGGAAACCTAGCTGAGTAGAAGTTCTAGAACTAGAAGAAAAGAGAAGAGCGCATTGAGAATGGGTAGGATGTGCACAGGCGTGAAAAAGCAGAGGTACGGAGGCGCACGTAGAGGGATAGCGACTGGGTGCGCTGTTTTTTTCAATCCGAAGGGAGACACAAGCTCCTGACTGCTCTGAACTCCAGTTTCCGGTGAGACTCTGGGGACACAGACTTCTACAGGGAGAAGCGGGACTGTCTGCCATCGGGTGGGAAAGTGAGGATGGCTCTCTTGCAGAGGTGTGCAAGGTAATCATTGTTTGCTGCTCTGGGTTGTGGGGCACGTGGACGTGGAAACGTGGAGATGCAGAGAAGGCTGACTGGCAGCCATCGCTGTTTGCCATGCCCTACTGATTCCCTGAGACCCCGCCCCTCCCAATTTACAAACCCACCCAAACTGTGCACAGTGGCTTTTGCATATGAATGGCCTGCCCTATCGCAGCTTAACCTAACAAACTGCAGCTGGGTCAGCTCCAAAACTTCCAAACCCCAAGCAAAGAGGAGAAATCTGAAGATCTTGCTGTAGCTCCTGCTGGCTGGCCTCAAACAGTAGCTGGCCTGCACCTCCTTGGAGATCCAGGAGCCAGTGTACCTAGTGGTCAGTGTGAGACGACACCAGATTTCTACTCCTCACACCCATAAGTGACACACTCAAGATGCAGATTCAGTGAGCACCAAAGCCCCACTGAAGCAAGTACTGCCCCATAAGGGTGTCTCCAGCACAGCAGTTCTTCATTATAGACACAGCGGGTCCTCACAGCCAATTGGCCTGAAGGCCAATTCCTCCCAGTGTACCAACAGCAATCAAGGCTTAACTACAACAAGACTGTGCACTCAGCCCACAAAGGGGTGCACCAAGAGTGTCCACCTCAGGTGATTGGGGAGGCTGAACCACTGGGTCCTATAGGTCACCTACCACACAAAGCCACTCCATCAACACAAGGAAGCAGCCAAAATGAGGAGACAAAGAAACATGTCATGAATGAAAGAAATGGAGGAAAGCAAACTACTGGATATAGACTTCAAAACCACAGTTATAAGGTTACTCAAGAATCTTCTAGAAACCACTGAGGAACTTAGTGATACCTTTAAGGATCTTAATAAGAATGCCAAAAAAAAAAGAAAGAAAGAAAAAAGGAAAACGACCAGTCAGAAATTAAGCATACACTGTCTGAAATAAAGAATAATATTCAGAAATTCAACAGTAGACCAAAGGACCCCAAGAATCAAACCAAAGATTTGAAACATGAGGAAGCAAAAAAACACCCAACCAGAAAAACAAAAAGAAAAAAGAATCCAAAAATATGAAGTTAGTGTAAGGAGTCTCTGGAACAACTTCAAGCGTACCAACATCCAAATTATGGGGGTACCAGAAGAAGAGAGTGAGCAAAATATTGAAAACCTATTAGAAGAAATAATGACAGAAAACTTTCCTTACCTGGTGAAAGAAATAGACTTACAAGTCCAGGAAGCACAGAGAACCCCAAGCAAGAGGAATCCAAAGAGGAACACACCAAGACACATCATGATTAAAATGCCAAGGGCAAAAGACAAAGAGAGAACCTTGAAAGCAGCAAGAGAAAAACAGTTATTTACCTACAAGAGAGTACCCATATGACTGTCAGCTGATTTCTCAACAGAAACTATGCAGGACAGAAGGGAATAGCAAGAAATATTCAAAGTGATGAATAGCAAGAACCTACAACCAAGATTAGTCTACCCAGCAAAGCTATCATTTAGAATTGAAGGTCAGATAAAGAGCTTCACGGACAAGAAAAATCTAAAGGAGTTCATCACCACCAAACCAGGATTATATAAAATGCTGAAGGGTATTCTTTAAGAAGAGGAAGAAGAAGAGAAAGGTCAAGATAAACATTGTGAACAACAAAGTGACAACAAATACATATCTGTCAACAAGTGAATCTAAAATTCAACTGAATAAAAAACTTTGATGAACAGAATAAACTGGTGAATATAATAGAATCAGGGGCATAGAAACGGAGTGGACTGCGAATTCTCGGGGGGAAAGGGGTGTGAGGGGTGCAGGAAGAGTTTGGACAAAAATCTTACACCTATGGTTGAGGACAGTGGCGGGGAGTAAGGGCATGGGGTCGGGGTGGGGGGATCGGTTGGAGAGGAGCTATTGGGGGGGGGGAAGAGGAACATCTGTAATAATCTGAACAATAAAGATTTATTTTTAAAAAATAAAAATAAAGGAAGTGTTCGCAAACAGAAATAGATAAACCAAAGTCCACATGCTTGTATTGCTGGCCTGATGGTTTCTGCTCCAAAAAGTCCTTAGACCCAGGTCCCCAAATTCAGTTCAGAAACTGGAGCACGGAAGTCCACTTTGGTTTCCGTGTTGGTGTGGCATCTCTTGGCCACCTGCTGTGACAGACCATGCTGCAGAGGTGAGCTATCCAGGCAGAGGGCACATAATGTGCGGTGAGAGAGGATGGTGTTTGCTCAGTGCTTAGGCCCCACAAGTGGCGAGAGGCACTGACACTGACGTCATGGTTATTTGGGGTCTGGCCATGCTTAGTGACAGTCACAGCACTCAGTGAGGGCCGTTCCTATGCTCAGTGACTCCTGCACTGAGACAAAGCCTGTGAGAGGTGGTCAGGTGTAGCTGATCTGTGAGCTTCTCATTCTTTGTGAGTTTGCGGTAGAAATAGGCTTCACTGTATTTGGACGCAAGAAACTTTCTACTTTACTTTTCCCCCGATTCTGTAAACGAGCTCCGCCCCTGGCTTCCAGGGCTGTTGAGACACAAACCTCAACGATGTTCTTGGAGGTGAGCCTCTTCTTCCTTAAGATCATGCCAGCATCTGGAGGCTGTCCGGGGAGGTACTTTCCCAGGACGGAAACTCAGGACAGGCCCTGGTCTTGGAGACATCTTGATGGCAGTGAGATGTGTATTGATCTTGGCGCCTCCCATGCCTTGAGCCAAGCCGGACGTGGGAGTGTCACCGCGGGGTCTCTTGGTACAAGGGGAAGAGGCCTAGGCTTGTTGTGAGGCCTGAATGACTTACAGCCCGTAAGTCCTCAGAACAGCGCTGGCCGCAGAGTAGGTGCTGTCTACACGTCAGCTGCCAGTGATGAATTATAAACCAGAGAGGGCTCTTCTATTAAACCCTGGAGGCCAAGGAGGACCACTACAGACCAGGGACCTTCCTGCTCTTCTCCATCCTCCAAGAGACACAGAGATCATCCCGTTCAGATACGAGGGGAACGGTCAAAGTTGACAGTTAAGCACTGTATTTCGATCCATTCTTACCTGATATTTTTCTGACTCCTTGAAGGAGTTTCATGAGATCCAGTTTATGCAGATCTTCTCTGTTGAACAGTCTACATGGTGTTGGCCTATGAACCTTCTCAATGTCCAGCTGCTCCCTGTGCTACTTGCTTCAGGTTCAGGAGAGCATGAATGGCAAATAGTGACACAGCGCTTACTCCCTGCGGAGCACTGGTGACCACCTCTCTTTGTCTTCACAACAAAGACCCAATGAGGAGAGAGATGGTGAAATTTAGTGTCCACCTGGGGCACCTCAGCAGGGAGAAGAGGCCACTAAATGCATGGAACGCCAGGGCAGCAGCATAGACCAGGATCCTCCTGAGCAAACTGAGATGTGTGGTCTCCCACCCAGGAGGTAGGGTCACCATTTCTCCCCAGCTGCACACACTGGGACCACAGAGGTCAAGTCCCTTGACCAAGGGCACACAGCTAGTGGGGGGCAGAGCCGGGAAAGCAGCCAGGTGTTGTGACATCAGAGACAGGTCTCCTTAGTGTGACCCTTATGGCCCTTCAGGTGATGACTCAGATGGAGTCCTGGGACCTGGACTTGCCCAGCTGCCCTGTGTGGACGCCAGGTGGAGGTCTGGGCTGGCCCCGCAGTTTTGTGCTCGAGGTCTTTGGTCCAGGTGAAGTCTTCTCCACAGTCCCAGCCTGAGTCCCTTTAGCTTGAAACTCTTTATTTGTTCCCGATGCCACAGCACAGACAGCCCATTTCCTGTTTGAAAACGAAGCCTTGAATCTCTAGGGATCACCTTCCCAAGACCCCGTGGCTCCTGGGTGCACCTTTCTCCTGGTGACCAGGGCCTGACCTCATGGCCCTTTCCCCCTGTTGAGTCCTAGAGGTCATGACCTGGGCTTTTCGGGTCTTTGAGTGACAACAGTGATACAGTAGGTGTCTAATTAGGTGTGTAACTTCTTTGAGGAACAGGATTTGAGATTCTATAAAGAATTCTCTAGTGCGGCCTCCATGCTCAGTGGTTGAGTGTCAACATATGAACCAGGAGGGCACTTTTCCATTCCCGGTCAGGGCACATGCCCAGGATGTGGGCTCAATCCCCAAGTTGGGGCATGCAGGAGGCAACCAATCAATGATTCTCTGTCATCACTGATGTTTCTATCTCTCTTTTCCTCTCCCTTCATCTCTGAAATCAATAAATATATATCTTTAAAATAGAATTCTCTGATCATATAACATGTTTTATTATTGGGTCTAGTTAGAAAGAGATGTGCATTATAACTAGAAAATCTAATGAAGGCACGGCTCATGCCCCACACTAAACTCAGGCATCAGCCTGAGATCCTGGTGCTAACACCGAGTCCTTTCTGTTTCTGGATAAAAGTGTGGCATCACCATAGGTGCGACCAGGTCAGGAGAGGAAGAAGTTGGAGCTCTGACATCCAGGCCCCGGGCCACCGCTGTCCTGTTCCCCAGCAGTAAACATCAGCTTGATCCCATCTAACCGGATCCATCTAATGCCTGGGGACAGGGACCGGATTTGGAAGCTGAGTCAGGATCAGGTGCCACCTCCAGCCAGTTCTCCTTGGCTCCTTCAGAAAACCCTGACCTTTACATAACTTGTTCTTTATACAAAATGTGTGGTTACATACTTAATCCCAAACTCATGACAGTCCATATGGGTCATTCAAGTTTACACCATTATCTTCTGTATTCCGGTACTAATTTCCCTCCAGTTCACGCCCACACTTTCTCGCTAACCCCAGGCCTCCAGAGTGGGCACCTCTGGCCCTCAGGGGCGTCACAAAGGGAATATGGGACATCTAATAACACACATCCTTTTTAATTCATCTTTCTTGTTGGAAGTGTCACAGAGGTCCCCTTTCCACCATGGACCCACTCCACCCCACGCCGACCCCTCTCCAGGTTGATAATACATGTTTCCAATGTTAGACACTCCGCTCTCTCCCAGGGCTCATTTCCTCCCTCCTTACCCAACCCTGTGAATATTTGTCCCAGTCCAGAGATACCTGTGTGTCCTCACAGGTGGGTGGTGTGCTATTGGCATCCACTGGGTGAGACCAGGTTTGCTGCTAAACGGTACGGTGCTCAGGGCATCCACCAGAAGAGAACCCTTCTCCACCCAGTGGCTCCAGAGCCGTGGCTGAGACCCCGTGATGGAGAAATCTCTGGAAGCCTTGGCGCTGGTGGAGCGTGAGGTGGTCTCGCCCTCAGTGGACAGTGAGTGGAGCCTCAGTGCAGACCTAGGCCGACAGGAGTGGGGCCGTGTGTCCTCCAGCTCGGAGCTCAGCTTCAAGGTGGGGACTTCGCCGGGCTGGTCCTCACTCCTGGAGGGCCGCACGCGCTCCTGTCGGTCACCCTCATAGACTTTGTCCTTCCGGGTCCAGCCCTGTCCTCAGCTCCTCACAAAGCTTCTCTTCCTGCAGAATGCACGCTCCTCAGGCTTGGTCTTCCTTGGATGTCTGTGCGCCTTTCATGTCTGTGATAGAAGATCCTACTGGTGACACACCTCAGCTCTCCTCTGCCCTGTCTTAGGCCCTGACCTTTCACACGCTATTCGATTCCTTAAGGAAATCCGTTAATCCTTTCCACAAACACATCGCGTTTCCCCTAACTTGGGTTCATCATAGAAGCCAATTACCTGAAATGACCTGCAGCACCTCAACTATGTTTGCCAAATTTTGTCTTGACCATTATTTTTATTTTGCTTTTTTTCTTCACTCTCGACATTCCTTTCATTTCCGTCTTACAACTTCCTGTAATTGTAGACACTTTCATCTATATATATAAAAGCCTAAGCAACTGTTATGACCGGACTACCAGCCAGTAGCTATGACGCACACTGACCACCAGGGGGCAGAAGCTCAACGCAGGAGCTGCCCCCTGGTGGTCAGTGTGCTCCCATAGCCAACCTCCTGCAGCTGGCCAACCTCCTGAGGTCCCTCCCCACAGCTGGCTGGCCCTGATCAGGGCCAATCGCTGGCCAGGCCGAGGGACCCCACCAGTGCATGAATTCGTGCACCGGGCCTCTAGTTTGGAAATAACGGTACAGGAGCACTGTCCCAAAGAGGACACACTGGAAGACAGCTTCCCTGAGAACGTGAGCACTGTGTCTCCTGCTGTGGAAATCCTTGTGAGGAATACAGATTCATCTATGAGCATCTATGTTCTCTCCCGTGTTTACTGGGTTCCGTGCCTTGTGTGTTGTGTGTTTTTTCATCGATTCCTTTTTGTAGAGCAGACCTTCTCCCCGCCTCTGAGGGAAAGAACTTAGCAGATAGACTTTTGAAGATCTGCATCCAGAAACATCTTCATTTCTTCCTGCTGACGTGGCCGTGAGCTGCATGGAGGAGGCTGGTCCTGATCACTCACAGGTCAGAGCCTCAGGAGTGTCAGTGTCACTCGGTGGCTCCAGGCTTGTGTGGATTCTGTTTTGTTCCCAGCCTTGCCTGGGACGTGCGTCTCCTCCTGAAAGGAGCTCCTTCCTTAGGGCCCTGTTCCAGAAAGGCGCACAGAGGTGTCTGATGTGGGGAATGAGTGAGCTAGTCCATCTCATATTCTCTTTTTAAATATATTTTTATTGATTTCAGAGAGGAAGGGAGACGGAGAGAGAGGTAGAAACATCAATGTTGAGAGAGAATCTTTGATCAGCTGCCTCCTACATGCCCCCTACGGGGGATCGAGCCCACAACCCATGTGCCCTGACCGGGAATGGAACCGTGACCTCCTGGCTCCTAGGTCGATGCTCAACCAATGAACTGTGCTGCCCCGACCCATTTCATATTCTTCCCTGTGGGGAGATTTGCTTGATGAAATTCTTTGGTGACTTTCTTTCCACCTGGAATGCTCTCATTTTGAAATCCTGTTGGTTGGACCTCCTGAATGGAAGCCTTGCCCTGCTGTGCTTCTATCTCACATTTCTGGTCTTCTAGGCCGTTGTTACTCTATTCTGCTTTGTCTTCCAAATGCTTTATAATTTTCCAGCCATCGTATTTTGTATTTGCCCAGAGCAGCTTGTTTTACTTTGAATGTTTATCCCCATGAAGACTCCAGCGGAGCACAGTCACCGAATTTCTGAAGACCCGGAACGGGCTCCCATGGGAGAGCGCTCTTCCTGGCCCCGAGGGCTTAGAGCGGTCCCACGGGACACGGATCCATGAACAGCTCGCCCGGCTTCTGTCTCTGTCCGTTTTGATGCCGTCGATACGTCAGAAACGATGGTGGCCTCTGGGAGGAAAAGCAGGAGGAAAGGAGGGAAGGAAGGCGAGGTGTTGGCTGGGACGCGAGGGGAGGTTGTGGAGCGCACACAGGCCTGAGGAGACTGCTTTCTGAGCGCAGACACCCAGTTCCCACTCTAGGAAGCGAGTGGACAGCAGACGGTGCCTGACGTGAGGTGTGACAGCCTGGAGGGTGTATCGGGGTGGGATGCAGGCCCCGCTCCCGCTTCCGGGTGTCTTTACGCCGCCTCTCAGAGCTCTAAGGTGTGTGGGAGCTTTTCCTGTGTGTTTGGTAAAACATACACAACATACCATTTACCGTTTTCACCTTATTTGCGTGTAGCATTCACTGGCATTGCTGAATGCACTGTCCTTATGTCACCTCTGTCCATCCAGATTCAACCCCAACAGGGCCTCCCCATCAAACAGTCACCTCCCCTCCCCCAGCCCCGCCTGTGCAGCCTGTGGCCCCTCCCCCATGGCCAGCAGCTCAGGGGAAAGGCCTGTGCAGACCCGGGTCTTGCAGGGGCAGAGCCTGGGAGTGCGGATGGGCCTGCAGCTGCCAGGCTGGCAGGGCGGGGAGGTCTGTGAGGGGGTGATCGAGGGCAGGGTCCCAGGGCACCTGCTATGCTGGGAGCTGCTCACCCTCAGGCAGAGCCTTGCTGTCCCCCCAGGTCAGCGGGCCCCACCTCCCAGGCACTGGGGGCTGCCCTGCAGGCGGGGGAGGTGAGGCCTGGGGACCACCTGGGCTCTCCCCACCGAGATCCCCACACCCTAGTCCTGGGTGAGGCGGGGGCATCCCTGCTTTGGCATCTTCCCGGCGGGTTCTGAGAGGACCCGAGCCAGGCTGCAGGGGCCACGGGAGGACATGCTTCGTCCCCACGTCCGGTGGTGGTGACGGTCTGCCGCGTCCTGTACGGTTCGGGATCGGAGGAGGGGCCGACTCACAAAGGAAAATGCCATACAAGAAACACCCATGTGGAAGGCATGGGGGTCAGACAGAAACCTCTTTGGTGAAGAGGCACCCGAGACTGGGTCCCCTCTGCTCTTTATTCACTCCAAATACACATTGCCCTTTAGCAATGCCTACAGCAGATCAAAGGTAAAGTTTGGGAAACAATGTCAAGGTTATCAGGTCGGAACTCGCCTGGAGCCATGGCCATCACAGCAGGAGCAGAGCTTGTGCTGATAGTCAGCCCTGCTGGACATCCAAGTCCATTGGCCTTCCACTGTCTCTTTTTGATGTTTAACTGCCGTTTGCTTTAGCCTCGACAATGGACGACAATGGACTCTCACCTTCCTGGAGACCAGGCTCCAGGAAACGGGAGGCAGGACTGTGACCTTCCCGGACACCAGGGGCTGCTGGCTGCTGGCAAACGCTGAGGTAGTTTATGAATCACAGCCATGGGTGATTCCATTTGTCCTTTCGTGTCATGAATGCACTCACTGTGTTCTCACCACCACTCTGCGATGCGAATAGTACGTCACAGAAAGACGCAGAGAGAACACACGGCTCACTCTGCCTGTGTGTGCATGTGTCTCACTGTGTGCATATCTGTCTATGTTCATTTCTGCCTGTGTGCATGTCTGGCTATATGCATGTCTATCTGTGTGCATGTCTGTGTGCGTGCATGTGTGTATGCATGAGTCTTGCTATGCGTATATCACAGGGAGGTTTCTGTGTAAAAATATGTATCTCTGTGAGGGTCGCTGAGTGTAAATTGTGTGTCTGTGCATAAAGGTTCATTTTAGGGGTGAGAGGGAGAGAGGGCCCATGAGGGGAGACGTGGAATGAACCACACAGAGGAGGGAGGTCACCTGTCCTGTGCAGGGAGCAATGTGGAGGCAGAGGGACCCCGACATGACCAGGTGTGGGGGGGTGACCAACGTGAGTGGCCTATAGACAATGATGGCGGGGCACAGACCCCGGCAGAGCAGGGACAGGGGGGAGGGTGCGGGGACAGTCATGCCAGGCCCTGTGTGCGGCGCCAGCGGGGGCCTGGCCCTCCCGGCGGGACTCCAGACTGTGTCTCTCAGGCTGTGGCAAGAGCTCAAGAATCCTGCGTCCTCCAAGCGCAGGCGGAGGCTGAGTGCGTCCTGGGCATCAGAAGAGGGGCAGCTGAGTGTGCGTGTCCCGCGGTGACACTGCGCGGTGACACCTGCGCTGTGGAGCGCGGGGCGTTGGGAGCAGGAGGTACCCATGGCTGGGCCCGCAGTCCTGGGGGCATCATGTGCCCTCCTCAGGGGAGGAGCTGAGGACTCACGGTAAGTCCTCGTCCTGGAAACAGGGGGGCCAGGGCCTAGGCTCTCAGGTGCAGAAGGGCCGACCCCTTCCTGTGGAGGTCGCTGTGGTGTGGGTGTGCAGGCGCACGGCAGGGAGGGCAGCTCCGTCCAGGGGGCCGGGTAGGAGCCTTGGGCACAAGCGGGAGGGACACGGGCAGGCCGGTGACGATGGCTGTGCAGATGGAAGGACAGGCCGTGCGAGGGAGGGGGCCGTGGAGGGGGCACGGGGTGACTCTCTGTGTCAGGCTCAGAGGAACTGCAGTGGGGTGTGAGACCCCACAAGTTCCCCGCCCTGAGCCCTGGGCGTCCTTTCTTTCCTGTGGGGACTTGGCAGCTGCCATCCACGGGCAGATGCTGAGTGTGGGTGACCACCCTGGGTGTCCTGGGTCCGCTCTCTGCCGTCCCCCAAGTCGGGGAGAGGCAGGGGGTTCGCAGGAAGGAGGCGCAATGGGAGCTCCGCGGGGCCCTGCAGCCCCTAAGCCAGACCCAACCTGCTATCCGCCGCCAGCGGTAAGCCGCCAGGAAGAGCTGCCCCTGGGCTCGCAGCCAGCAGGCCCCGCAACGGGTCTGGGCAGACAGACCGCGGCCTCCTGTCCTGGCCCCTGGGGAGCAGGCCCTGAGCCACATCGGTTCCTGGGGCAGCCGCTGGGCACGAGGCCAGAGCGCTCAGGCGTCCGGTGGCTGCGAGGGCGACTCGGGGACGGAGGTGCGGAGCCTGCGTGGCTCATGCGGGGCCGGGCCTGGGAGGCCTGTGCAGGGACCCCGGCCGGGCCCGGAGCCCCCGTTCCCTCTGTGATCCCTGCCGCCAGGCCCACGGCCACTGCCCATCGGGTCAGCGTGATGCATTGTTGTCACCACCCACGGCCCCTCATGATGCCCCCCCCCCCCCCCGGCACAGCCAGAGACCGGGATAAAACAAGACAGGCAGAGACGTGCAGGGCAAGTGGTTTATTGAAGCAAGACGTTGAAACCTCTGCATTTTCCAGGGAAGGTCAGCGCATCATTGGGAGACAGGGGCGCTCTCAGATAAGGTTTAGGAAAGCTGCCTTTTACACTCGGAGTTGACAATCATCTGAAATAGACCAAGAGAGACAGGCTGTCAGTCAGGCTGCCCCTGGAGAGGCCGCGGGCAGAGTGTGTTCACAACCAAGACGCGGAGACATTGCAACCAGCGAAGGCACACGGGGCAGCGGGCGGCCAGGGAGCAGGTGGGAGTTCAGTGGTCCCGGTGCCAGCACAGCCACAGACACGCCACCAAGAGCCCTGGCCACGGCCGGACACAGAGCCCGCGGGGCCCAGGAGCGGCCTCGGGTTTCTGATGGAGCCGGAGGGGGACAAAGGGGGCCAACACCCCGGGATGTGCTTTCTCTGAGTCCCAGGTCCCAGGACGGGACTTTTCACTCCAGAGTGGACGCGGGGGGGCGGGGGGGGCGGGGGGGGAAACAGGGTGGTGTCCGGGGCCGGACGGGAGGGGCCGCGGGAGGATCTGCTGCGGAGATCTGCAGCACCGGCGGGGACCTGCTACTGGTGGCACACTGACGTGTCCACACTGAGGCCCTGCACGTGGGGACACGTGCTTAACGCCCGGCCTCATTCGGGGGTGGAGGAGCTCACCCCCTCCCCGCAATGTCTGATTTCCTCAGAGAGACAGGGAGGCGGTCAGCTCCACCCGTGGCCCCAGAGGACAGACCTGGGAGGCCCTGCCCTCTGGCCTGATGGGTGAGCTGCCAGAGCCCCGCAGCCTCCCTCCTGACGGGGCGGGGCCAGCTCCCGCCCTCCCCTGCCTCCCCCTGCGCACCCCACCCCACAGCATTCCCCAGGGACAGCGCCTCCTGCCTGGGGTGAGGGTCGCCCTGGAGAACGCTCCCAGGCAGGGAGGCAGCGGTGCGTGGCCGTCACCATCAGCGCCTGGGCCGCTGTCCGCCCTCGGGACACAGGGAGCCTGCAGCCCAGGGAGGGGCCTGCAGAGGCTGTGCCGCCCGAGGCTGGCTCAGCGGGGTCGGGTCACCATCCAGCCATGGCCACGGCCCCTCTCTCAGAGCCCTTCCCACCTGTGCCCCCCAGGGCAGCGCCCTCCCCCCGCCTGCCCAGGAGCTGAGCAGCAGTCTCGCGCAGAAAGGAGAATGAAGTTACCACAAAGTGGGCCACTGCTAATCGGTCGAACGTGGGGATCTTGTCTATGCATCTCTTCACTTGCAGTGTGGCCTGCATCGCCTCTGCAGGGGCATCGAACTTTTTAATCTTCTCATTGAGGGACGCTTTACTCCCCAACAGGAAGGTTGACATCACAGAACTAAGGGCCGGACAGACTTCCGCCGCATTAGCTGGAGCAGAAGAGAGAGAAACACCATCGATGTAGGAAAGTCGCTTTCCCGCGGCTCTGTGGCCCCAGAACCAGACCGGAACCAGGGCGGGAAGGGCTCCTTGGTGACAATGCACCTCCCCCAGGCCTCACGGCGCCAGGTCGCAGAGCACGCAGCGGAGCCAGGATGGCGCCCAGGTGACGCCCTGGTCACTCTCACCCGTTGTCACGTACACCCAGGGCTTCCCCAGATCCCCGCTGTGCCCCGGTCACTGTCCCTGGATCTCAGACTCAGCTCTGCCTCTCAATAGAGCCCCTCCTGGACTTGTCTGGCTCCAGGGGAGGGAGCTGTTAGCCTCAGCCTTTCCAGGGAAGGTAGAGGGAGGTCCTAGCAGAGGGCCCAGAGGGGGACAATACAGGCGGAGAGGAGGGGGGAAGCTATGAGTGAGGAGGGGGCTCTGGGGCTCAGTCCACCACTAGGACCAGGACATGGGACAGAGAGGGCTCTCGCTTAACCAAGGACGTCTGGAGGTCACATCCAACGCTGATGCCCAGAAAAGACTGGCTCCTTGGCTCCGCCCTGATGGACAGGCCTCCCCAGAGGGTCACAGGGACTGGGCTGACTTTCCACCCCGTGGGTTGTGCTGAGACCTGCAGGAACCACGTTCTGGGTCTGTATTCTCCGTCCCCACCCTCAGGCCTCTGCAACCGCCTGCAGCTGGGACTGGGCCCCACCAGGCCCCTCCCACCTGGTCAGAGGCCGCCCTGCAGGGAGGTGGAGGGTCGGGTCAGAGGCCGCCCTGCAGGGAGGTGGAGGGTCGGGTCAGAGGCCACCCTGCAGGGAGGTGGAGGGTCGGGTCAGAGGCCGCCCTGCAGGGAGGTGGAGGGTCTGGTGAGAGGCCGCCCTGCAGGGAGGTGGAGGGTCTGGTGAGAGGCCGCCCTGCAGGGAGGTGGAGGGTCGGGTCAGAGGCCGCCCTGCAGGGAGGTGGAGGGGCGGGTCAGAGGTCACCCTGCAGGGAGGTGGAGGGTGTGTCAGAGGCCTCGGGAGAGAGGATGGGTTTCTGAAGTCAGGCGGAAGGGAGCCCTAAAGGACTGGGCTCAGCCCCGAGGGTGGGAGGACAGGCCCGTCACCGGGACGCGGGCAGCCTCACGGAGCCTCTCCTTCTGGAACATTCTGAGTCTGAGCCCAGGAGTCCACCGGCCTCGGGCTCCACCGGCCCCGAGAGACGCTGAGGGGACGTCGGGGAGACCAGGGCGGCCTCGGCCCCCCCTTCCCGCCATCGCCCTTCCCTCCTGGGCGCCGTGACCAGGAGGAGAGGCCTGGGGACGCCACGCCGCCTTGTGTCCCGGTCACCGCGCTGCCGGGCCGAGCCCTGACCCACAGGAAGCGGACTCCGTCCTGCTGCTTCTGCATCAGCCCAGGCGGGCGAGGGGCTTCCGACGGGACCCCGCACCTGCCTGCGGTGCTTTCCAGAGTCCCGGGACGAGACACCCCGAGTCCTGGGCTTCGGGGGCTGGTGCACCGGGGGCGGGAAAGGTTTCACTCTGACCCGTCCCCCTCCCCACCTACGGCACCCGGACCGGAGAACGTCCTCCCGGCCGCTGGTGTCTGCGTGGAAGGGACACTCACCGTCGGGACAGCAAAGGGCCAGAGTGACCAGCAGCAGAGGCAGCGCCAGCTTCATGGTGCCTGTGGCCGGAGCGCAGCTGAGCCAACAGGAGCGAGAGGAGCTGGGTGAGCAGCCCGGGCGCCCAGGGCTCTTTGTACCCAGTGAGCCGCACAGTCCCGCCCACAGGGGACGGGCAGGTCACAGGCCTGGCTTCCCGCCCGCCCTTCCTCGCGGAGGCTGATGCCATCCGTCAGCGACAGAGCCCGGGGCCTTGGGCAGAGCCAGGCCTTGCTGGCACCTGCACGGCTCCCGGAGCCCCGCCCGAGGCGGGAGGGTCACAGTGCGCACCCCTCGGGGGAGGGAGCCCCTGGGAGTCAGCTCCCTCCATGCAGACGGGTCCGCGTTCTCATTTCCTCACCCAGGGCCTGGCGCAGAGGGGGGTCCGCACGTGTCCCTGCGGGAGATGAGCGACCCCAAGTGCAGGAGCCATCAGTGTGGCTGGGCCGCCCCTTGAAGGCACACGGTGCCCGCTGTGCCAGGGCTGCTGCGGGCACTGGAGGGAGCCAGGTCCGCGGTGTCCACTTCCCCGGAGAAAACAGTGCCGAGAGGAGGACGGCCCTCCCACGGCCACCTTCCGACTCCAGCTCCTGTGTCACCGCCGCCCCCCACCCCCCCCCACCCCCGATTTCAGACCCATCAGCGCGCACGTGTCCTGGTGGACGCTCACGTGTTGGTTCAGGGGTGGCCCCTGTGGGCATCGGGCCCCACAGCAGACGCGCCCGCAGGCCGGTCCTCCGCCTGTGCCGACCGCGGCAGCTGCTCCATGGGGCCAGGGAGGCCGCACAACTCGGAGAAAGGCCGTGGGGAGCAGGGACAGGGCAGCGGACTTGAGGCCCCGCAGCGCAGACAGGATTGGGACCTGTGTCGGGCAGTGGGGACACGCGGACGGAAAGGGGGTGCGTGGCACAGAAGTTCTAGCTCAGCTGCTTGCCTCTGGGTTTCTGCCTCCATCCAGGGCTCTCGCTGACGGCCACCTCGTTCCTCACCGCTCAGCCTCCTCCCTGCTGGACGGGCACTCAGGCGGCAGCTGGGTGGGGCCTGAGCAGGAATTTACCTGGCAACCCTTCGGCGCACAGAGTGACGCTCAACCACTGAGCGGCCCAGCCAGGCTCTCGCTATTTTCTCTGTTTTCTGGGAACTAGAAGCTGCTGTGAACAAAGACCAGCAAACACAGAGGCTCTCCTCTTGTTGAAAACCTTCCCTTCGAACCAGGGGGCATCACACAAAACGCCATCAACAAGTTGGTCATATTAAGCAGGTAATTAATCAGCCGTCGGAGAAATCTAAGACGTCCTCGTGAGAAACGCAGTGAGCAGGGATGGAAGCTGATGCTGGAGCTGAATACACGGTCGGCCCGGGGACACCCCTCCTCCCTGCAAACCTGTCGCCGTGGACCTAACAGACATAGTGGCCCCTTGGCGACGGGACCCGTGGCAGCAACAGAACACACTGACGTCCACACCCCTGCAGCCGGCACACCCTGAGGAGGCCCTCGCCGCCATGTGCTCAGAGACGGACGCGGGACCTGAGAGCCCCGTGCACACGCCCTGCTCCTAGGACACAGGAGCGCTCAGTGCACCCCTGTCCTCAGACTGGGGCAGGTTCGGTCCTGCCACCTCGGGGTCCTAGCCGGCAGCGTCACACATCGCTGAGGATTCTGGGGTGGCGTGTGGGTCTCTTTCAAATGGGAGCTGTTTCCCTTAGGGGGGTGTGAGCAAGAGCCCACCTTCAGGGCCAGACTCCCGGGGCTCAAGCTCAGCTCTGGAGCTTCCCGCTTGTGGGGTCTAGCAGGTGCTGACCCTCCCTGCCTCAGTGTCCTCATCTGTAAGACAAGGGGGCACCACGGATGTGTGAGGACCCGTGGGTTCATCCAGGACAAATGCTGGGCACTGTGCCTGGCCGTCAGCCTCAGCCATTCCAGTTCTGCAACGAAATGGGAAACTGTGAGTGACAGGCGAACAGAACACACGCCTCGTCCCCAAAGGCAAACATCAGGCGACCTGACCACGCGGCCAGGAGGGCGCCGGCCTCCCCTCAGGGCTGCCCGCTCCTGCGCTGGCTCTGGATTTACTGGGATTGCTCTCACCCACCACCAGCTGTCACTGCCCAGTCACTTCCCTGACTGTCTAATGGGCACATCGGAGCGAGGCTCACTGTGACTCCATAAGCCTTCACACGGGCATTGGAGTCAGGGTACAGGAGGGGGTGGGGACAGGGATCATGTCCCCCGAGGCCTCGGGGTCTCTGCTCTCGGTCCTCAGCAGGATGCGCTGGCCACGCGGGCCCCTTGGGTCCCAGGGCCCCTCCCGAGCTCAGGCTCTAACTGGTCCCCCGGCGCCTGGGGGTGGAGGCGCCTCAGACATCACCTCTGGGTCGTGATGTCCCCGTAGCCTCTGGAGACACCGGTCCCCATGGGCCCCTCCCCGTCACACACATCCGATTCCGTGTTACACGACGGAGGCACCCACGTCATGTCAGACCCTGCAGGCACTCACTCCACATGTCCAACTCTAGATGTCAACAAGCAAGCGTCAGTGATGTTTGTGGAACTCTGTGACAGTGGCCTCCCTGTCCTCGCTTCCAATGAAAGAAATAAGCACCTTTAGCTGAGGCTGACAACTCCTTAAAAATGATTTTAATACATTTTTATTGGTTTCTGAGAGAAAGGGAGAGGGAGAGAGAGATAGAGACATCCATGATGAGAGAGAATCATTGATCCACTCGGCAGGACAGGGGGGCAGGTCCTTGTGAGCCACACACCCTCTCACCTCACCCCAGGCCCCCTACATGAGACCCTGCACGCCCCCAATGGGCATTGAGCCTGCAATCCAGGCATGTGCCCTTGACCGGGAATCGAACCCTGACCTCCTGGTTCACAGGTCAATGCTCAACCTCTGCCCCCACTATAATACCTGGGAGTGATAGATCCCAGGTCATTTCTGACCCACAGAACTGAGTGGCATGGCTCATTCTCTTCACATCCGCACACTCATGGGACAAGCATGTTTGGAGTCAGGCCCCTAAGGTTGGAGCCAGGACTGAAAGGGCTGCCATGAACCCATTCCAGCATGTGATAATTACAAGAGTTCCCTCCAAAGGTTGGTGGGACTTGGGCGGCTCAACAAGGGTGAGCCACGTATGTAGTTTACCTGTTGGAAACGGCTAAATGGCACTTCCCCCAAACCTGAATAGGCTTGTCTGCTGCCAGACAGCTCAGGGCATTTTATTCCTTCCTGTTGGCCAGACACCTGACCAGCTGTAGGCTACTCCCCAAACTGACAATGCTTCTGGTACCCTCCCCTTGGAAGTGTATTCTCTCCCCCTTGCCTTAGGACAAATTGTGTTAAATAAATACCACGGGGTCCTGAGACAAGAGTGAGTCTTTAGCTCCTTCAGCTGAAGATCCTCTGACCCCCAAAGCCTTTCAAAATTATCTTTGTGTCCGGAGTCTTTAATCATCTACGCGCAGCCCCTTTCTCCAGAATGCTGAACCCTTCGTAAGGCTGGGAAGAGAACCCCCGCATTATGACGCCCTAACGAGGGACACCAATAAAGGGCCTCTGTTTGATCAATAAATAACCCCCCCCCCCATTGATATAGAACATGAAACCTGACCTCCTTCAGCGCATTAAGAGACGCACTGATCAACAGCATTTCGCTTTGATAAGAAGCATCAAAAACTGGAAGGTCCCGGATGGCGCCCAGATCACCAACGTGCCTCACCTTACACTCTCCACAAGCCACGCCACTGCTTCTCCCCTGCCCTTGTGCACTGAGCCCCGAGATCCAGGCCCCAGGCTCCCGGGACACGCATGAGCTCTGCCCACGCCTCACCCCCGACAGAGTGCCTGCCGCAGCCCCTGCACCCAGCGATGCTCTGACTTCCTGCTCCGAGCTGCAGAGGGAGCCCACGACGTGGGGGGTCGGGGGGGGGGCTGGGCATCAGAGATGGTCTCCTTCCTCTGCTCCTCGACTCTCGCCAGAACTCAGTCGTCCTGTGGGGGCTCAGTGTCCTCTGTCTTTCCCGCAGGTCAGCAATGAAAGGGAGGCGCCCGGCCGGCCTGGCTCAGGGGTTGAGCATCCACCTATGAACCAGGAGGTCAAGATTCCTGTGTTGCGGGCTCAATCCCCACCCCCCACCCCATTCCTCCTCAGCACAGAAAGCTGCTCGCTCTAGGGAGTTTCTCCAGCCCCTGCTCGGCCCGCACTCCCGCTGCGGTTACCTCTCAGCAGGTACCCCCCCCACCCCTGCGCTCTATCCTCGTGGAGACTCTTCTCACCAGATGTGGCCACCTCTCTCCTCCCCCCACCCCCCCGCCCCCGTACTGGGGACCTGACTGCTTTTTCTTCAGTATCCCTCTGTGGTTGGTAAGACCACTTTGTGGTTTTGTATTTAATATTTGGTGGGTTTTGGGGGGATTTCAAAGGAAGATGGGCAGACATGGACTCCAGGTTCAATCTGTGCTGTGGACTCAGCCCCAAGTGACGTGGATTCTCATTCGGGTCGGTGACCTCGTGGCGGCCGATGGAGTGCGTTTATGGGGGTTTTTAAGGAAACGTAACTCCCTCTTGCTCCTCTTTGGACATTGTTTCCGTCTGACAGCTTGGTCTCCGACGCTGGATGACAGTGACAGAGGAGAGGCCTTGGTTATGGGGTGACAGTGACAGTGAGGAGAGGCCGTGGTGATGGGGTGACAGTGACAGAGGAGAGGCCGTGGTGATGGGGTGACAGTGACAGAGGAGAGGCCGTGGTGATGGGATGACAGTGACAGAGGAGAGACCGTGGTGATGGGGTGACAGTGAGAGAGGAGAGGCTTTGGTTATGGGGTGACAGTGACAGAGAGGAGAGGCCTTGGTGATGGGATGACAGTGACAGAGGAGAGACCGTGGTGATGGGGTGACAGTGACAGAGGAGAGGCCGTGGTGATGGGGTGACAGTGACAGAGGAGAGGCCGTGGGGTCAGGGAGGTGGTTTCCGTGTCGCTGAAGGGGGACAGCGAGCCCGTTCCCGGGTCCAGTGTGGAACCTGTCTCTGCAGCCACCACTCTGGGGCCCTGATGCCTTCCCGGGGCAGCAGGGAAGGGGCGGGGGAACGCTCAGCAACATCAGGATTTGGGGTGCGGGTCCCACTGTCCAACTGGGGCTCATGTGGACTGTCAGCTGGAGAGAGGCCTTTAACGTGTCTGAGTGTCAGCACCGGGAGGCTATTCTGTCTTTACAAGAAAATAACAGGAATTCACCGATCACGTCCGTATGAGACTCAGCACCGCGTCTCGGTCCGGTGATGCCGACAGGAGCGTCCCTGCAGCCCCGACATTCCTCTCAAAGAGGCACTTCTGAGTCACCTCCCTCCCCCAGGCTCCTCCTCCACGTCCCCTCCTGGCCTTCCACAAAACCAGGGTGGTCACCTGCTGCCCTCCAGGCCCGTGCCCTCCACGCTCGCACCTCCCCCGGGCTCAGCGGCATCTGTGTCTCAAGCTTCCGTGGCCCCTGGCTGCCTGTTTCTCGCCTGCTGCTCTGTGGGTGTGACATCGGAAGAGGCCGCCGTTAAGCACGCTGGGGGCCATGGAAAGGCCTCATAGTCCAGGAGAGAAGAGCTGGCCCATTGTTTTAAGTCCAAATCCAAGTGAGACTCATTTGGAGTCACTTTGGCCATTGCCTGCAGAAAGGAAGCCTGAGGCGCCTCCTGGTGGCGGGCTGTAGACTGCATGTGTCCAGGGAGAGCCCGGGTTCTGCATGGAACGGCGCCCCCTGGTGGGGAGGGCTCACAGTTGCGCTCCTTCTAAGGAAACCTCAGGCTGTTCCCTCTGTGTGCCAGTCCCCTGGGGACCTGACTGCCCCTCCTTACCCCATGATCCCTGTAAAAGGACCGACATCCGGGAAATGAGAGCCACAGAGGAAGTAACTGAAACTAAGGGGATCGTAAATAGTTGAATCAATAATCCAGGAGCACCACGCTCCCCTGGGTCCGGGTGAAGCTGGATCCCGGGTCCGGGTGAGACCGCACCCATGGGTCAGAGAGAGGCCCCACGCCCCTGGGTCCGGGAGAGGCCACGCGCCCCTGGGTATGGGAGAGGCCACGCGCCCCTGTGTCCGGGTGAAGCTGAATCCCGGGTCCGGGTGAGGCCACGCGCCCCTGAGTCCGGGTGAAGCCGTGCCCCTGGGTCTGGGCGAGACCAAACCAGAGGGACCTGCATTACCACCATTTGTCCACCATCCAGAGCTGAAAAGTCAGTGCCGACATGTGCACATAAGGAACTGGTGGACATTGAAATTGGGTCTAAAAAGAACTGTTGGTCCAGAAAGAAACTCACTACAGACTGATTCATTTGCCTGTCAGCATAGCTATTATTGCTCGTCTCACATTCGGTTCTTATAAGCATATTTCTAGTAACACATGATCTCACTCATCTAGGGGAAATGATGAACAACATAGACTGATGAACAAGAACAGACCCAGAAACAAGGAGGCATCGATCGGACTGTCGGGCCTCAGAGGGAGGATAGGGGAGGGTGGGGGGAGGGGGAGAGATCAACCAAAGGACTTGTGTGCATGCATATGAGCCTAACCCATGGTTAAGGACAACAGGGGGATGGGGGCATCCGTGGGGAGGGGTGTGGGATGGGAATGGGGGGATGAGGACAAATATGTGATACCTTAATCAATAAAGAAATTTAAAAAAATAATAATCCAGGAGCAAATGCCAAACCGATGAGACATCCCCACCCGGTGAAGAAGCCCACCAACTCCCACTTCTGCCGATGACCCTACAGCTCGTGTGAGACCCACACGCCCCCCACGAGCAGCAGAGAATCCACATGAAATGCGAAGTCCGCCGGCTGAGCGTGTTGGCGCCGCTAAGACAGTATGGACTTGAGGGTCCACATTCCAGGAAAAGGGCAGCTACAGAGACGGGGCGCCCCACTCTGCACCTTTCCCCTGGGGCACCTGCCAGGTCCCAGGAAGACGAGGTGCAGGATGCTGAGCGGACCATTGGCGGGAGGCGAGAGAGCCACTCCGAAGGCGAAGGTAGCCGTGGTGGCTCCCATGAGGGAAGGACAGGACCCCACGCGTGATGAGCGGGAAAGGACAGGGAGGGCTGCCCTGACGCCTGGTTAGTCATCTCGTCCTGGCGGCGCTTGAAGAGCCGTGGACCCTACACCCTTTAGCGTGTGCCCGTGGCCGTGTCTTAGAACAGACCTGCCTCCTCGGCAGCAGGTGCAGCCACGCTTTCCACTCCACATCCCCTCACCGACCAGCTGCCCGGGCCCTGGCCGTGTGGCTCCCTCGGTTGGAGCCCCGTCCTCTCCGTCTCCAGATGCCAAGGGACTTCAGAGCTGAGTCCAGGCCGCGCGGACGGACAATCACCTGGTATCTGGGTCGTTTGCAAACCTTTTGCAGGTGAGGGCGGGGTTCCCATGCCTGCTCTTCTCTCCTAGACCTTCTGGAAGGACGTTTGCATCATGGAAGCCCAGAGGGAGCCCACTACCACGCTCCTGCCCAAGCAGAGTTTACCCAGCATGCACTGCTGCTCAGCAGACAAAGCTGCCCACAGCCCAGACGGAGCCAGGAAGCCGCTGAGCCTTAGGCGACCTGAGCGAGACAGGGAGTGGCAGGTGGGCAAGGGGATGGGCTACAGTTAGGGGCGGGCTTGGCACGCGTGGATGGGTCCTGTGGAAGCAAGAGAGCCTGGATTAGGGGTGGGGAACCTCTTCTTCCGCCAAGGGCCATTTGGATATTTATAGCATCCCGCGTGGGCCATACACAATTATCAGCTTTCAGATGAGCCTGCTAACTTGGAGCACACATTTCATTGGCTCGTCCCGAATGCCTTGGCAGGGCGACCACATGATTTCTGGGCCTCATACAGCCTGCGGGCCGGACGTTCCCCACCCCGGACGAACCTGCGTCATCCACCTTCACTCTGACCCGGTGGAGATCATCACCAACTCTAGTCCCGGAATGTGGTCGGTCATTCGCACCATAGCCTTAATGGGGAGGGCGTGGGTGGGGGAAATGCTGTATAACAGTGACTTTTAAAGAGCAAAAACTTTTAAATTTTGATCATTTTTTTCGTCTATAGTTCCCGCTTTTTTGCCATGTGTAAGAAATCCGTGCCAAACAGAGACACTGCGATTTTGTCGTTTTCTTCTAGGAGTTTTATATTTTTAGATTTTACAGTTAGTCCTATGATACATCAGAAGTTAAATCTGATATACTGGTGGGGCTGGAGATTTTTTAATGTAGCCAGTTGTTCCAAAACAATTTGTTGAGACGCATCCTTCCCCCCCGGGATTGCTTCTCCACCTTGGTGAAAAGCCACGTGACCCTATGGACAGATTCTGGTTCTGGTCTCTACAGTTCCTCAGCTGTTTGTTCATCTTCACATCAAGACCATGCCATCCCGACTACTGTAGCTTTGTGGTACATTTGGAAGTCATGTAGTATTGCCCTTCCACATTTGTTCTCATTTTTCAAAATTGTTTTGACTATTGTATGTCCTTTGCAGTTAAATATAAATTTTGCAACCAGATTTTTCATAAACTTGCCAAAACAAAACAAGCCTATCTGGACTTTGGTTGAGAGTTCATTGCATTAAACCCATAAATCTATTTGGAGAAACTGACATCTTAAGAATATGCTTCCTATCCATGAACACTGTGTGTATCCCATGTAGGTCTTCCTGAATTCCTCTCAGCAATACTTTATACGTTTTACTCTACAGGTCTTTCGTGTCTTTTATTAAGTTTACTAGAGGCCCAGGGCATGAAAATTCATGCACGTGTGGGGAGGTAGGGGGTGGAGTCCCTGAGCCCTGCCTGCCCCTCTCAGAGTCCAGGAGCCCTCAGGGGCGGGAGGCGACCCCGCAATCAGGGGAATGCAACATCATCACACCTCTGCTGCTGCCACTGCTGGCAGTGCAAGCATAGGCCGGCCCTGGTTACATGAGCCTCAGGCGGCCCTGGGCCGATGGGCAGCTGACATCCGAGGCTTGCCTGCACCCGGGCCGGCCCCCAGCAGCTGGGGGACTGAGAGGACTGGGCACCGCCATCTTTGTGAGGGTGTGGCAGTCAATTTGCATATTCCCTCTTTATTAGATAGGATTCTTAAGATTTTGATAATTTTAGACATTATTATAAACTAGAGGCCCAGTGCATGATTTAATCATGCACCTGGTGCACCAGCGGGCTGGCTGTCCGCGGGTGCCCCAGGCCTTCCGAAAGCCTCCGGCGCGGCGGAGGCTTTCGAAAGGCCTTGCGCCGGAGCAGACAGCCGGCCAGGTCCCCCGCTTTGGCCTTTGATCGCGGGGGACCTGGCCGGCTGTCCGCGGGTGCCCCAGGCCTTCCGAAAGCCTCCGGCAGCCATGGCACAGACGCTGAGCTCGCGGCGCCAGTGGCACCGCGAGCTCAGCGTCCTGCTGGCCCAATCAGCCACCCCGGCCACCCTGAGTCCCGCCCCCTGCGCCTCCTGCTGGCCCAATCGTGGGCGTAGCGGAGTGATGGTAATTTACATATTACCATTTTATTATGTAGGATTGCACTTCCTTAATTTCCATTTCTTATAGACATATAATCAATTTTTGTATATTTATGTTATATCCTGCAACCATGCTAAAGTCACTTAACCCTTTGGTAGACACTCTCAGATTTTCTACAAGTCATCTCAGAAAGTAGTTTTACACTTGATCTTAGTCAAAAGGCTGAGAGGCGATTCCTCATTTATGGTGCCTTTCCTTTTTGCTCTACTGCACTGGCCAGAACCTCCGACATGTTCCGAAGCAACGGCAGTGGACATCCTTGCACTCACCTTGTCGGCAGGAATGCATCCCTTCACCTTGATGTTCGGTAGTTTTCTTTTTCTGGTTTTTTTTTTGTGTGTGTGTGTTTTTTATGAGCTTTATCAAACCAAGGAAATTTTTTTTAAATTATCATTTGCCTAGAGCTTTTATCATAAATTAGTGAATTGTCAAACACAACTTCAGCATCTATTAATCACCTGGTTTTCCTCATGTATTAGTATAGTAAATTGTATTGACTTTCAACTGTTCAATCTATCTTATTGAGATAAACTTATTTGATTAAGATGTTTATCCCTTTAATGTAGAATCACATTGGATTTGACTTGCTAGAAATTTGTTTAAAATTGTTATGTTGATGTTCATGAAGAATAATTATCTGGTTTAGGGATCCCAGGAATATTGGTTGGCCTCATAGATGGAGTGGGAAAGTGTTCTTTCTTCTTCCAATTGCCTGGGAGAGGTAGTGTATAAATTGGTATTATTTCTTCCTTGAATAAATGGTAACATTTACCACTAAAATGATTTGGCCTAGAGCAGTGGTCGGCAAACTGCGGCTCACGAGCCACCTGCGGCTTTGGCCCCTTGAGTGTGGCTCTTCCACAAAATACCACGTGCGGGCGTGCACTTACAGTGCGATTGAAACTTCGTGGCCCATGCGCAGAAGTCGGTTTTCGGCTCTCAAAAGAAATTTCAATCGTTGTACTGTTGATATTTGGCTCTGTTGACTAATGAGTTTGCTGACCACTGGCCTAGAGTATTCTTTGTGAGATTTTAATCTACAAATTCAATTTCTAAATAGGGCTACTTAGGTTTTTTTCTTTCTTCCTGAGTGAACTACAATATTTTGTATCTTCCAAGGAACTTGTGCTCATTTCATCTACATTTAAAATTTATTGCCATCGTTGTTCCTAATATTTGCAGAGTCTGTAGTGGTTTTTACCTCCACCATTCTTGGCATCGGTCATTTCTTTCTCTTCATCCTGTTCAGTCTGGACAGGTGTATGGATTGTTTTTGAGCTTCTCAAAGAACCCGCTTTTGGTTTAAATTTTTTCTATTACTTTTTCCCAATGTCATCGATTTCTGCTCCACCTTTGTTATTTCCCTCCTTCTGCTTATACTTTTATTTGCTCTTCTTTTTCTTAAGTGGAAGCTGGAGTCACTGATATGAGACTTTTTCCCCCTAATGTAGCACCTAGGCCTATAATTTTCCCTCTAAGTACTGCTTCCATTGCATCATAAGACACAAAAGTCAGCTGTTATGTCCATATGAACAAGTAGAAACCACAATTAGGAAAACACCATTTGCAATAGCTCCAAGAAAATAAATACTTAGCTCTAAACCCATTAAAACTTGTACAGGATCTGTATGCTGAAACTACACAATGCTGGTGAAAGAAACAAAAAAAGTGAAAATAAATGGAGGTATGTCATGTTCATGGTTTAGAAGATTCACCATCATAAATATGTGAACTCTCCCCAAACTTACCCTACAGACTTAATGCAATTCCAGTGAAAATCCCAGCAGGGTTTTTATATAGATAAGCTGATTCTAAAATTTACATAGGAAGGCAAAACTTACATAGGAAGAAAAGCCAAAGTAATTTTGTGAGAATAAAGTAGGAATCATACTAACAGATTTTTTTAAATATATATATATTTTGTTGATTTTACAGAGAGGAAGGGAGAAGGACAGCGAGTTAGAAACATCGATGAGAGAGAAACATCAATTAGCTGCCTCCTGCACGCCCCCTACTAGGGGTCGAGCCCACAACCAAGGTACATGCTGTTGACCAGAATTGAACCCAGGACCCCTCAGTCCACAGGCCAACACTCTATCCACTGAGCCAAACCCATTACGGCATACTACCAGCTTTTCAAGACACAAAAAGCTACAGTCATCTTGACCATGTGCCATTGGCAAAAGGAGAGACTCACAGACCAATGGAAGAGAATACAAAGTCTAGAAACAAACCCATATTAAAGTGGCTGATTGATTCTTGACAAAGATACAAAAGAAATTCAGTGCAAAAACAATAGTCTTTTCAACAATGGGTCCTGGAACCACTGGCCATCCATTCATGTCCCCAAACAAAGGCCGTAAACCTCACACGTTGAAAAAATTAACTCAAAATAGATCACAAGTCTAAATTTAATGTTAAACTATAAAACTTTTAGAAGAAAATCTTCAAGAACTGAGGCTAAAGATTTCTTAGACATGCCACAAAAAGCATAATCCATCTAAGAAAACGATTTGATAAACTGGATTTCACCCAAATAAAAAGCGTTGCTCCTTGAAAACCCGTTAAGTGAATGAAGAGACCAGCGGCAGACCAGGAGAAAATATTGCAAATCGCGTAGCTGACAACCAATTTGTATCCATGACACATAAAGGTTCTAAGCACAACAGTAAGAAAACTACCCAGTGCAACAATGAACAAAAAAGAAAAAAGTTAGAAAAGAACAAAAATAATTAAAAAGGCAAAAAAAATTTACAAACAAAAGATTTGGACACGTCATCAGAGATACACAGATGGTAAATAAGCACATGAAAAGGTGTTCACCATCATTCCGTTAGGAAAATGAAAGTTGAAATCGGTGAGTTTCCACTGCACACCTATCAGAACGGCTAAAATGGAAATACCGACAACGCCAAGTGCTGACGAAGATGCAGAACTGCAACCGCCTTTCCTAAAACCCGACAGAAACCCGCTCAGAGGCGGTCGTGTTTGTGACGTTAGGCAGACACTCACCCTTTGACTCAACACCAGTTTCTAGTCAGAGAACATGGAACCGGTTTGAACTTGCACCGAATGTGAAGGAAGTGCGGGACGTTTGCGTGGGCTGCTGGGGCCTGGGTTCCAGCTACATGGACGCCCCGTTCCTCCGGTGAAAGCACTCCTGGTGCAGCCGGGGCGGGTTCCTGAGGAGTCAGAGGCGCTTTCTGTCCAGGGCACAGGAAGCACCGCGGCTGCGGCCATCAGGCCTGTGGGCTCCTGCCCTCGCCCCCGCAGAGCAGGGGGGACAGCGGGCGCTCCCGTCGGGTGGGCTCCAGTCGGACTGCACAGGACTGGCTGCGGCTTGACCTGGCCCCTGGCCCACCGCGGGGGCTGGAGCGGCAGCGGACAAGGGGCGCCCTCGCACATCGAGAACTCCGCTGGCGGCTCCGGGCAGGACCAGGGCCGGCTCCCAGGAGCACTAAGCACTCCGTTCGCAGCTTCCTGGTTTTGTTGGAAAACATCTCAACTGCTGGCAAGCACCGGCCCGAGGTGGTTTCAAGAGACATCTCCTTTCTCCTCACCCCTTTCTGATCCTGTTAAGGGGCTCAACCTGTCACCATCCACGCAGCGGGGGGCTGAGGGACTGCCTTAAGGGGCGGAGCTGCATGAAGAGCCCAGTTCTCCTGACCTCAACCCCAGGCCTCTCCCAGGGAATAGCACCCCCTTGCAAACAGGGAGCTCCCCAGAAACACAGGAAGGATCTGCACCTGCCCATCCGGAGAGCAGCCGTGTTTCTCAGGGCCGCCCAGGGAGGGCACCATGAGCCCCACCACATCTCCTCTCGGGGGTGGGACCCGTGACCTTGAAGCACAAGGACAAGGCACAGTGCCTGGCTCCGCCAGCCCTTCTGGTGGCCCCAGACACACGGCGGCAGGGCCAGGGGCCAGGGTCAGCCGAGGCCCCTGGTCTTCACAGAACCCACAGCAGGCTTAAAGGAACGAACTTTATTAATCTCCCTGTTAAAGCGTCCAGGCGAAATACTGCAACCTATTTACAGAGTGCTGCCTGCGGGCCACGTGGGGTGGGCTGGACCGGGACTCCCGCAAACTCACGCCGCGTGCAGCCTCCACACAGCCGGGGCCACCAGAACATTCATAGAACATACAGAACCACCCTCGGGGACAGAACACAGGCAGGAGGGCACAGACGGACAGAGAGATGACGGACAGACAGAGCGGCCTGCTCAGAACTTCTTCAGGCTGCAGGCCAGGCTGCTGGGGACCCTGGGGCCCTGCAGGGGCGGCGAGTTCCAGACGGCGGAGCTGGTGCGCTTGTGGTAGCGCGGCTTGCTCTTCTTGAAGATGTCCTCCAGGTCCAGCGGGCGGATGGCGCCGAAGAGCTCCAGCAGGCTCGGCGGGTGGTAGTACTGGTGGAGGATGGCCTGGCTGAGCTGGGCGCCTGCAGGGGACACAGGGCCGGGTCACTGCCTTGGGGATCCCCAGGCCCCTGCCCCACCTAGAGCCCCGTCAGCGTCTCCACGCCAGCAGGCCCCCTGCTGCCAGGCCAGCTCCTCGGAGGCCTGCCCCTCCCGCCCCCACCAAACGCCATCACCCTCTCCTGCCATCGTCCGGCAGCCTCGTCTGAACGCTGGTCCTCAGGCACGCACAGGGGCCGGGCTCTCGTTACCCCACACCCACCTGGGAGCCCATCCTTCATTCTCCCCATTTTATGGCGGTGAGCTGTGCCCAAAGGCACCCGGCTAGTAACTGGCAGAGCCGGGGTTTTGAGCCAAGCTCAGAACTTAAGCCTATGATGCCGTCCGCCCTCGACTCCTGTGCGCAGCTATTTATCTCGGCAGCCAGCCGCGGGGGCCCCGACGTGGGGGTGCAGACAGAGGGGGCCATCAGGGAGGATCGGGGGGAACGTGTGCCCAGCTTGCTCTGCTCCAGGCCTTCAGTGTGCGAACTTCTTCCTCAATAACCCTTCTCGGCTGTGCTATTGTCACGTCCATTTCACAGATGTGGGAAAAGAGCTTAGGCTGCCGAAGGTCAACTACACTCAGGTGGCTTTGCCAGTCCTCTGGCTCCCTGGCCACAAGCACCGCTGCTAACGGACACCTCCCAAGTGCCCGATGCTGGCCGTTAGGGAGATGACGTCAGAGCGAGCAAGCTGCCTGCTGCAGCCGCCGGCCCAGCCTGCACCCTGTCGAGCGCCACTGTATGCATGAGCGCCACACTGTATGCACGAGCGCCACTGCCGCAGGCGCACACTCGGTCCAGGCCGCATCACGCTCGCCCACATCCTGTTTCAGCGCGGGGGAGGGGGTGGGGGGGGGGCGGCCTGTGAACCGCAGGTCAGTCCTCTCCAGTGCCCGCCCCCCACCCCGTGGGCTCCCCTGCCTTCCCAGCGGGATCTCCCCTGGAGCTCAGGGTGCTGCTAAGCCCATCACCTCTCGGAGCTCTATCCCACCCCACGCTGCTTATTTAGGCCCAAGTCTCACTGCCCACGGTGCACCCCAAATGAACATGCTTGGTGAGAACACAGGAGTCCAGCACCTGCTCTAAGGGGCAGCCCACAGGACAGGGTCCCACTCTTCCCTGAGCGCGGCCCAAGGCGGGTGCAGGCTTGTCAGGCCAACGCGGCGTTTCCAGCCCTCGAGCACCACAGCCTCCCAACACCGCCCCCCGAGCCCCTCCCTCCAGGCCCGAGGCACGTGAGGACCAGGACCCAGAGCTCCGGCCGCTCACCTCGGGCCCAGGAGGGGATGGGCTTCCGGGGATGCGACTCGTCATCGGTGGAGTCGTCACTGTTCAGGTCCATCCCGTAGTTATCCGGGTTGATCTTGGGGGGAGCCCTGTGCCCCTGTGGCGTCATTTGATAGGAGGTACAAGCTGGAGACTGGAAAGTAAACAAGGGCGTCAGCGCCCCTCCCCCACTCCTGCACCTCCCACCACCGAGGAGCTGGGGCCCGGCCACCTCCCCTCCTGTCACAGAAGTCAAAGGGCTCAGGGTCACGTCAAGTCACACCACATACACAGCCCGCCTCTTCCTGTTTCATGTGAAAGTTGCAGATGTCCCCCCAGGTCAGCGTGTCTCTGCACAGCGCCTGGGGACCCCCTGGGAGCCCCGTGGCTGGAACCGCCTGTGCTGCGCTGAAACCCTTCCCCACAGCACGCTTGGTTTGTAAAGCATTCAGCTGCAAGTCACCCAAGTGCCTGCCAGCAGGCGCTGGTTAAAGAAACTCTGGTATGACCAGCTGGTACAGTCAGACCTGGGAGACTTACAATCCTGACACAGATGTGCGCCATGTATTTTTTAAAAACGGAGGAGATGCCGAGACCGGTTTGGCTCAGTGGATGGAGCGTCGGCCTGCGGACTCAAGGGTCCCAGGTTCGATTCCAGTCAAGGGCATGTGCCTTGGTTGCGGGCACATCCCCAGTGGGGGGTGTGCAAGAGGCAGCTGATCGATGTTTCTCTCTCATCGATGTTTCTAACTCTCTATCCCTCTCTCTTCCTCTCTGTAGAAAATCAATAAAATATATTAAAAAAAAAAAAACAGAGGAGAAAGAAATCAAGCTGCCAAGTGGCATGTATTGGAGTAAATACTTGTGTCCTCCCCAAATCCCTGATAAACCCCATGCCTCCACAGGATGGTATCAGGAGGTGGGGCCTTAGGGGTGCTTAGGGGGGTGCTCAGATAATGAGGGTGGAGCCCTCGTGAACGGATCAGTGCCCTTCAAAAAGAGACCCCAGAGGCCCCCCCCATCCCCCCCCGCACCGAGGGCTCGGCGGCGGACAGCGGTCTGTGAACCAGGGAGACGCCCCGCAGACATGACTCCGCGGGCGCCTTGGCCTTGGCGTTCCCGCCTCAATAAACGCTGCTTCAGCCACCTGGTCTCCACCTCGTTAAAGCAGCCGGGGGACCAGGACAGGATGGACAGGCTGTGTCCACTCAGACTGTTTACAATGTTGAGACGTGTAAAGGTACAGCGCTTTCATCTGAGGCTCCTTTTACTTTCTACTCTTTTATCCAGTTTAAGTTTCTTTTTTAAAAAACAATCTATTTTAAGATTAAGAAAGAACACGCGTATCCGGAACAGTAAGAACTACTGGCCTCCTGCGCCCTCCCTCTTTCGGGGCCTCAGATCCCATCAGGCCTCCAGCTCCGGGAAGAAGAATCGGGGCCCAGCCTCACCTGCACGTCCACGGTCGTGTTCAGGCTCTTGCTGGCCGCGGCAGCCTCCCTGGCTTTCTTCTCCGGCTCCTCCTGCACACGCTGCTGCTCTTCCTGGGACCAGCGGCCGGCCGGGGGGGGGGTGGGGTTAGGGGCCGTGTGCATGTCCCTCTGCCCGACCCCAGGCCAACCCCACACGGCCAAGCAAGGCAGTTCCCACCCCGGGAGCCCCCATGTCAGGGCTCCCCAGCCCCAAGCTCAGCGCAGACCCCGGGCGAGCCCCGCACCCCTGGCTGCCCTGTACCTTTTTCTTCTTCTCCTCCAGCTCCCTCTGCAGCCTCTCCCTCTGCAGCCGCAGGGCCTTCTCCCTCTCCTGCTGCTCCCTGAGGACCAAGCAAGGGCCTGTCAGGGCAGGGAGCTGAGCCCTGGCTCGGTTCCCATCCCTGCCAGGGAAGCCGGGCCCACGGCGCTGGCCGTAGAAGGTGGAATGGCAGAATGGGCACAGCAGCCGAGAGCCCACGGCCGCGCCTGTGCCCCAAGGACCGGAAAGCCACAGCCAGGGGCAGGGAGCACTCGGCTTTGGAGTCCACCCAACCTGGCCCCGCTTCCGGCTGACTTAGGTCTGAGCTTCAGTCTTGTCTGCTGCACACGGGGTTCCCGACACCTTCCCTCCAGTCGCCCCGAGGACCAGGTGAGAAAATCTGAGTTACCTCGGACGGTCCCGGCCCACAGGGTGGACCTCGGGCTCCAGGCCCGGCGTGAAGCAGGGCTGGGCCGTTATTGGGCTTTGGCGCCACCTCCACTTACAGCAGGGGCTTGAGCGAGGCATTTAACCCTCTGCACCTGCCCACCTCCAGGAGGTGGAGCTGCTGGCTCCTCTGCCACCGCCTTCAGGTGAGGATGCGACAAGAAACACGCGTAGAGCGTGTAGCTCAGAACCACCTAAGCTGCCAACCATTACGACCATCACCCGTCACCCCCTGAAGACCGTGGCATTGGGCGGCACACATGCAATCCTAAAGCCACATCAACTGTCACCCCCACCCTTGTCCCCGCCCAGACTCCTGTCTCCGACTGCCCCGGACCAAGGCACCTTGGTGTCCATCAAGAGGCACAGGGAGCCCGGCCGGGTCACTCAGATGGTTGGAGCACCATCTCGCTACACCAAGGTTGCGGGTTCGACCCTGGGTCAGGGCACACACAAGAATCAACCAATGGCCCTAGTCGGCCTGCAGACTGAAGGGTCCCCGGTTCAGTTCTGGTCAAGGGCACATGCCTGGGTTGCAGGCTTGATCCCTAGTGGGGAGCGTGCTGGAGGCAGCGGACCAATGATTCTCATCATGTTTCTATCTCTCCCTCCCTCTCCTTTCCTCTCTGAAATCAAAAACTAAAAAAACAAAAAGATTCAGCCAATGGAGGCACAAATAAGTGGAACAAATCCATGTTTCCTTCCACAGAAAAGCAGTAACTTAGAAAGACAAGCCCAGGGAGCAGGCCCTGCGCTCAGGCCCCGCTGCCACTCCCCACTCCGCTCGCAGGACTGGCTGTGGGGTCCTGCCTGAGCACAGACCTCTGCTCCTGAGAGCTCCAGACCCAGGCTCTGCTGCCATGGATACCAAGGGGGGCAGTCGGAAATGATGGGGGCGGAGAGGGGGCTGAGTTCTCAGTACCACAGAGGAGGCATGTTTAGTGGAGTCTGCAGTGCACCTCAAAGAACTCCTGCTCAAATGCCCACAGGGGTCCTCTGAGCACCCCCTAACACCCTGTCAGCTGAGGACAGAATGAACCAAGGGGCAGCACACTGGCTGGAGGTGGGACAAGCGAGTCCCAAGTGAGCCCGCCCGTCAAGTCTCCCCTCTCCCAGAGCCCCGCCCCATTCGGGCCGCCTGCTGCAGACCTGGGTGCAGAGCCCAGGGAGGCGTCGCCCTCTTGCAAAGCCCAAGGGGAGGAGCAGCTGCGCTAGGGGGCCGCTCCGTCTCTCGTCCACACAAACGCACGTGGCAGGACGCCGCCTGGGCCCCCAGGGGCTGTCCCACAGCCTGGCCCTCGGGGCGCCCTCACCTCTCGGCCTGGAGCCGCTCCTGCTCCCTCTGCCGCTCCTGCTCCCGCTGCTCCGCCAGCCTCTTGGCCTCGGCCGCCTTCCGCAGCCGCTCCTGCTCCTCCTCCTCCTCCTTCTTCTTCTTCTGCAGCAGCTCTTGGTGTCGCCGCTCTTCCTCCTCCTCCTGTGAACACACAGCAAGGTCAGGGCTCAGGCCAGGCCTGGCCTGGAGGCGCAAGAGGCCTGGGAAGAGGCACCAGAGACGGTCAGGGGCTGAGCCAGGGAGGCCCCACGCCAGGCACCACGGAATCCCCGCCACCAGCCTGCGAAGGCATCTGGCGGCACCTGCTTCGGCCGCTGCGGCAGGTTTCGTGGTTAAGGGCACAGACTGGAGCCGGGCGCACTCGCGGTGCCACGGGCTACCCTGAAGCCCTCTGGCCTTGGCTTCCTCTTCGATCAAATGGGGACAAAAGCACGAACACCTGCCCCCCACGGGGTGGCTGAGCTTATCCACATCCCTAGAGCAGTGCCTGGCCTGGAGGACACACTCGGCAAGCTCAGCCCGAGTGTCACAGCACAGACCGATTCGTGCTCCCGGGGCCGTGGGATCGACAGCTCCGAGGAAGAAGCAGGTCCCCCTCTCACAGGCACAACATCCCACCTCACAGCAGCCCGACCGCGGAGGTCCCACCGCCACCGGAAGGACCCCACGCACAGAGAGGCCCAGTGCCCTGTGCGGCCACACAGCTCACAGGGGCAGAGCTGAGCCTGGAGTCTGGCTTCGAGTCCATGTGCGTAACCCTCAAAGTGCCCCCTCCAACGTGTGTGTTAGTCCTCCTCAGAGCTGAGGCCACAAGAGCCTCCAGAATTAAGCCAACCAAGTGGGGTGTGCCCAGCAGCCCCCAGGGGCTCAGGCAGCGCCCATCTGCCCCACCTCCTCCCCGATGCCCACGCCGCCCGGCACCGCACCTGCTGCAGCCTCCTGAGCCTCCGCGCCTCCTCCTCCTGCTGCTTCCTGCGCGCCTCCATCTCCTCCAGCTTCTTGGCCGCCGCCTTCTTCTTGGCCTTCTCCTCCGCCAACCGCTCCTCCTTGGCCTGCAGAGCCCACCCACACGTGCCCGTGAGAGCAGCCCTCCTCCCTCAACCCTAGAGCGGGTCCCAGAACTGTGACAGGCACCCCAGGCCCCTGCAAACCCCGCACAGCCCAGGGGAGGGGTGCCTGGCGCCAGCCCACCCCCTCGCCAAGGGCTGCAGCTTAGACCTCCCGCCTCGGCGGGGCTCAGACCAACTCCCTGCTCGCAGAGGAGAGGCGCCCAGGGCGTCAAGCCCCTCACTTACGAGGGTCCAGTTCTAACCTCGGACACCAAGTGTGAGCTGCGTGGGCCCCAGCAGGGAACAGCCCCCGGAAACCTGGCCGCCCACCAGCCCGGGCTCGCACCTTCTCGGTCTTCTCGTCCAGCTGAGCAAACTTCTGCTCGATCTGCTTCTTCTTCTCCTCCTTCATCAGCTCCACCCGCTCCCGGGCCTGCAGCACCTTGCGCAGGCGCTCCTCCCGCTTCCTGCGAGCACAGGGCCGTCAGGGGAGCCCAGCCGGCCCGGGCCGCCCAGCGCCGGGACCTGGGCCACTTACAGCTTCACCTCCTCCAGCCGCTGCCGCCTGGCCTCCTCCACCTTCTGCCTGCGGAGCTGCTCTGCCTCCTCCTTCCGCCGCAGCTGCTCCAGGCGCTGCCGCTCCTTCTCCTGGGGGGAGGGCGTGTGAGGACGGCCCGCGCAACCGCCCAGGCCCACAGCCCCCAGCCAGATGGGCAGCAGCACCAGACTGCTCCCGAGGGCGGAGTCACCCCCAAACACCCTCCACTGCCACTCGGACCGAGGCCTTCCTCCGTCTTCCTTCCCAGGGACCCTAAGGCCCTCGATTAGCCCTGCCGTGTGGGCAGCACAAAAACTAGGTTCAGCTGGATGTACGCTCTGAGGGTAACTGTTCCAGTGCATTTGAAAGGAGAGCAAACGAGACTGGGAGTCTGCGCCTGTGCTTTGGAACCTTCTCACGCTGTGTGCGCACTAACGAGCAATCACAGCTCTCAGGACACCCGGGGAAGCATCCTCTCAGCCAGCAGGAGGTCCAAGGAAGAACGAAATGGAAATTTGAGAATAGAAATCCCTGAGATAAATGCAGTGGTGGGTCCAAGAGCAGAGGGAGAAGACAGACGTCAGTAAAACATGCAGATAAATTGACAACATGCACCCAATGTGAGCACAGAGAAAACAGACGGAGGAAAAATACAGAGAGCCTGAGGCAACCTTGAGATGACGCCAAAGGTCTATGGCTTGTGCCCTCGTCATTCCACGACGGGAAGGGAGCAATGCAGGGGAATGTGGGAAAGAATGGCTTGGAAGCGCTCCAAATGGGGTAAAAGACATAAATGTACAGCTTCACGAAGGTCATCAAAACCCAAGTAGGATAAATCCAAGGAAAGCCATGTCTCGCCACATCATAATCACACAGCTGAAACTTCACCAGAGGGAAACATTCTCAAACACAGCCACAAAAGACACATTACTGAAGGGGCGGGTGGGGCAGTGATGCGAATGACTGAAAACTTCTCATCAGAACCTATGGGTGCCAGAAGGAAGTGGCACCACATTGGTCAAGTGCTGAAAGCTAAGGACTGGTCACTAAGACCTCTATCTGCATTCAGTGACAAGAGCCTTCAGAAATGAAGTGAGGCCTTCTCGAGTGAAGGAAAACTAGACGGCCCTCGCCAGTTTGGCTCAGTGGATAGAGCGTCGGCCTGTGGACTGGAGGGTCCTGGGTTCGATTCCGGTCAAGGGCACATACTTAGGTTGCAGGCTCTTCCACAGCCCAGGCCCTGGTTGGGTTGCGTGCAGGGAGGGGGCAACCAATCGACGTGTTTCTCTCACCTTGTCATTTCTCTGTCTTTCCCTCTCTCACTCTCTCTAAAAAAATCAATGGGAAAATGTCATCAGTGAGGATTAAAAAAAAAAAAAAACACCAAAAAAACCCTGGAGAATTTGTTGCCGGCAGCAGGCTCCCTCTCAAAGTTCTCCAGACAGAAAGGAATACCGGGAGGAAACGTGAGACCAAGAGCTAAAGAATAAACAGGCAAGTGTCTGGTTATATGCGATGGACTATTTTCCCTGGAGTTCTCTACAGCGTGACGCCGAGAGCAGGACTGGCACCAGCCCGGCTGGGCGTCAGCGTGTGAGGCTGAGGCGTGTACGAGAACGCACACAGCGGGGAGAGTGAGATTTCTACATTGCACCTGAACGGAGATCCACATGACTGGGAAAGCCCTGGCCGGTGTGCTCAGTGGATAGAGCATCGGCCTGCGGACTGAAGGGTCCTGAGCTCGATTCTGGTCAAGGGCACATGCCGGGGGGGGGGGGGGGGGGGGGGGGGCGGGGGGGCGGGGGGGCGGGGGGGAGCATGTAAGACATAGCTGATCAATGCTTCTCTATCACCATTGATGTTTCTATATCTCTCCCTTTCCCTTCCTCTCTGAAATAAAAATATATTTAAAATTTTTTAAAATAAAGTGACGCCTAGAGCAACGAGTAAAAAACTGCAAAATGAAATAGTCAACATCACAATAGACAAATTAAAATGGAACACTGAAAAATGTTCACGTGGGCCTTTACAAAATAGGTTTCAGCGTGTAATTTCCAACATAAACCTCACTGTACAACTTTTAACATAAAAATGTTTTTTTCTTGAAGGCGGAGAAAGAGAAAAAGTGGGCCCTAGAGGCTGAGAGGGGTGCGGGAGGCCTGGAGGAGGATGCGGGTTTGGGCCCACCCCCCGGGGGCAGTATTAGGTGGCCTTTGGCTGGCTCTCTCCAACGGGACAGACCCAGAGGCCAGCAGGCGGCCGGTCCTCGCGCCATCACATCCGCCCTCTTCCGAGGAAAGCACCCGGGAGGCGCAGGAGGGTGCCCACCACCTCCTCCTGCCCGAGCACGCAGGCTCCTGCTGTCAGCAAAACCGGCTTTTGTCCCCAGCCTGAGCTCACGCTCCCCAGCTCAGGGCGGGGACTCGGAGGCACCGTGAGCTTTGCAGAGGACAAGAGCACCCACTGCTCCGCCCTCCCCTCGGTGGTAGCTCAGCTGTGGCCCAATCAACCTCAGCTCAGACCCGAGGGGAAGCCCAGGGCTGGCAGGAGGGAGGGAGGTGGCTGTGGGGAGCTTCAAGCTGTGGCCTGTGCAGCTGCAGGTCACACCCCCTTTGCTTCCTCTGCCTCGGGGAGGCCCTGACACTCCGCTCCAGGCGGCAGAGGCAGAGGCAGCGAGGAGGTGCGGGGGGCCCAGCACCTCGGGTTCACCGCCCCCCTCCCTTACAGCTCCCGCTGGCGTGTTAGTGCTCTGCGCGGTCAGTGGGCAAGGCCGGTTAGAGCAGCAAGTGCTGGGCGCAGCGAGGTTAAGGGTAGGAAGGTTTTACTTACAACGAAGCTGCACTGTGGAGGAGAGGAGACAGGGAAAAGCCGAGTTAATGCCGAGGGGACGTCCTGGAAGCTGGCCAGGCTCCTGGCTATGCCAAGGCGTCGGCTCGGGCCACACCCTCTCATCTGACCCAGCCCGCGTCCCACCAGTAATGTCCCTCACCCTGACCCTCCAGGCACTGGGCTGTGGGAGGGGGGAGGGCGGGCGCCTGCCACTTCCCAGCCCAGGGGTCAGAGATGGCCAAGCCTCTCGGCCACAGCACAGCACCCAAGAGCTCAGGGCAGTCCCCAGAGGTCGAGGCAGCCCATGGCCCAAGAGGCCTGAACAGGCCCGGGACAGTGCCAGGTCACACTGCCTTGGCGCAGACGCAAGCTGCTCCCAGCAGCCTCGGGGCCAGCCAGGAGCCGTGGCCATGCAGCCCTCCAGCAGCGCTCAGCCCGGGGCACGGGCTCCCTTACCTTCGGGTCCACGCGCAGGGGAGTGTTGCGCTTAATGAAGGATTTCATGACGCTGCTGCGGCAGGCGGAGGCCGGGGTCATGAGCATCTGGTTCCTCTGCACGGTGTGCAGGAAGGTCCGGAGCGGCCGCACCGCCTGCAGACGGGCCAGGGTCAGGACTCAGGGCGGGCACCGGCCCAGAGGGAGGGCCGACGCCCACTCACCTTGCTGGCCGGACAGGGCGGGGAAGGGGTCTTGCTCTGGGGGGGCTGCAGTTCCTCCTCGTCCAGCTGCTGCTCCTCGTCCGGCTCACTCACAGCCTGCTTGTAGCTGCGCTTCCTCCTGCAGGCGCGGGAGGCAGCAGCATCACGGGGCTGACCCCGGCACCCCCTCCAGAGCCCGAGCCACACCCCAGGAAAATTCACCCCGTGAAGAAAACCGGGAGCAGCCCACTGGACTCCAGGCGGCAGAGGTGGGTCTCCCTGGCCGCCCCTCCGCTGCCCAGGCAGAGAAAGGGACGTGGCCAGTCCGAGGTCACACGCCAGGAGGACACAGAAGGATGGGCTCTAGGATCCGGGCACCCCCTCCCAAGCCAGGCCCCCCGGCATCAAGCTGCCTCCTTCATCAGTCAGAGCACCAGGCCCCTGACCACAGCCCACCCTCCCCAAGGGGACTCGAGGTCCGTGCCGCGCTGAGCCCCTCGGAACAGTGGCCACACCCCTTCCCAGATACCCACCTGGCGCTCTGCGGCGGCTCCGCGGGGCCCGCTGTCTGGGGGGTCTTGGCCTCTGTGAAGACAGCGATTTCAGGGAGGGAGCGGGACGGCATGGCGGGTCGGGAAGGGGCCCACTGGCACAGCAGACCCCAGGGTGGCCCGTGGCAGAGCCTTAGCGCCGACTGGCCTGGGCAGAGCTGTGGACACCCAGAGCCAGCACAGCATCCCCGGCCCATGGACCGCTCACCCCCAGCGCCTCTGTGAGGAGAACTGCAGGACAAATCAGGGCTGGCCTCCTCTTCCAGGCTGAGCTGGGGCTCTCCCAGGCCCACTGACGAGCTTCCAATCCCCTCCTCCTGGCCCCCAGCCCGAGCCCACGTGACAGGAGGAGGCGGGGCTCCCACGCAGGGTCGGCACGGGAGGGGGTGGGTACATGTTGGTTCACGGCCAGGACTAAGCGCAGAGCTGTCCCCGCCCTGCGTTCCAAAGGGTCCTTGCAGCCCCAGGGAGCTGGAGCTGGCACGGCCATCGTCCCTGACCCGGGGTCACTGGGGAAGCCGAGTTCAAGGCCCCGCAACCACAGTGCTCTCTCCCCACCAGGAGGCGGGAGCTGGACCCCAGGCACCTATGGCAGAGTCCATGGCACTCCCACTCTTTGCAGACAGGGACCCACAAAGGTGGGAGGTGAGCCATTGGCAAGGACAAAACAAGACCCAGCACACAGCTCCTCCTGCCCCGGAGTGGGGTTCCAGGCTTCGCCCAGTTCAGGCCCTGCCCCGTTTCCTGCACCAACCAGCCATGGCCACTCACACGGCACCTGGCAGCAGCTGCAGCCCGAGGGCGGGAGACGGGTCTCCTGTACCTTCAGCGTCCCTCTCCCCGAGGGCAGGGCAGGCCGAGGCCCGCAGCCCGCCTGGCGCTGTATGTGCACACGGCAGGTCAGGAAGACTCACCTCGCTGCCCCCCGGAGGGCGTGTCCTGGCCGCCGGCCGCAGGCTGCGAGCCGGGCGTGCTAGTGACAGTCTTGGGGACCTGAGGGAAGAACCAAGACTTTAGGGGTCTACCCACGAGGCTTGCAACCAGGGCAGCAGCAGTTTATCCGGGCAAACCCCTGAACCTGCCCCTTTCCTCTGACTTCACAGTGAGCCAGCGCAGCCCAGCCTGGGCTCATTCCCCCCTAGACCCCCGTTTTCCGAGCCCTTCCTGGCCGCACTGGCCCCGGCTTTAATCCACGGCCTCTACAATCAAAGTCAGCCCAGTCGGTTTGGCGCGGTGGATTGAGCGTCGGCCTGCGAACTGAAGGGATCCGATTTTGATAAGGTCAAAGGCAGGTACCTCGGTTGCAGGCTAGATCCCCGCCCCTGGTCGGGATGTGTGCGGGAAGCAACCAATCATGTCTCTCAGATCCACGTTTCTCTCTGTGTGTCTCTCCCCCTCCCTCCCACTCGCTCTAAAAATCAATGGAAAAATATCCTGGGGTGAAGATTAACAAAAATAAATAAATAAGTTACATGTATGTATGTATGTGTGTGTGTGTGTATATGTGTATATATATATATATATATATATATATATATACACACACACACACACACACACACACACACACACACACATAAAAATTGATGTGTGGCTCAGCAGACAGACCATTGTCCTGCGCACCGAAGGGTCATGGGTTTGATTCCCGGTCGAGGGCACATACCTGGGTTGCAGGTTCAATCCCCAGCCCCATTCAGGGTGCATGTGGGAGGCAACCAATCAATGTGTATCTCTCATATGGATATTTCTCTCTCTCTTCCCCCCCTTCCCTTCCACCCTTAAAAAAAAAAAAAATCAATGGGTAAAATATAGTCAGTGAAGATGAAAAAAAACACAATAGGACTTTAGGGTTCTGCACTGGGACTCACAGCACAGAGCACACGCCCCAAGGCCCTCGAGCCCTCCCCTCCCTGGCCTGCCCGCCTCACCTCCGGCTCAGCCTCCACCATAGGCTCAGCCTCCTTGCTGGGGTCCTCCTCGGGGCTGAAAGCAGAACAGGAGACCCTGTGAGACCCACCAGCCCAAATCGTGCCCACAGGAGCTCCAGGGGAGAGACCCAGAAGGGGTGCGATCCCCATCCTCCCGCCCCGCCCGGCAGGCGGCTCCCCCTGGCTGCACTGGCTCGTCCACAAGCCTGGGATCTGACAACCTATGGAGCCCACATCCCCAGGAGGAGGCGTGGAGGGCTAAGGCCAGGCCAGGGCTGACAAGCGATACTGGCCGGCAATGTAAGACTTGACCCTGCGCCCTCACTTCCTGTCAGACTGGGGCAGGGCAGGGCAGGGCTGCAGTGGGCCGTGCCCAGGAGGAAGGGTCGGCACAGGAAATGCTTCCGATCCTAAGCGCACCAGGACAACCGGCCCAGTGTGTCCTGCCCAGACCTGGGAGGCCCCCAAACCTGGAACTGGACTCACCTGACTTTCTGGGGCACCTCAACATTTAGGAGTCTCTCCAGGTAACTGTGACCTGAGGGGAAACAGAGGAACAAAAGCTGACCTCAGGGTTAGGACAAGTTACCCGGCAGGATGGGCGCCAGCACCCGCTCGGGCTTCTCCCTCTGGACCCTCTTTTCTTTCCACAAATGCAAATCAAATGGCAGGGCCGAGGGGCAGGATCAGATTCAGGCCCGAGGAAATCCCCAAGGCAGGTCCCACCTGGGCCTTTCTGAAGACCCAACACAGACGGGGTCAGACCACACACCTGCATGCGCCCCAGGTTAGGTATCCCCGAGCCCCGTGGCCCAGAGCAAGCCCTCCCGGGTGCCGGCACCTGCTGCCTCAGCCCCACCCTGGGCAATCCAGGAGGCCTCCTCAGCGAGTGGCTGATACTCAGTGACCTCGTTAAACCTCAGCTTCCTCCTCTGTGAAATGGGAAAATACCAGCAGGCTGACAGAGCTACTGGGGGACCAAATGAGATAAGCTTGAGTGTTATAAATCTTCAAGTGCCAGGTAGGTGTTGATTATAATTTAATCCATATTAATTTAAAACCTGGTCGTCCTCTCCATCAATCCAACTCCCTCTCCATCCTCTGCTGACCCTGTAGCAGCCTCCTCCTGGTCTCCCTGCCTCGTTCCTTCCCTCCCTCCCTCTTGGACATCTTTAATAAAGTGCCAGGAACCTCCCAACAGCCATCAAGGGCCACAGCCTCGGCGTTAGTGGGCCAAGCCCCAGACCGTGTGGCATGGGAGTCCCAGCGGCGCCATCACTTGCCATTTCATGCCTCAGGGTCTGCCTTCGAGCTGGTCGCTCTGCCAGGGATCCCTTTCCCCACATCTGCGCCACCTGGCAGGACCACCTCCTCCGGGCAGCCAGCCTGACTCAGAGCTGCCTGTCCTCCGAGGCTCCCACAGGGACCATGGTCCTCTGAGCTGGAGCCAATGAGGATAAAAACTGTGAAAGTGACAGCCCTTTGTACACGGCAAACACTGTCCTAAGCGCCCTGCGGGGTTAAGGAAAGGAACCCCAACCCTTTCAGCAGGTGCTATTATCCCCCCAGCTGACAGGTGAGGAGGCTCCTGGAACCTGCCAGGGCCGCAGGGGAGGTAAAGGGATGAATTGGCCCTCAAACCCAGCTGGCTGTCCCCCCTGGAGGAGTCGGCTACGGTGACTATTCACACCCTTCACCTCAGTATCTTCAGACCCAACCGTTTCCCTCACGGGAACAGCCCACAGACGTGGGGAAGCCGAGAGCCCCTGCCGGAGAGCGGACACACTGGCCCTGGGGAGTCTCGGAATGGCATTAACTACAGGGTCGGCGGTCCACCTCCCTGGCCTCAGTTTCCTCATTTGTAAAACCAGAGGGTTGGCGAGACCTGCACTGTCCAACACGGTCAGCACCAGCAAGTGCGGCTCCGTACACCTCAACTAAGTAAAACGTAACCACGGCAAAACCCAGTTCCGCATCACACGCTGGTTTGTGGCTGGCAGGTACGGGGCACTGACACCCCCAAAGAGTTCTACCGACAGCTCCTCGCTGGATGGCTAGATGGGTCCCCCAGAGCCACGCTGGGCGCCCAGGACCCCACGCACCCCACCCGCTCTGAGCCCCCGACTCACAGATGATGCGGGCAGAGGCGGCCGGCTCCTTGGCGGCATTCTGGGCGAGCCTGGTCGACCTGCGGACGGCGCTCCTCGGTTGGTCCACCAGGGAGAGCTTCTGGGCCAGAGAGTTCTGGGGGCCCGGGGAGGACGGGGCCATCAGGCTGCGCCGCACTGACCGCCGGTCCCCGCGGGCCTCCTTGGGGGTGGACAGGTTATCCGGCAGGATGGGCGCCAGCACCCGCTCCTGCCACGGGGAGGCTGGCGAGGTCCGTGCAATCCTGAGCTTGGAGGCAGACCGGCCCGCGTTGACCCCTCGGCCCTTGGGGTCCTGGGGTGTAGCCATCAGAGAGCTCACGGCGACCGACTCCAGTCTCCCGGCCTCTGACTTCTGGGGTGTCGATTCCTCATCTGAGAGCACGATGACGTGGGAGGCCGGGGCCGGGGCCGGGGCTGGGGACGGGGCCCGGTCGGAAACGAGCTGGCCGACATGCTGCTCCGCTCTGTGGCGCTCGCTGGCGCCTATCTCCACCCTGGGCACGATCTTGGGCGCCCTGGTCAGCAGGGTGGGAGACCCGGGGATGGGCGAAGCAGAAGCCACGATGGCCGCCGCCGCAGCGGCCGCCGCCGCCCGAGTCACCCGCCGCAGGACGGCGCCGTTCTCCCCGGCCCCCGCGGCCAGCTGCTCCACCTTGTCCTCGCGGCTCGCAGACTTCCTGCGGGACAACCTGCCAAAGGCAGCAGAGCAGAGGCTGAGGACCCAGCAGGCAGGGAGGCCCCCAAGTCCAAGCGGGGGCACCCGTCTCCCCGGGGCCGCCCGCTCAGGGCGGATGTAGATGAAGGGCGGGGAGGCAGAAGGCAGGCTCTGGCCCAGGCTCTGCCCGTTGCCAGGAGACGCTGGGCCGCCCGCTCTGAGCCTGGGACCTGGGGACAGGCCAGGGCTCCCCGCCTCCGGGAAGATCACAGCCACAGAGACCTCTCGCTGACTGTGCGCTCCCCGCCAGCACCCTGCCGCAGGCTTTCCTCATGTTATCACTTAATCCACGGCGCTGAGAGGCAGGGGCCGTTCTCACTTTAGATTTGGGGAAACTGAGGCTCGGAGAGGTGGGAATTAACAAAAGGACAGAGAGCTTCCTAAGGGGCAGAGCTGGGGTATGTGCCCAGGACCTCCTGCCCCAAGACCCAGCCTCCTTTGCCGGTGGTCTGGGTATAGCCATCAGAGAGCCCACGGTCATTTCCATGGTAACACCACGAGCAGGGCACAGAGGCTGAGCAACAGGCCCCCGCGGCCACCACTGGTGGCTCTCGCCCAAACAGAAACTTGGATTCTGTCTTTTCCCACCTCTGGAAACCCTTCCCATCCTCCAAGGCCCAGGTCAGACTCCCCGACCCCAGCACACACAGACACACACGCCCCGGACGCTGTGGTCTTGGGTCATGCTATTTCCGGGATAACTCACCCTCCGCACGGCGCCCACCACCGCTCCCGCGGGCCTCTGCTCCCAGCTCGCACGTGGGGATCAAACCCTCCTGTGGGCACCAAGCCCCCAGACTCCGACTGCCCAGCTGACCTCCCCCCGCCAACACCGGCTAGAGGCAGCCCCCGCCCCTCCTACCTTTTCCGGACGGGGTCTCTGTTCTCATCCTGAACATATGAAATCCGTTTCTTTCTCCGTCGGTTCTTCTGAGAAGGCGTTTTGGGCATCAGCTCAGGCTCCTTGCTGAATTCTCTGTTTGGTAAAAGAGTGATGTTTGTGGCTGCCTGGGACCACGGGCCTCCGCCACTCCCCGCCCAGCCCCTACCCATGTCCTAGCAGTGACAGGTCAAGTTGGGGTCACCAGCACCAAGTGAGAGCTCCAAGGCCACCACGGCCATGTGCCAAGTCCACAGCCGGGCACTTGGGGCTTCCCCCCGGGACGCAGCGGGGGAGCGAGGTGGCCAGGGGAGCACGTGCAGCGCCGTCCTCTGAGGCCCAGCCCACACCTCTCCTCCCTCTCCCATTGCACTAGCTCGGGCCGCAGCACACTGGGCACTCGGGAGAGCCCCCTGGCAGCCTGTGTCTTGCCTGTCCAGGCAGGAAGTGGGCGGCTCTGTCCCCAGAGCTGTAGCAGCCAGAGCTGGCGCCTCCTGCCCGGCCCGGCCCGGCCCGGCCCTCACCTGGTGAACATGCGCTTGGCCTCCTCCTCGATCTCCTCGAGCCACACCAAGTGCTTGTTGTCCACGTTGCACACAAACTCCATGAGCTTCTGGTCACACAGCTCCAGCAGGTGCACGGGCCCGGCGGCGGTCGTCCCCATGGTGGCTGTCTGTGAAAACAAAGACAAAGGCACAGGGCTCAGGAGGGGACTGGAACCTTCTCCAGGGAGAGCCTGCCAGGCCACAGCCCCCACCCCCGTCACCACAAGACACCCAGGGCCTGAACCAGAGCTGCGGAATGCCAAATGCCAACCCACTCGCCTCCTCCTGCCAAAAGAAGGCCCGTCCTCCTCCCGCTCTCCTAGCGCCTGCCCTCTGCCCCCCACCGCACGCCGCCCCCCCACCGCAGGCCGCCCGCCGCCCCCCCACCGCAGGCCGCCCCCTCCACCGCACACCGTCCCCCCCCACCGCAGGCCGCCCCCCCCCCCCACCGCACTCCTCCCCTCTCTGGGCTCACAGTGTGAGTCCCGGCGTGGCCGCCCTGGCTCAGGGAGAAGCCGCGCCCCCACAGGACCTGCCCACCTGCCCCACGCAGCCCGCTCCCCTCCTGTGGCTCTCCTCCTCCCCCCGTGGCAGAGCGGGGCTTCCACACAGCCTCCCTGAGCCACACACGAGCTGACCCCAGGCCTCAGGCCAAGAACATGGAACCAACCGCCTCTTCCAGAGGCCGGGGGCCGGGAGGGGCTCTCGCTCCGAGGGGGTTGGGAAGAAGGAGGGGCAGAGGCTGCTTTTCCCCGCGAGGCCCCCCCACCTCTCTCCTCGAGCTGAGACGCCCCCGACGTGGGTACAGAGCAGGAGGGGAGCGAGCAGCAATGCTTCTTTTTAAGAAAGCTCGTGTGGCATTACGGGAGGGAGAACACAAAGCCCGTTTTCTCTTTTCCCAAAAACGAGCGGCTCAGGAGGGGAACCCGAATGGTGGTGGAGGGAAACGCCTGCACTCGCCACCTCCCACATACGCATCACAATCACACCTAAAACACAGGTGTCATTCCGTCATCCAGAACCCCCTGGACGCCGGCGGAGTGGAAGTCCTACGACTAGAGAAGTGAAGAAGAAAGCAGGCTGAGACTGGTAGGAGGGGCAGAGGCGGGGAACCAGCTGGTCCAGCACCCACATGGGCTGCAGAGGCCGCCATGAGGAGCCAGGGGTCCCAGCCCCACACCAGACCCTCCACCCAGGGCCCCAGAGCTGGGAAATAAGTCCCCATAACTTTGGGCCATAAGAATCAGCGGGGTTTGGGGCTGAGACGCACAGAGGCTGCGGGAGACCCAAGTGTCCCTCTTTAAAGGGCCGAGCATGAACTTACTCGGACTCACTTCCTTTGAGCTCCAGCGCCAGGAGGCGTTGAGGGACCCAGACACATATGGGGAGGATCTGGACTGTCTGGCATCAGGGAAGGAGCTTGGGACAGCTTTCTACCAGACGGAGGTGCTCACAGGGGTCACTGTTCCTGTGCTGGGACCACCCTCATTGCAGGACTGACTGGCAGCCATATCTGAGTCCCCATCAACCTGGAGCACCCTGTTTGCTCCACCCGGTGGTTCCCTGAGACCCCACCCCATCCAATTTGCAACCCCCCCCCCCCCCCAAGCTGTTTGCAGCAGCTTTTCCATAGGAAAGGCCTGTCCTGGCTCAGGTTTCAGACTTCGCTAAAATCTCTCAAACAAGCTGCAGCTGGTGTCAGTGAGCCCCAAACCTATCAATTAAGGGCCCAAGATCCAGCACCAGCACCAGCCTGCCTTGCTTTACAGCTGGGCCTCAGCTGGGCACTTCCAAACCCGATACAAATAGGAGGAAGCTGGAGGCCTCTCTGGAGGCCATAAAGCCAGTGCACCTGGTGGACAGCTTCAGACCACAGCAGATTACAACTCTACGTTCTGGGCATCAGCTCAGGCTCCTGCCCCCACAAGCAACACACTCCCGGGGCAGACTCAGTGAGCATCACAGCCCCACTGAAGCAAGTCCTGCCCCATAGGGGTGTCTCCTGCACAGCAGCTCTCCCACTGTAGTCACAGCTGGTCCTCACAGCCAATTGGCCTTGGAGTGAGGACCAGCTGTGAGGCCAACAGCAATCAAGGCTCGACTACAAAACTGTGCACACAAGCAACACAGGGGCGCACGTAGAGCTCCCTCCTCGGGTGACTGGGAGGCTGAGCCACTGGGCCCTAGAGGACACCTACTACCCCAGGCCACTCTGCCAATTCCAGCAGACCTCGCAGCTCTGCCTAATCCACAGAAACAAACACAGGGAAGCAGCCAAAACGTGGAGAAAAAGAAACATGTCACAAGTGAAAGAAATGCAGGCGAGCAAACTACTGGATACAGAGTTCAAAACCAGGGTTATAACGGTAATTACTCGAGGATCCTCATGAGACCTTCAAGGGACTTGGGCTTCCCAGGGTCTGCCACAGGGAAGTTTGTGTTTAGCAGAGCTCAGCTTTCAAAGGGGCCACCCCAAGTTAGGACAAAGGTGAGCCTGAGAAAGGAGGAAACGGCGCACCAAGAATGAGGCTCCTGGGAAGAGCAGCAAACATGTCTTCAGCCCATGTCAACCCTGTGCACAAACCCAGAGCACCCCACCGCCCCTCCCCCCATACCTCCCTCACACCACACAGCAGACAGGGGGCCCCCCCGCCGCCCTCCTTTGCGATGCCTGTTCTTTTGAGGGTGCAAGAAGTTAGGGAGCTGCTCCCATTTACCGAGTCCTATTCCATGCCCAAGTCAGGCATCGTCTCATTTCATTCTCACCCCGGGGGGCAGATGAGGAAACTGAGGCAAAGAGAAATTAACTCAGCCACCCCGGGGCCTGGATTTAAACTGTGTTCTTAAACCACAAGCTATGCCACCTACTCGATTCAACCTCTGACAGGCAGGCATCACGTTTTGGCCTTGGGCAAACCCCCCGCCCCCCTCCAAGGCCTGGGTGTCTGGATGGAACTGAACCTCTGACAGCGAGCCTGCTGGGGAGCGGCAAGGGGCTGCCCTGGCATCCGGAAAGGGTTGGTTTAAAATGTTGCTCAGCGGGAAGGGGAGGTGTTGCGCGAAGGCTAACTGCACAGACACGCCGTCTGGCATACTCCCATCCCACAACCCGGGCGGCGTGCGCTCCCTCCGCGTACAAGTCAGCAAGCGGCCTCCCAGACACGCAGCAGGGTGCTGGGCACCCGGAGGGGACGGGGTTATGTTCTCGGAACCTGTGGCCTAGGTGGAAGGTGCGGGCATCTCCGGCCCCGGGGCGAAGGAAAGTCACCTCGCCACGTGAAAGAGGTGACCCGTTCCCAGGCGAAAAAAGGGGCAGGGTCCCCCCACCCCTCCCCCTCCCTCTCCCCCTCCGGAGTTGGCGGGAGGAGTAACACAGTGCTAACCACCACCCGGTTGGGCACATTCTTGCACCCCGTTAGGCTCTGCAGGGGCTCTCGCCCACCTCCACCGCCGGCGACTGTCCTGTGGTTCTCACTGTGGGTCTCAGGATGAGCGGCCTTGGCTCGCAGTGGGCCGCCTACCCCTGGCCCCCACCTGCACCCGGTCCTCTGGCCCTTACAAGGGGCACAAACATCCCGCTCCCCCGACTCGGCCCCGCTGATGCCATTTTGGTCTCAGCCCTTCTGCTAGCAGATGTAACAATCAATGTATAATCCTTTTTCTCTCTTGGCCTCCTGCGTTCCTCCTTCAGCGACCCTAACACACACCCCCTAACACACACACACTCCCCCCGCCCCCGGCCCGGGCCCCCGCCCCCGCCCCATGGCCGCCCGCGCACACTCCCCGCAAACACTCACTCAGTTGAACCGCGTCTCCTAAGTGCTGCTCAGTCCAAGGCCAGCGACCTCCCTAGACGAGGCCCCGGACCGCCCAGACCCTCCGCTCCCGAGCTCGGAGGCTCACGGCTCCGGGGAAGCAATGGGCCGTGCAGGGCGGGCGAACTCTAGGATTTTCAAAACTGAGGGCTCCACCAATCCCCGGCCAATTTACCTGGGCGGCTGCAAAACTCTAAGCCAATCGGGTAAAAGAAAGCGCCAGCCAGGCCACCTATTGGCTACTTGGGTTGGCAGTCTGCGGGACTAGGAGGCGGGGAAAGGAAGCGTTGAACTTTAACTTGCTTAACTTCCGGGAGCCGAGGCCGCAGAGGAAGTCGCCTGGCGGTTGGGTATGCGCGCGCAGGACTCCGCACGCCGGAACTACAAGCCCCAGCATGCACTGCGAAGGACCGGCGGGGCGTGGGCGGCGGGTCAGGAGGGACCTCTCCGGTACCGCTCGCCCAGGGAGTCCTGCGCTCGGTCATTTCTTCTTCCAGCTTTGCCTTCCACGCAGGAAGCGTGATTGACAACTGGAAGGGTTTGGACAGGGGACGCTCTACAGAATCTCAATAGGTTTGCTGGGGCGGCTGCAGCAAAAGCACCACAAACAGAGTGCCTTAGGGACGGAAACGTATTGTCCTCACACTCTGGTACCAGACGTCCGAGACCAAGGACTTGGGCGGAGGTGGGCCCTTCCGAGAGCTGCGAGGGAGACCGGTCCAGGCCGCCCTCCCGGCTCCCGGGGGCTCGCTGGCGGCGCTGGCAAACCCGCTGGCAAACCCGCTCTTTCTTCCTTCCCGTCCCGCGGCGTCCTCCCTGGGCGTTTGCCGTCTTTGGCCGCATGGCTGGCCCCGAGGCGCCCTCCGCAGCCACAGGTCCAGGCCGGGGCGGCACCCTTCTCTGCCGGGCACAGGCATCAACCGCGCCCAGCACTCAGGAAGTCCGCGCGGCCTCACGAAGCTGCCTGCAGCGCCTGGGGGCGGGATGGGCCAGGACTGGGAACGCGGAGCCCTGGACCCCACCTGTGACCCCACCTGCAGTCTACATCCCGCCTGCAAAGTGGAGGAGATGAAGCAGGTGGCTTCTTAAGGCCCCTCCAGCCCCGAGGATGAACTCGAGCAGCACCTGGGAAATGGTTAGAGTCTCGATTTAGAGACGAGCCCGGTGCTGTGGCCACTAGGAGGCAGTAACGGTCTGCGTTGGATCCACTGCCCTTTGACCAGAAGCCTGGCCTTACCAGATGTCAGTTGATGTGGGGGGCGTGGAGGGGGTTCAGGAATCTGCACATCCACCGGGGTCAGTGATCACTGCTTCGGGGAAGCTGGATGTCACACAGCGACGCTAGTGCAGGTGCTCACCGCCAGCTCCTTCCGCCGCGATGCCTGGCCCCTGCACCCACCTGCAGGAGTCCTCTCCGGAAGTGACCTGAAATTGTCTTTAGGGATTCCTTCCTCCATCCCTCTTTTTGCCCCTTCCCTGCAAAGGGGGAACAGGGATCGGAGCCCCACTTTTTGTTGAATCTCTAGGGAAAAAAATGCGTAGTGAGTGAGAGAGCGAGACGAACCGTCCCAGATAGAAACTGCCTCCTCCCCATCTCTCCCAGCAGAGCTAGTGAGCCTGCAACTGGATTCTTTTCATTCACTTGGCGTGAGCACCTGCCTACACTGTGTTTGCACAGGGCAAAAACAAGGGGGGCGGGGGTGTAAAAATATATCGCCTGGTGTTCCCACAATACGCAGATGGAGAAGAATTAAACCAAATGGAAAGAGGCGAACTTGTTCAAATTACATACATTTTAGTAAAATCAGTGAGGTTGGAACCAACAGTAAGCCATGAGCTTGGGAGGAGGGGTGAGGGGGTCTTTAATAAACGGTCTCCTCTCAGCCAGGCAAACACTCAGAAGGGGGAGACGTTCTCGGTGCGCTGAGCTTCCAATATGGTGACAAGGAGGAGAGTGGTTTCCTTAGTCCATGCACAGCCCCCAAGTCCCAGCCTTGGGGGTGGGACTGAACCCCGGGCGCATCTTTGGAAGACCCGCAGCTGACCTGCTTCTCGGAGGATGTCCCCCGCAACAGCCTCACCTGGGGACTGGTCTGAAAGGCAACTTCTTAGACCTCAACTCAGATGTACTGGTCAGGAAATCCAGGGATGGCCCTACAGCCGTCTCACCGGACCTCCGGGTGATTCCGATACATCGGAGAGCACCGCCTGTGAGCACGTCCCCTGTGGTGGCCAACAGACCCCGATGTGTTGTTTCTTGGACTATTGGTCCCTGGAATGATTGACAACACATTTAGGTAAACACTGACGAGAGCTGTATGACCAGACCCTGCGGGTCCCTCCCCCTGGGGTCCTCGTGGCCTGACACCCAACGCTCCTTCGGGTTTGGGCAGAAACGTTACCTCCTGAGGGAGTCCTTCCTGCTACCCAGTTACAACCGCAACCCTCCCTCCCTCCCCCTTCTCTTCTCCTGTGGTCTTCAGCACCTTCTAATGTACGTTCTCCTTCTCCTCTGTCCTTGGTTCATTATTCCTCCCCCCTCTATGAAGTAAGCTTCATGAGGGCAAGGGTTTTTGCCTGTTTTCATCACTGATGTAGCCCCAGAGCCAAGGACAGTGCCGAACACCCAAGGCACGGTCAAGCCGAGTTTCTGAGTGAATAACCACGAGGGTAAGACTTGGCCCCCGGGAGACCCGGTGAAAGGACGGTCGATGAGGGAAACGGGTTCCTGGATAAGTCCGAGTCAGAGATGGTGAGGAGGTGGCGATGGAATTGAAGAGGAGATGGACTGCAGAGTCCAAGTTCAGGAAAAGAAACATCAGCCAAGAGATCGGAGCTCCAGTGTGACCCGACTTGCACTGTGCCCTGTGCTTACTCTGGGGCACTGGGAGGACTGTGAAGGGTGCGGGGGACGGAAGCACCGGGACTGGAGGCCTGGGAATGACTCCCATTTGGGAGCAAAGCCGTCTCGGTGAGGGAGCGATGCTGCTCTAGCCCCGGTTTGGCCCAGCGGGTCAGAGCCCTCTGAGAGTCCAGAGTCCATGCAACAAAGTTGACCTGCGCCATGGGGAGGCCCCAGTCCCCAGGATTGCCTTCCAGGAAAGGACACTCTGAGCACACGGCCTGGGAGCCGGAGGCTGACAGGGCTCCTGACTCTCGAGGGAGGGGTGGCTGTGCAAGTCACACCCTGCACGGAGGCTGGCTCCCTGGGGCCTGCTGGGAGGACAGGCATTGCTGTGGGTGCCGGCCAGGCATTCTGCACAAATAGCCTCGGTTCTCAGTTCGAGATGGCAAAGGGTGTGGGCTTCTTCAGAGGAGGAGCGAGACGTGGGAGACAAATCCAGAATGGAACACAAACTGGTCACGCAACGAGCACAGGGAAGGTCTGCTAACCAGGGCGGCAGGTGGACGTCACCTGATGGCCCCGCAAAGGGAAGGCGGCGGGCTCTGAGGTGAGGCTGCCTCTGAAGCACGCCGTCCTGCCCCGCGTGTGCAGAAAACGGGGCTCCCGGAAGGCCCGCCACAGCCTGGAGCTCTGGTGTAGACGTGGCTGCTGGAACTCCAGAGGCAGAAAAATGGCCCTCCTGTGGCCACCCTGCCAGGGGCATACGGGGGTCACCCCCTTCCCTGAGGCCCAGGCTTCCTTCTGTGAGACAGTGGCACCCAATGACCTTCCTGGTTATTGGTTACCGGACTGTGGGCCCGGCAAGTTCTGATCCCCAGAAAGCATGTGACCTGGGAGGGGAGGCCCTGCCTTTCAATCCCATCCCTGGCTGTGGCTCAGGTTTGTTCCTGCCTGAGTCTCAGGCTGCCAATGGTTCAGTGCAGGGTGGCTCCGGTCACCTCTATCCCTTCCTGCTGGAACGTTCTGGGGTTCCAAGCTTGCATTTTGCTCCAATGCCTGAGCTATTCCCACCGTCATCGCTTCTGTGGCTTCCCGATTCCAAACCCGTGTTGCTTGTGCCCGATGTGGGGAGGCTGGGGTGGCGCCTACAGCGGCCAGCGCACAGGGGGAGGTACCGCCACACAAAAGGGGCGCCCACACAGAAGGCCTCGCACACCCTTCCCCTAGCCCCACCCTCGTGCTTGAACACATTCTCCGCCAGGTCAGACACAGAGAAGACGGAAAAGGGGCCTCGTCCTTCCCTGTCCACCTGCGATCTCTGACTCTCGCTTCCCAATGGGACTCCGGGTGCCTAAGGCACTAAGTCGGGGACTCCTCTGCAGTCTGTGCAGCCTCCTCTTCTGCCCCCTCCTCCCCCCAAGGAATGGCTGATTGGCTTGGAAAAGGCGGTCTTTGGTGAAAGAGGCAACTCCAGGGTTCTTGACCAGCTGAGCAAGATGACAAAGGGCATTCGAGATCCTAGACCAGCAGCCAGCAAGCTTTGTCTGTAGCAGCCAGAGAGAGAACAGCTGATGGTCTCTGTTGAAACTCCAAGTCGCTCCTCATAGTTTGAAAGCAGTCATAGACAATATGTACACAAATAGGTGTGGCTATCCTATATAATAAAAGGCTAATATGCAAATTGTCCCCATGGGCGGGAGTTCGACCTACCAGGAGTTAGACGTGCGCTGACCACCAGGGGCAGCGTGGAATATGGCAGGGGGTACAAAGGGAGGCCCCAGCTGGCAGCCAGCAGCCGCTAGGGACCCTACCCATGCATGAATTTCATGCACTGGGCCTCTAGTCTATATGTGTGTGTGTGTGTGTGTATGTGTGTGTGTGTATTAGTATATAAAAGGCTAATATGCTAAATGTCCATCCGACCAGTTGCTATGATGTGCACTGACCACCAGGGGGCAAACACTTAACATAGGAGCTGCCAAGCTGTAGTGACTTGGCAGCAGTGGTTCTCATGCGATACACCCGAAACCAGAGAGGAGGGAGCCCGATCCCTCACGGGGCCATGCGATTCCACCTTTGGCCGTGAGTTATGTTGCTGCTGGGGCACTGTCAGCCCGAATCTGGCTTACTGCGCTCTTGTGTTTGCATTCCACACCCTGTCTGACAGCAACTTTGCAGAGTGCCCTCTCACACTCTGGGGACCCCTCAGGGAATGTCGGAGAGCCGATTTCGGCCTGCTTTCCACAGGCCAGGCTGAGGAACCCCACCTGCCAGAGGGACCCCACTCGAGCCACGGCACCACCTCAGGTTCGGCCAGTCAGGGAGGGACCATGGAGGTTGGCTCCAGGGTGTGTCTGGCCCATCTCGCCCAGTCCAGCCCCGCCAGCCACCTTCTAATTAATTCCCTTTCAATGTGCATGAATTCGTGCACCGGATCACTAGCATTCTAAAACTGTATTTGTGGACACTAAAGTGTGAATTTCATATAATTGTCATGTATTGGGCTCCAAGGCTCTGAGGCTCTGCTCCAAAGCTAGACTGGGCTCATAGGCTAAGCTTACACACCAGGCTAGGCTCAGAGGCTAAGCTTATACACCAGGCTAGGCTCAGAGGCTAAGCTTACACACCAGGCTAGGCTCAGAGGCTAAGCTTACACACCAGGCTAGGCTCACAGGCTAAGCTTACACACCAGGCTAGGCTCACAGGCTAAGCTTACACACCAGGCTAGGCTCACAGGCTAAGCTTACACACCAGGCTAGGCTCACAGGCTAAGCTTACACACCAGGCTAGGCTCACAGGCTAAGCTTACACACCAGGCTAGGCTCACAGGCTAAGCTTACACACCAGGCTAGGCTCAGAGGCTAGGCCCTGCCCCTTGCCCGTGGGCTCTGCTCCCAGGTGTTTTAGCCCCGCCCGGCCTTCAGTGGGAAGGGAAACTACACTTGCAGTTGGCTTTAGGCAGAAGTCCCTGCCCGACCCCTGATCGGTCCTTTCTCTCAAAGGATGACTCCAAATCCTTGCAGTTTGTTGGTTCAAAAGGCAAGGTCCTGATTAGCGAGGGGGAGCCACGCTGCTTGGTAGAGCTCCATGCGCCATGGGGCGGGGAAGGACCGCTTGGTAAGGGCCGGCCCAGGGCGCACGGTGCAGACAGTCCAGGGCAGAGGCAGGCAGCTCCGGGGCTTCTCCCGCAAGAGCCGTTCCCCTGAGCGGCCCGGGCAGAAATGGCTGCTACGCTTTTTTTTTTTTTTTAGCCCAGTTAGCCACCAGAAGCCCTTCTTAGTAGGTGTCTTCGTTCTCGATGTCCACAGTTAAATTACAAAACCTTCCCACCCGGCCCCACTCTGGGGCAGCGGCTGGCTGACACAGACCATCTTTTCCCGCATCTCGCCAGCAGCGCCACCCCCGCCCAGCCTTGAGGGAGGAGGCGGTGCGGCACCCCCGGGAAGCTCGCCTGGTGCGGGGCCAGCGTCGCCCCGTCTGGGGGCCAGAGCCCTGGGGGCGGGCGGAGCGGGGACGCCGCGGACCGGGAGGGGGGCGCCGGCGCCGCGCCCCGCGGAGCGTTAGGCCAGCCCGCGCGCGCCCCCTCGTGGCCCCGGCGCCCTTGCAGGCGGGGCAGTTGCGAGCCCAGCGGTTTCCAGACCCGCCGGGCGGAGGGTCTGGGCCTTGCAGGTTCCGAGTCCTGCGGGGCGGCCCGGCCCATCCCGGAGCCCGGCGTCCGCCTCCCGCGGCGCCTCGGTGAGTCCACGCCCCGGCCCCAGCGGCGGCCCCCGGCCCGGGCAGCACCCTTCCCGGGGCCCGTGGTTCGAGGCGGGAGGGCGCCGGTGAAGCGGCACCGCTGGGTGGCCAGCCTCAGGGGTGCCCGGGGGACGGCTGGCGGGGAACCGCGGGGCCCCAGCAGCGTGGGGGGCCCCGCAGTCCATGCCCGTGACACTCAGACCCGGGGGCGCTCTAGGCTCTTCCTGCGAAGCTCAGACCCCCGCCTCTTCCCCCCACCCCCGCCCCGGTTTCCAGAAGGGGCCCGAGCTGAACCCCGCCTTCCTCCCGGAGCAGAAACCCGACCGGGTCCCCAACGGAATCCCCGAGCGGACGGCGCCCGTGCGGGCTTCCCGGGCCCCGTAGATGACCTTCTCGTCCCGCTGACCCCGAGCGTCCGTCCGTCCGTCCGTCCGTCGACATGAACCCCGTGGTCGTGGTCCACGGGGGCGGGGCCAGCCACATCGCCAAGGACCGCAAGGAGATGGTGCGCCAGGGCGTGCTCCGCGCCGCCACCGCGGGCTACAGCGTCCTGAAGGCGGGCGGCAGCGCGGTGGACGCGGTGGAGAGCGCGGTGGCCGTGCTGGAGGACGACCCCGAGTTCAACGCAGGTGCGTGCGCCGCGGCCAGCCCGCCCCGCGGCCCCGGAGTCACCCCGACCTTTCCAAACGAACCCGCTTTGTGGTGGGATTCAATACGCGTAAGAGATTGCATTTTTCTCTTGTTACCTGTTGACCAAGTTGCTTTAAACTTTTTGAAACTTTTCCTCCCTTTTTTCCCCTTTCACCTCTTCACATCAGTAGGAGGTGTTTTTATTACTTCTTTTTGTGGGGGCGTTGGGGGTAGACTACATACCATAAACTGTGTCCATTTTATTCTTTTCATTTAAAATATATTTTATTGATTTTTTACAGAGAGGAAGGGCGAGGGATAGAGTTAGAAACATCGACCAGCTGCCTCCTGCACACCTCCCACTGGGGATGTGCCCACAACCAAAGTACATGCCCTTGACCGGAATCGAACCCGGGACCCTTCAGTCCGCAGGCGACGCTCTATCCACTGAGCCAAACCGGTCAGGGCAACTGTGTCCATTTTAAGTTGTGAAAAATGCGTAATATACCCGTGTAACCACACCACAAGCAAGATTTTTTTTTTTAGTTTTGAGAGGACGTTTATTAAAGTCGGGGATAGTGACACGGGAAGGGCCTCGGGTAGAAGCAGCAGCAGGAGAGAGACCGGGCTGCTTTGAGAAGTCAGATGAAAAGGGACCTTGGCGGCAGGTTGGGGGGGCGGGGGGGGCGGGGTTAGCGCTGGTGGAGCGGCCACTGGCCATTGTGCGGCTGGTGCAAGGCTGGCGGGGTCTCCTAGAGTTGAGGGGATGCAGGCCTGTGGGGGGAGGAGAGGGGCGGGAAAGGCTCGGGCATGCTGCTGGGAAGGGGAGCGCACCCACAATCAAGGTTTAAAACCTTTCCATCACCCCCAAAAGTCGCTTCTTCGCAGTTAATCTCCCCGACTCATCCCCAGCACCAAGCACCCACTCATCTCCTGTCACTGTGGACGAGTTTGCGTTCTCTGGGATGTCCTGTAAATGCAGTCTTTGTGTTTGCCGCTTTCACTCAGCTGATCCCAGGGATAACAAGCATCACTCTGAGTGCCTGCTGCTCCTGACAGTGGTCTACGAAATTTGCATGATTGACTCATTTAATCCGCACTCTAGGCTTAGGAGTGAGGTGTAATTATTATGCTCATTTATCAGATGAGAACACTAAGGTACAAAAGGGTTAAGTAGCCCAGCCGGTGGCGTGGCTCAGGGGTTGAGCGTTGACCTATGAACTAGGAGGTCACGATTCGATTCCCGGTCAGGGCACATGCCCGGGTTGCGTGCTCAATCCCTGGTGTTTGATGTGCAGGAGGCAGCCAATCAGTGATTCTCTCTCATCATTTAGATTTTGTTAGATTTGCATACCTCGTTATTTCGTGTATTTTGGTGGTGGGGTAAACACGACATGCTTTTTAAAATTTCAGTTACCCCCCTCACCGGTTTGGCTCAGTGGATAGAGCATTGGCCTGCGGACTGAAGGGTCCCAGGTTCGATTCCGGTCAAGGGCATGTACCTTGGTTGCGGCCACATCCCCAGTAGGGAGTGTGCAGGAGGCAGCTGATCGATGTTTCTAACTCTCTATCCCTCTCCCTTCCTCTCTGTAAAAAAAAAAAATCAATAAAATATATTTTAAAAATACAATTTCAGTTCCCGATGGTTCGTTGCTGGGTTATGAAAACAGCTGATTTTTTTTTTTCACATGCTTGTGTGCTATATGAGCTCATTTGCATGCATCTTCTCGTCAGGGTGTCAGTTCAGGTCTTTGACTCGTGTTTCAGTCCGGTTGCTTTGTCTTGTGGAGCTGTGAGAGTCCTCTGTCTGTCTGCACGCAGGGCTGTACCACGTGTCTTCCATAAACACTGCCTCTCCGTCTCGGCTTGGCCTCGCCTTCTCCTCCCTGGGTCTCGGGCAGAACCGTTTGTTTGATGTGGTCCGGTCCATCCCTCTGGAGCTGGACCTAAGGAGCCAAGCCCAGGGTTTATCTCTGTTTTCTCCCGAGCTGTCTCCGAGGAGTTGTATGGTTTTGCGTTTTACACTTACGCCTGTGGTCCATTCTGAGTTCATCCCTGGGAAGGGCGTTAAGAGTGTCTGGGTTTTGTTTGTTTTGCATGTGGACGTCCAGCGGTTCCCTCGCCGTTTGTTGAAAAGGCTTCACTTTGCCCCAGGCGGTTGCCTTTGTGCCTAAGATGCTGCACCTCGTTCCTCGTGTACGGGTTTGCCCACCCCACCGAGCAGTCCTCAGGCACCAGCGAGGTGTCCAACAATTCAGCTCAATCCTGACCCATCTACACCCCTGATCTGGTGTTCATCCCATCCAGTATGTTCTAGTTCAGACTTCTTTTTTCTTCATCTCCAGAAGTTCTAGTTGAGCCTTTTTCATAGTTTCCTCCACGTTCTGGTCCGTGAGGAATGCAGTGATAACAGCTGTTTTAACATCCTTGTCTACTAATTCTATCTTTTGGGTCATTCCTAGATCTGTTACCATGGGCTGATTTTTTTTTTTCATTATTATGGGTCCTATTTCCCTGTTTCTTTGTGTGCCTGGTAATTTCCTACTGGCTACCAAACACCAAATTTTACCTTGTTAGGGCTGGATACCTTTATAATCCTTTAAATATTCTTGAGCTTTGTTCTTATTCCATTTTTACAGATAAGGAAACTATCACAAAGAGGTTAAGGATAGCTAGACTGCCCTGGCTGGCTTGGCTCAGTGGATAGGGTGTCAGCCTGCGGACTGAAGGGACCCAGATTCGATTCCGGTCAAGGGCATACTAGCATGCTTGGGTTGCGGGCTCCATCCCCCGTAGGGGGTGTGCAGGAGGCAGCCGATCAATGATTCTCTCTCATCATTGATGTTTCTCTCTCTCTCTCCCTCTCCCTCTCTCTCTGAAATCAATAAAAATATTTTTTAAAAAGGAGTAGCTAGACTTACAGGCATTCTGTAGGCAGAGAAAGCTGGCGGAAGTACTAGCGGTAAAGGGCACAGCATTGCCAAGGGCAGGGCAAGGACGGTGCAGGGAAACCTAACATCGCAGAGCACGTCGCCAGGGAGAGGAGGTGGAGCTGGGAAAGGGAGTCCGGAGGGCTCCGTGGTGATGCTTGGCAGGCCATGGGGTGCCCCGTCAGGTTCTTGTCTTAAGAAATGTCCCTTTGGCGACGGGGCGGAGGGTGAGTTAAAGTGGGCGGCTTAGCGGAGACCCGGAAGCCAGTCCTAAATTCTGGATTCTCGCTTTCGCCTTCCTTGTGGGTTTAGGTTGTGGATCCGTCTTGAATGTAAACGGGGACGTGGAAATGGATGCCAGTATCATGAACGGAAAAGACCTGTCTTCGGGCGCCGTGTCCGCCGTCCGATGTATCGCGAACCCCATCAAGCTGGCGCGGCTTGTGATGGAGAAGGTACTCGTGGCCACAGAAGCACCCTTCCCCTCGGGGCCGCCGCTGCCGCGCCTTAGTGCCTGGGGGGCCTGCCCGCAGGGGGGTACTTGAGGTCACTCTAGGTCACTCTCCCAACACGCACAAAAGAACGGGAGGAACGTGACGTTCCTCCCCGCAGCCAGGACGCCGACTCGGTGGACAATGGCACTCGGCCAGTGATCACTTCGCTTCCGTGTTATCTTCCCGTGTCCAGCCTTCTCACAACACATAGAACATAGCACATGCAAACTGAGCAGACCAGCTGTTTACTAGTATGTATTAAATAAACATGGATTATGTTCTCTAAGTGTAAGATCAAATATAGCCCTGGCCGGGTGGCTGGTTGTTTGGAGCATCATCCATACACCAAAATGTCAGGGTTCAATTCCCAGTCAGGCACAGACCTAGGTTGCAGGTTCAATCCCCGGTCGGGATGCATACGGGAGGCATCTGATTGATGTTTCTCTCTCACATCGATGTCTCTCTCTGTCTCTCTCTGTCTCTCTCTCTCTCTCTCTCTCTCTCCCCCTCCCTCTCATTCCCTCTCTTTTCTTCTCTCTCTAAAATGTTTAAATATATAAGTAAGGAGTTAAAAAAAAAAAAAAGATCATATGTAAGTCACATTTCTAGCAGTATGCCATCATTTTGGTTTTTGTGGGGTTGTGTTTGTGTGTTTTTTTAATAGAAAACTCAGAGCCAGCCTCTTTTCAACATTCAGAAAAGTAAGCCACTGAGACGTGCATTTGTGAGGTTTTGTGCCCGGAGAGGAGTCATTGCCTTCACACAGCAGGAACAGTTAAAAAGGTCTCAACTTGTTCAGAAACTCACCGTGTTTCCTCTGGTCCAGACGCCTCACTGCTTCCTGACGGACCGGGGTGCCGCAGAGTTTGCCGCCGCCATGGGGATCCGAGCGGTTCCTCGGGAGCAGCTGGTCACAGAGAGGAACAGGAAACGCCTCGAGAAAGAGAAGCGCGGGAAAGACGCTCAGAAACCGGAACCCCAAAAGTAAGCGCCCCCTGTGGCCGCGGTGGGGGTTGCTCAGGTGTGAACGCCGGGCGGCTGTTGGGTTACTGACAGTTCTTAAAGAAGTCCAGTAGCGCTCGGCAGTTTCACTCTTTGAACAAAGTATTGCCCACTAAGTAACGGGAAAACTGCTCCTTTGCTTTTTAATAATAAACTTCACCTCACCTATTACTGCTGCTAGAGGCCCAGTGCACGAAATGCGTGCACTGGCAGGGTCCCTAGTGGCTGCCGGCTGCCGGCCGGGTACTCTCTCCCTTCCCCGGGCCACCTGCCAGCGCCAGGGCCTCCCTCCCTTCCCCAGGCCAGCCCACCCCCTGGTTAAACTCCCGGAAGACCTCCGGTTGAAGGGATAATTTGCATACTGTGCTTTTATTATATAGGAGGAGAACTCACTCACACTAGGCTAGTAGAGCTCCCTCCCAACATGATTTAATACAAGAGTGCCTGTGTTACTGTGTGAACTCATCAATGCTTCTTTTTCTTTCTTTTTTAAATATATTTTTATTTTATTACTAGAAGCCCAGTGCACGAAATTCATGCATGGGGGCAGGTGTGTGTGTGTGTGTGTGTGTACTTCAGCCCGGCCTGCACCCTCTCCAATCTAGGACCCCTCAGGGATCGGGCCTAAACCAGCAGTTGGACATCCCTCTCACAATCTGGGACTGCTGGCTGGCTCCTAACCACTCACCTGCCTGCCTGCCTGATTGCCCCTAACTGCCTCTGCCTGCCTGCCTGATCTCACCACTAACTGCTCCCCGGCACCGGACTGATCTCACCCCTAACTGCTTGCTCCCCCACCAGCCTGATCACACCCCTAACTGCTTGCTCCCCCACCAGCCTGATCGCTGCTAACAGCCCCAGCCTCGGCCCCTGCCACCATGGCTTTGTTCGGAAGGAAGTCAGACATCCGGAAGACATCTGGTCAATCCGGTCTAATTAGCATATTACTCTTTTATTAGTATAGATTATTTTTTAAAATATATTTTTATTAATTTCAGAGAGGAAGGGAAAGGGAAAGAGAGATAGAAACATTAATGATGAGAGAGAATCATTGATTGGCTGCCTCCTGCACATCCCCTACTGGGGATCAAGCTGGCAACCCAGGCATGTGCCCTTGACCGGAATCGAACCTGGGACCCTTCAGTCCTCAGGCCGACGCTCTATCCATTGAGCAACACCGGCTAGGACTCACTGATGCTTCTTGACCAGCTTGCTATCTTATAGACTGAACACATTCCCTGTCATCTCGTGTCCCCTCTGAACTTCCTTAAGCCCTTGTATGGTGCAGAGAAATCAGCACAACACTCAGAAGTTCGAATTAGTCATACGTCCTGAACTAGTTTTCTGTTACGGGGTTCAGAATCCCAAATAAAAGCCCCCTTATTTGAAACGAAATGTGAAGAATAAAATGTGGACACGGCCTGGGGGTTTACAATGGAACGTAGTGAATGACGCTGCCTGGTTTCAGAGGCGGCCGTGTACCCAGAGGTGTCCTCAGGGCCACCTAGGCCCTAGGGAGCTTTTGCAAAAGAATCATGGCCGGGCCTTCGACGGCGGCCAGGCGGCGCACAGGAAGACGTCCCCACGTTGCGAACGTGTTTCACAAGGACGGCCTCACGTCGGGGGCTGCTGATAACCTCCAGAGTGCGCCGTGCTGTGGACAGGCCGGAGTGCCAGGAGTGGGGGTGCTCTGTCCGTGGTTCACGTGCCTTTTCGCAGATGCCGCCACGTTGTTTCCTAAAAGTCTGGAACAACACCCCTCTCCGCCCGCCAGTCTTGCACGAGGGGCTTCTGCCCTTCGGGGGACCCTCAGATCACAAAACCACAAAGCAGTTGGTGTGTTCCAGGTACCCGGGCACCTGTCACTCAGCCGCGGCACCGCGTGACCCGTAGCCCTCGGCGTCCACGCTCCTGACTCACACCATTCAGCCCCCAGGGAGGCGCCTCCGTCCGCCCCTCGCTCTGTGCCCTCTAAGCAGAGGCCGCCTGAGTCTGCAGGGCCTGGTGGACGGTGCCTCTGCCGGCCTCGGCGGGCCACTCGGCGTGGGGAAGAGCGAGCAGCAGCATCAGGTAAGAGACAAGGGCAGGCCAATAGCTCGTCAAATCAATCCTCACAGAACCAAGTGTTGCTTCTCAGTCGTGCCACGTCTCCGTTCTCTTTGCTTAAATTTGTGGTTCCGGGGTGTTCGTGAGTTGGTACAGCAACTGTAAGACTTGTCACTCTTAAGTTTGTTATACAGGGTGTCCCCCCAAAAAATCTATACACACTTCAACAGCTGATAGCTCAATGTTGAAAATGAAATGTAGCCCTAACCGGTTTGGCTCAATGGATAGAGCGTCAGCCTGCAGACTGCAAAGTCCCAGGTTAGATTCCGGTCAAGGGCATGTACCTTGGTTGCAGGCACATCCCCAATAGGAGGTGTGCAGGAGGAAGCTGATCGATGTTTCTCTCTCATCGATGTTTCTAACTCTCTATCCCTCTCCCTTCCTCTCTGTAAAAAATCAATAAAATATATTTTTTTAAAAAGAAAATGAAATGTATTTTAATAAACTCTGCCTTTATAATTATTCCAAGTGTGTGCATACATTTTGGGGGGACACCCTGTATATGTAGGGCTAGATCAGCACTGTCCAATATGAGTGCCTTATTTTTAAAAAGTAAAAAGAAACAGGTGAAATTAATATTATATATTGAACCCATTACGTCTAAACACGTCATCAGTATAAGAAATTATTTGAGCCCGGGCCGGTTTGGCTCAGTGGATAGAGCGTCGGCCTGCGGACCGAAGGGTCCCGGGTTCGATTCTGGTCAAGGGCACATACGTCGGTTGGAGGCTCCTCCCCGGCCTGGGCCCTGGTCAGGGTGCGTGCAGGAGGCAACCAGTCGATGTGTCTCTCTCACACGGATGTTTCTCTCTGTCTTTTCCTCTCCCGCTCTCTCTAAAAAATCAATGGAAAAATATCCTCCAGTGAGGATTAAAAAAGAAAAGAAAAGAAATTATTTGAGATGTTTTATAGTCTTCTTTCATACGAAATCTTCAAAATCGGATGTGAACTTGACATTTGCAGCCCGTCTCCTGCGGACGCCCCGTCTCCTGTGCCGGGGGCCCCGTGTGGCCGGTGCCCGCTGGGCTGGGCCTGCAGGAAGCCGGCGCTTTTTGTTGGCAGCTGAACGCTCACTGACTGTCGGAAGCAGGAATGCTTTTATTCTTATAAAAGGTTTAAGCAATTGAGTTGAATTTTCAAAGGTATAACGTTAAAATTTCCAGCTTTTAAGCAATTTTGGTTTTAAGAGTCATTGTGATTCATGGTTTGACTGTAGTATCAATAGATAATTTTGCATCTTTTAGGAAAAAAACTAACTTTTTTAAACTGTGCCTAACATTTTTTCTGCTGCTTTGCTCTTTATTTTTGGTGAAACTATATTCTGATTCTGTGCATTCGATATCATTACATTTCGCTTTTCATCCCTAGATGGTTGGAAACGGGTGCGAGCCTCACGCTCTGGCCAGAAAAAGACTAGAGGCGCCCGAAGGGAAACCGGGAGGAAGAGGAGGGAGAGGCTGCACTTTTAGAGGCAAAACAGTGGAAGTAAGCCCCTCCTTCCCTTCCCGGCGGCGCCCACAGCAGCTACACGCGGCGCGGGAGTCTCTGTGCGGTGAAGAGCTCCTGACCGGTCCAGACAATGAACGTCACAGCCACACTGCTCCCTCCCGACCCACAGCCGGGCGGGTTCGCGTGAAGCGCCTGCAACCTCGGCTCCTTCGCCAGCGGACGCCTTAGCTGCCCATCGCACAGCATCCCGCTCACAACAGCGCGGAGCAGGTGCGGGGGGGCGGGGGGGGGGGAAGACCGCCTCCACAGCAGACCACTGACAACGCGGAAAGAAGAGTGGCCTGAAACATCCGTGTCATGTCCTTCAAAGAATGAGACCGGGTGCCCGATATTAGCCACGCCGAACGCTGCCTTCCGGGGACCGCAGCACCGTGTTACAGAAACAACGGAGACTTTCTAGGTTGACTAACCGTGATTTCACAATTTGATAAAATGCCAAACGTGTGATTAGGATAAATAATAAGGAAACTAACGATCACTACCTAGAATAGAGAATACAAACAGACTGAGCGAACGGGTAATACGTGAGAGATGAAATCACATGTAAACTTTTTAAAGTACTCCGTTCAACCAGAACGTTCCACGGTGAGAAGACATGTTGAACAACTAACCTTCTATGTATCATTACACTCCCCGGAGAAGAAAGGCAAGCTTAAATCAATGAGCATTTCAGTGGCTTTACACCTGCTTTTTAAAGGACGCGTTTTGAATAAAGAGAAGAATTGGGGGAAACTTTTTAACTTAGACTAAAATTAATGTTTAAAATGATCACCTAGCCCTAGCTGGTTTGGCTCAGTGGATAGAGCATCAGCCTACGGATTAAAGGGTCCCGGGTTTGATTCCAGTCAAGGGCACATGCCTGGGTTGTGGGCTTGATCCCCAGTAGGGGGCATGCAGGAGGCAGCCAATCAATGATTCTCTTTCGTCATTGATATTTCTAGCTCTCCCTTCCTCTCTGAAATCAATAAAAATATATTTAAAAAAATAAAATGATCACCTGGCCGCGTGGCTCAGTGGTTTAACATCGACCTATGAACCAGGAGGTCATGGTTCGATTCTTGGTCAGGGCTCTGGCCCCGGTTGCGGGCTTGATCCTCAGTAGGGGTCGTGCAGGAGGCAGCCGATCCATGATTCTCTCTCAACATTGATCTTTATATATCTCTCTCTCCCTCTCCCTTCCTCTCTGAAATCAATAAAAATATTTTTTAAATTAATTAATTAAATAAAATGGTGGAAGGCAAGCCTGTGATAAGGGAGCTAACGTGGTTGGTAAGCAAAAGGTATATAAGCATGAAGTGTGGCCAAGAATCCAGAAGTTCTCTGTGTGACAAGCAGACAGCGCACAGTTTGAATTTTTCTAGGAGACACGCCTCAGCTGGGCCGACGGTGATGCTGTGGGACAATCGGGTCTAGAACAAGGTTTCCGAGATCTGCCCAAAGTGGGACAGCTTGGTCAGACGCATGGCTGACTTTGCAACGAATCTCAGACACATGGTGGGAACACCAGCTAAAGGCTGCTGACGTCATTACATCCAATCTAGGTAAGAAGAGCTGACCCAAACCACAGGAGCTTCTCCAAGAACAAGTCACGGCCTTTAACGGAAAGTGAAATTTAATTCTGAATTTAAGACAGTTACTTAGCTAAACTGTTCATTTCTATTGCTGAGCTTAACAAAAGCCTTGAAAACATCCACGTTTGGTTATTTGCTTTTTTAAAGGATTGAAAGTATTCTTTTGAGTTTAGAGAAACAAACCCAAAAGTGCCTGTGAAATGTGCGAGAATAACAACCCAGCACAATGAAAGGAAGTTGGATAAGGAAGCAGAGACACGGGTCTGACTGGGCGCAGACTCTCGGACCCAGTCCCGGCACCCGTTTCCACGGAGGCTGCTTTGCTGTTCGCGCTCAGAGCGTCACACCGCGTGAGGAGAGAGTCATCCGGACAACGCGCTGCTGTTTTCAGTTTTCTCTGTCCACCAGCCCTTACATTTGGAAGAACTTAAGATGTTCTGCATGGGTCTAAGTGACAGTAAGTGGTTGAGATGCAGCTGATCCAATGAAAACGGTAATATCTTCTGTGAGGAGAGTTTATCATATGTAACCCCATAGTGCATGTGAGTGTGGTCATGTTAAAATCGGGATCCACCTCCAAATCTAGGTCATTCTGCTTTCAGAATTCTCTTGGCAATTCCAGTTGCTGCTGTGTCAGGGGAGCAAAGTTTCTCCAACTAAGAACTTGCCAAGATCCCTGACTGGTGTGGCTCAGTGGATAGAGCGTCGGCCTGCGGACTGAAGGGTCCCAGGTTCGATTCTGGTCAAGGGCATGTACCTTGGTTGTGGGCACATCCCCAGTGCGGGGGGTGCAGGAGGCAGCTGATCGATGTTTCTCTCTCATCAATGTTTCTAACTCTCTATCCCTCTCCCTTCCTCTCTGTAAAAAGATCAATAAAATATATATTTTTTTAAAAGAACGTGCTAAGAAGTCTATGGACTCGAAAGGCTGCCTCGTTCGGCGCTTCCCCTGTGGGGTGGGTGTCGGGTGGAAATGCTGACGATGAGAACATCATCAGGGCTCTCTAATACGAGGCGAGGAAAATTAATGCTACGGAGTAAAGGCACAGTTGATGTATTTTGTGTGTGCGTCTTGTTTCACTCATCCAGGCGTCCCCAGCTGATGAGAGGATCCAGATGGGAACAATAGCAACTAAGTCATCATTGGTGGTTTGTCAGCGTTCAGTCATATGAATACCAGAGCGGGACAGTATATTTTGAGACACATTTATCACATGTTTATAACTATTAAACTAGAGGCCCAGTGCATGAAATTCATCCCTCAGCCCGGCCTGTGCCCTCTTGCAATCCGGGACCCCTTGGGGGATGTTGGGCCTAAACCGGCAGTTGGACATCCCTCTCGCAATCCGGGACGCTGCATGCACCAGTGACTGTACTTCTCATACAGGTGAAAGGCATCTTGCTGCTGTATGGGCAGCTACATTTCCCCCCATGATTATAAAAAGTAGTACGTAACATGATCCTTCTCAGGCAGTAGTAACGTTTTCCCCATCTTATGGGTGGGAAAACCGAAGCAGAGAGAAGTTAAGTAATTGGCTTTGTCACACAGTCATAAGTGTCAGAATCAGGGCTGACCACAAAATGTGCAAGCCAGAGTCCACGCATGTCATCACTGCATCACCCTGTTTTTTCAGTGTTAGAGTAACCTTGCCAGGTTTTAATTTTTAACTCTAAGAGACTGTTCCCAACTTATAGGGTAGGGTCCCTAGGCCTGGCCGGCGATCAGGGCCATCTGTGGGGCGATCAGCGGGCCCCCACTGGCACCCGCTTTGGCTGGCAGCCTGGCGCTGCCTGCTGGCCGGCCCCGCCCCCTGGTCGCCTCCCTCTCAGGGGGGCAAACGCTCCTGCATTGAGCACCTGCCCCCTGGTGGTCAGTGCGCGTCATAGCAACCAGTCGTCCGCCATCCGCATGTTAGGGTTTTATTATATAGGACAGTGTGGGCCTCCATTTGTATTTGTGCTCTTGCCTTGACCCCTTGCACATGTTAGGGATGGGCTGCCACCTGAAGTGACTGGGGGTACTTCTTATCTGACACAGGAAGAAGGACGTTGTCATTTTTTTAAATTTATCTTTATTGTTGAAAGTATTACAGATGTCCCCTTTGTGTGTGTGGGGGGGGGGGTTCCCATTGACCCCCTCCACCCCGTACCCGCCCCTCCCAGGCCTTCACCACTCTGTTGTCTGTGTCCGTGGGGTATGCACATGTGCACGTAAGTTCCCTGGTGAAGCACCGCCTCCCGCCCCCTCACCCCACCTTCCCTCTGCACCCGTCCGTCTGTCCCCTGCTTCTGTGTCTGGTTCCGTCTTATTCGTCCGTTTATTTTGTTCGTTATGTTCCGCGTATGAGCGAGATCGTAGGACACTCCTCTTTCTCCGACTGGCTTATTTCGCTTAGCACGATGCGCTCCAGGTCCATCCCTGCTCTTGCAAGTGGTAGGAGCTCTTTCTTTTCTCCAGCCGCACAGAATTCCACCGCGTAGCTGTACCGCAGCTTTCTTACCCACCCCTCTGCCCACGGGCACTTGGGCTGTTTCCAGATCGTGTCGGCTGTAAATAGCGCTGCTGTGGACACAGGGGTGCCTGTGTTCTTCCTGATGGGAGTTTCAGGGATGTTCTTGGGATGTGTTCCCAGACGTGGCATCGCTGAGTCAAATGGCAGTTCCGTTTTCAGTTTTTGGAGGACACGCCCTGCTGTTCCCCACGGCGGCCGCACCAGCCCCACGCCCGCCCGCAGTGCGCGAGCGTTCCCCTTCTCTGCCCCCTCGCCGGCACCTGTTTGCGGCCGTTCCCTTGTGATAGGAACGGGGTTTTCCCTCCTCGCCCCTCGAGCGCCGGCCGTGTCTAGCCACGATGCAGACTCTGCATGTGATTCCCTGGCAGTTGCCTCAAGCCTGTGCCCACAATGGAACTTCGGATTCTCCCAACAAAACAGCAACACCGACCCCTAATCGTCTCCTGCATTTCTTTGTTTTTACTTTTAATTTAATTCCTATTTTATTTTAGCCCCTCCATTTGAACAAATGCTTCCTGCAGCCTTCCCATTACTGGATCCCAGAGCCTCAGCACTGCTCACGATTCCTCTCACACCTCGGCCCCGTCCCTCTCCAGCCTGCTTGTCACCCTCCCCCCCGAGACCCCCCAGCAAACCACCGTCTCCCCCACCTCCTCGCCGGCCGTGTCCTCCCGTCTCCCTCGGTCAGCCCGCAACAAGCAGAGTGACTGCTGCGCGAGGAGCCGGTAGACGCGCAGCCTCCGTGCACACACCACGCGTGTCCCTGGATGAGCGTGCCGAGGGGACACCGGTGGGATCGGCACTCAGAGCGAGAAAGCGAGCATCGCCCGGCCGGCGGGCTCCGGGGCTGAGCATCGACCCGGAAACCAGGAGGTCACTGCTTGATTCCCGGTCAGGGCACAGGCCCGGGTTGCGGGCTCGGTCCCCAGCAGGGGGCGTGCAGGAGGCGGCCCATCAGTGATTCTCTGTCATCATTGACGTTTCTCTCTCTCTCTCCCTCTCCCTTCCTCTCTGAAATTAATTTTAAAAATATTTTTTAAAAGAAAGAAAAGCACGCTCACCCTAAAAAAATAAAAATAAATGGAGCATTGCGTCACTTTCTTTTCTCACTAAGAAAAGCAGACATTGACTTCCGATCGCAGTTTAGGCTGTTCCGTCACCAGGAGGAAGACGAGGACGGTGAGCGACAGTGGTCGTGTGCTGTGCGAGTCCCTGCGTCACAGACACCCCAGCCTCAGGGCGAGCGCCGTGGGAGCGCGGCCTGGCCCTGAGGTTTCTCTCCGTGGGACGCGCCGTCTGTTCTTTACCTCCCGGGGCATCTGGGCCGCTTTCTCCGCTGTCACTGCAGACAGCGCCCTGATCCCCTGGTCCCCCGCGCGGCAGGCTCCCCCGCTGGGCAGGCCGCAGGTGCTGCGCGTGGGTTCCAGAGGCTCTTCGTTGTTTGTTATCCTCATCCGAGGATGTTTTTAGAGAGAGTGGACGGGAATGAGGAGAGAGAGAGAGAGAGAGAGAGGAACATCGATTGGTTGCCTCAGGGTTGGGGATCAAACCTGCAACCCAGGTGCGTGCCCTTGACCCAGAATCAAACCCGAGACCCCTCGGTGCGCTCAGGGGCCGACGCTCTATTCACTGAGCCACCCAGGCCAGGGCCCCGGAGGGGCTTCCCCCGCCCTGCAGGGGAGAGTGAGGGCCCCGGCCCCGCACAGCCTGGCCCACGCCCGACACCAAGGCCTTCACTGGAGCCGCGTGGGGGCGGGAGGGGGGGCGCCGATCCTGTCCACACCCCGGCCGATGCTGTGAGAGTCTCGGCTCACAGGCCCGCTCCGCGCGGCACTCAGTGGCGCCCTCCCGGTGGCCTGGGCGCAGGGTGGCCGATGCTGCCGTGTCCAAGCTGAGCGTGAGGGGCACCACGGAGCCAGGACGGCGGCCTCAGCCCTGGGTCGCCGGCTGGGCGGTCGCCGCCTGTCCTGTCCGAGCCTCCCGTCTGGCTGCGGCCCTCCCTGTGGCCTCCCACTCTCCCTGCTCCGCTCTCTCCCGCCACGGCGGCCTCCCCGAAATCCCGTGGGCTCAGCAGCCGTGTTCGGGTTTGGGGGGTCAGCGGGGCTGGCCCCCACTTCCTCCGGAGGCCCAGCACAGCCCAGCCCACCGCGCTCCCCCTCGCGCCCTGCCATCGCCTTAGTCTCCGACGGTTCAGTGCGACCGGAGCTTGGCGCCCGGTGGCCTCTGGCCGGCGCTCCAGGCCCTCCGTCCGGCTCTCAGAGTGCCTCACGCCTCCTGCTGCAGCATCTGGGGGGGCAGGTGGCGGCCGTGCCGTTCCCCGCTTTTCCTCCGGGAGATGCGGACGGAATGCTTGGGGGGATGCCCGCGTTTCAGCTTTTCAGCAAGCCCTGCGGGCGGCAGCACGGTGTGGCCAGGCCGCCTCGCGGCACCGGTGCGGGGTCCCACCCCATGGGGAAACTCCGGTGTCTGGGGGAGGGGGACCCGGGAATTCTGCATCGCCCTCCAGTTGGGGCTGCACGGCGACTTCCGCTTCCCCTGCCGCCTCCCGAGGCAGGAACTGGGGGTCAGGGTGCGTCCCGCCCGCGGCCCCTCCTCTCACGCTGCCACTTCCTTCCTCTGTTTCCTTTCTGCAGGAACTTGGGCACCGTGGGCGCTGTCGCCTTGGACTCCAAAGGAGACGTGGCCTATGCCACCTCGACGGGGGGCATCGTGAACAAAATGGTCGGCCGCGTCGGGGACACGCCCTGTATAGGTAGTTTCCTTCCCGCCACCGAGTTCACGTGCGCGGACGGCTCCCCGCCCCTCTCCTCTGGCAGCGGCGGCGGTTGGAGGGGTCGCTGGGGCGCTGCTTCCTACCCAGCAGGCGCTCTGTTCCCCTCAAGGGCATGACCTGAAAGTCGGGGCGCCATGGGGAGGGCGATGGCGATCAGGAAGCTGAAGGTGCCCCAAGCTACCCACCGTGCCTCTTCCTTCTCTCCAGCCCCCGTCTCCGATCCACAGGCTTAGTCCCAAACGGTTACACACGCCCCCCTCTGCCCAGGCTCCACCCTCTGCCCGGGCGCCTCCCTCTGCCCAGGCGCCCCCTTCTGCCCAGGCGCCCCCTTCTGCCCAGGCGCCCCCTCTGCCCAGGCGCCCCCCTCTGCCCAGGCGCCCCCTTCTGCCCAGGCGCCCCCCTCTGCCCGGGCGCCCCCCTCTGCCCAGGCGCGGGCGTGAGTTAGCGAGCAGAGCAAGCGGAGGGCTGACGGCAGTCATTAGATTTGAGTAGCACCAAAGCAATGTGCTGCTCGCCACAGAAACGTTGCAGATTAAAACGCGCCTCCTGAGGGCTGGCGCCGCCTCCCTCTCGTTCCCAGGAGGGGGTGCTGGGGAGGGGGTGCAGCCTGGGCGGGTTTGGGGCAAGGGAGGAGCTGTCCTGGTGTAGCTGCCCCAGGCCTCCCCTCTCCTCCCCTCCCCTCCCCTCCCCTCCCCCACCCAGACCCTCTGCATCCCCCTGACTTCAGGGCGGTCACATGTGCTTGCTGACCGGTCCGCCTTTGCATCCCAAGGTCATGGCTACCCCTCCGACCTTGTCTACACTTTGGGACTTAACGCCGATGTAGCATTAGACGTGGGCTGTGTGTGTGAGCGCCCTCACTCTTGCTCAGGTAGAACCCATCTTTTCCTCGGAGCAGGATGCGGGGGCTACGCGGACAATGACGTCGGGGCCATTTCAACCACGGGGCACGGGGAGAGCATCCTGAAGGTGAACCTGGCCAGGCTCACTCTCTTCCACGTGGAGCAAGGTACGCGGAGCGAGGCCGCGCTGTCGGAGACGGGTGAACAGAAGCTGTTTGTGAAGAGAGGGGGGCGGATCTCACCCCTTTCTCCTTTGGGGCACTAGCTGCTTTCAGCTTGTTGGCAGTACTGTCTGCCGCCTGCAGGGGGCAGCGGCGGCTCGAGGCCTGGGTGGGAGAGGGAGGAGGGCCTTGCGTGGGGGCGGGCCCTCTTGGGGGCACTCAAATAGACACCGTCTACCAAGGCTCGGGTTTTCACACTGCTGATGGTTCTTCCATCAGATCCCTTCGACAGGAACTGACTCGGTTTCCCACCCTGCCCCTGCTTTCAGGAAAGACCTTGGAGGAGGCTGCCGAGGTGTCACTGGGCTACATGAAGTCAAAGCTCAAGGGACTAGGGGGTGTCATCTTGGTCAACAAAGCGGGAGACTGGGCGGTCAAGTGGACCTCGGAGTCCATGCCCTGGGCGGCCGCGCAGGCCGGCAAGCTGCACTTTGGCATTGACCTCAACACGACCAGTATCACCGACATGCTCTGAGCCCGCTCCCCTCCCCCCCAGCCCCGCCCGCCCGCCCCCCAAGACTGTATTCCAGGTGCCAGCCTGCAGGTAAAGTACAGTTTCCTGGCGTGGAGACTTAGCTTAAGCAATTAGAGCTAAAAAATGGAAAAACTCTGCCGTCTGTCCCTCGTTTGTTGCCTGGATCAGTGAGTATGTGGATGTCTGGTGAGGGGCGGGTTCCGGAGGGATGAGAGAGACGCCCACAGTGGCACCCACGTAAGACGAGCGAAGGCGCCAGCCCCCCCGCCCGTCTCTGGAACAGTCGCGGGGTCTCGGGTGAGGAAGAAGAAACCCGTGAGCCTAGCCCGACAGACACTGCCCTTGGCATTGGGGGACCCGCCTCGGGTGTGCACGTTCTGAGGGGCCGGGCCGTGAGGGGCGAGGTGGGAAGGAGCCCGAGGAGGCGCCGAGAGCCCGGCAGGAGCAGCAGGGCCCGTGGGCCACGTCCAGTGGGGCCGCCAAAGGTCGCAGCCACCACTGGGCTCAGGACAGCACGGGGCGCAGACACCCCGGGGCGCAGACACCCCGGGGCGCAGACACCCCGGGTGACAGACACCCCGGGGGACACTGATTCTTCTAAGTTCGGGTCTCCCCTGACTCACTGACACAGAGGTTTCCAGATACGGTCCCAGGACCCGCGGTAGCCCCTACGCCCTCGTCTGGGGGTGAAGGTGATCACGGGCCAGTCTGAGAGCTCCCTGGGGTCACACAGGAGCCTGCGCCCGGGTCTCGCCGCTCAGCCGCCCGCGCCGCTCAGAGCAGCCTCCGCTGCCGCGCCCTGCGGGTCCTCGCGGGGAGTCCTGGGGCACAAAACTTCCCATTGCTCGCGATTCCAGGGCCTCGATAAAATGTGTTTTGGAAGAACAACAGGGTGGCTAGGAGCCCTGTGGACAAAGGCCGGGGCGCAGGAGCTCCTGGTCTGCCGTGCGGACGGGCGTGCGGTGACAGGCCTGCCAGGTGCGGGGCGTGTGGGCAGCACCGCCCGCCCCGCCTCGCGGAGCCCACGGGAGAGGTGGGCAGAAGAGCTGAGCCTTTCTGAGCGGGTTCAGGAAGGAAGGAAACACGTGCCAGTGTCAGCAGGGCCTACGGCCCCGCCCGCCGGCCGCCGGCCAGGGCTCACCTTCCCCCCCCCCCCCCCCCCCACAGCCACACAGTTTTGGCTCCTGACCTCTGACCCTGCTCGGGACTAACGAGGAAGAGGTCGCCCTTGAAGGCAGAACCGAGTTTAACTCTGCTGGTGACCCTGGGCAGGTTAACTTCCTCTGTAAACACAGGTCACTCTGGAGAGCAAAGGAAATTAAAGAATTGCTCAGTGGCCCTGGCCGGTGTGGCTCAGTCGGTTGAGCATCACCCCAGGCACCGAAAGGTCACGGGTTCAATTCCCAGTCAGGGCACATGCCCAGGTTGCAGGTTCAACAAGAGGCAACTGATTGATGTATCTCTCTCACATCGATGTTTCTCTCTCTCTCTCCCTCTCCCTCCCCCCTCCTCTCCTTCTAAAATCAATAAAAACAATTTAAAAAAGAATTGCAGTGTTTACCTTAAGTGTCCTTTGGACCAATGTCGGAGCTGGCCAGGCCCAGGAGGGAGTCTGTGTTGATGTCCTTGAAAACCTCCCCATGCAACAGCTGCCCCTAGAAATAAGGATTCGTCAGCAGGTGTATTCGTTTGCTGGGCCTGCCGACCACAGTCACGCAGACAGTGGCTTAAACATGGGTATTTTGTCCCAGTTCTGGAGGCTGGAAGTTCAAGATCACGGTGTCGGCAGGTTTGGCTTCTCCTGGGGCCTCCCTGCTTGGCTGGCAGGACGGCCGCCTCCTCACCGAGCCCTCACGTGGCCATTCCATCATTACGCTGTGGCCAGGTTTCCCTTCTTACAAGGACATCAGCCAGGTTCACCGAGGGGTCCCCTCCCCTCACAGCCTCCCCTGGCCTCAATCGTCCCTGTCAAGGCCCCGTCTCCAAATCCAGCCGGGGTTAGGGCTTCCACGTGGCAGTTTTGAGGGGGCCCTGTTCAGCCCATCACAGGAGGCTATGCTGGGTACTTTAGGGGTCGGGGAAGGAGCGGCTGGAGAAGGCACGATCACGGTAGAAAGGGAAAAGGCAGGGAGGCAGGGAGGCCAGTTGGAGGACGTGACTTGAGCTCATCAGTTCTGCGGTTCACAAGGGAAGTGACTGTTATCAGACGCCGGAGGCTTGGCTCCCGTGGGGCCCCCTGACCTCTGTGGCCAAGCAGCCCCACCGAGTACGGGCGTGGCCGCCCCTCGGAGCAAGCCCAGGTTGGACTGGCGCCCTGGACCTTGGTTCTGTGGAAAGTCGCCTCCACCAGCTGGGAATTGCCTAAGCAGAGGCCACGGATGGGACTCTCTTTTGCCCCACACTTTACGCGGCGGCCTCGCTCCCTAACTGTCCAACAAGTAAAAGAGCAAGACAGGATCTGAGGAGAATGGCAACGCTTTCCTCGCGTCTGAACCACAAGAGGGCGGCGAACTACAATATGTCCTAAGGCAGTGGTAGGCAAACCGCGGCTCGGGAGCCACAGGCGGCTCTTTGGCCCCTGGAGTGTGGCTCTTCCACCAAATACCACGTGCGGGCGCGCAGGTACAGTGCGATTGAAACTTCGTGGCCCATGCGCAGAAGTCGGTTTTCGGCCTGGGCGAGTCTATTTTGAAGAAGTGGCGTTAGAACACTCAAGTGGCCAAAGAGCCGCATGTGGCTCGCAAGCCGCGGTTTGCCGACCACTGTCCTAAGGTCTCCGCAGCCCCAAGCCAGGGGCTTGGCCTGCATCTGGATCCGAACCATCTGCTCAGAAAACATCAAACCACGAGAGGGTTCGGGTTCCCGAGCCTCAGTTCGTCCAAATATTACAATTTATTTTAGGGCAGAATTGTCCGACACCCAAGCCTCGGAAACTGGCCGAGATCCGCCGGAGCCCAGAGCGGCGTCCGCCCCGCAGGCGCCCCCCTGGCAGCGGGAAGGCGGGGCCTGGGCCTGGGGGCCGTCACGCCACGCACGAGGCTGCTTTTTCAAATGATGTTTTTCCCACGCTCCTCCCTAGCTGCGAGCTGGTACACTCTGAGGGCGGAAGAGGAGCGGACGCGGCCCTGTCCTCGTCCCTCCCGTCAGTGGTGCAGGGCGTGCGGGAAGCTAGCGGGGGACACAGTCCTTCCAGCCCACGCCCTCCCCCGGGCCCTCCGTCAGCCCAAAACCTTCACTGCATTCACATTCTGTAGCAGCTTTGTAAAAATATATTTTTTTTTATTGATTTCAGAGAGGAAGGGAGAGGGAGAGAGAGAAACATCAATGATGAGAGAGAACCATTGATCGATCAGCTGCCTCCTGCACGCCCCCTACTGGGGATCGAACCCACAACCCGGGCATAAGCCCTTGGCCCGGGACCCTTCAGCCCACAGGCCGATGCTCCATCCGCTGAGCCACACCAGCTAGGGCCGTAGCAGCTTTGAGGGAGCAAGGAAGCGCCCCACAGAGCCTGCCCGGCTCGGAAGAATCCGGGCGTCCCTCCCTGTGCGGGGCTGCAGGCGGCACCCAGGGAGGACGGGGTGCTGGGCTGAGGGGCAGCGGCAAGACCAGGGGTCGGAATGGGCTTGGGCGGAAGTTTGGGCCTGGAGCTCAGGGGGGGCTGGGGCTGGGGCTGGGAGAGGTGCGGGCTCCCATTCGCGGTTCCATCCAGAGTGTCCATGCCTGCACCACCCCCTGGGCAAGCAGCCTGCCTGCCTTACGCGCCCACACACATGCACCCAGCGAGGGCAGCCGCGCCAGGCCCAGCCCTCCACGCCCATGCCCGCCCCCTCGGGCTAACCTGAGGCTTGTATCAGCCTCCCAGCTCCCAAGTGCTGTGGCCTGAGCGACAGTCCTTCCTTACCACATCGGTCAACCAGGCCCCCCCGCGCCCCCCCACACCACCGCCAAGACTGGGGGGCAGTCCCAGGAGCCCTCCAGGGGAGAAGCAGGAAAGAGCGGTTCAAGCACTGCTCTTCCTTTTGCTGCCCTTGTTAGTCCTCAATTTTTTCCATTGATTTTTAGAGGGAAGGAGGGAGGGAGGGAGGTCAATGTGAGACACATGGATTGATTGCCTCCCGCACATGCCCCGACCGGGGCCGGGATAGAACCACAGACCCTAACCCCTGAGCGCACAGGCCAGGGCAAATCCTGCTCTTTCCTCAACGCACTGTTAAAACGAAGTTGGATTTTCCGACAGGGAGCGGTCTGGGCCAGGCACGGCTGGGTGGCTAAAGGAAACCAGACTGAGATTCATAAAAAATAAAAAAATAAAAATCACTGGTCACCCCGGAGATTCTCGCGTGCAGTTTCAGCATTTCCTGGACCCTGGGCAGTTGGGGTTCTAAGCAGTGGCGGGGGAGGGGGGGAGGGGGTAGACAAAGGGGAAAGAGGCTGGTCCCAGGCTGTAGGCCGAGGCCCCCCACGGAGCCCTGGCGGCAGCTGCCCTGCGTTGCTATCTTCCAGGGTAGCAATGTTTCACGGAACATGTTTAAGTTGAAAATAACCTCGTCAGCCCTGGCCGGTTTGGTTCAGTGGCTAGAGCGTTGGCCGTGGAACTGAAGGGTCCCCGGTTCGATTCCCATCAGGGGCATGCACCTTGGTTGCAGGCTCAATCCCCAGTAGGGGGCATGCAGGAGGCAGCTGATCACTGTTTCTCTCTCATCGACGTTTCTAACTCTCTATCCCGCTCCCTTCCTCTCTGTAAAGAAATAAGAGATGAGGGAAATCTCTTAGCCCCAGTGAATATCACTATTAATGCCTAATTAATTCATGGGTATTTTTTTCCAAAATGAGATCATACTATGCATGCTTTTCCCCCAGTTAACCACTTTTCCACACCAAACTTGGGCCTTATGTAACCCTCAGTCACTCAGCAAACTCCCACCGTTTTCTCCAAAATGCCCCCGACAGCAGGTTTGCCCAGCCTGCCCCCGGCCTCCCCTGGGGGCTGTGCCCCTGCGGGATGAGTGTTGGCTGGGGCCAGTTCCCAGCAGGGCCACACCTGAGCTAGACCAGTGGTCGGCAAACTCATTAGCCAACAGAGTCAAATGTCAACAGTACAACGATTGAAATTTCTTTTGAGAGCCAAATTTTTTAAACTTAAACTTCTTCTAACGCCACTTCTTCAAAATAGACTCGCCCAGGCCGTGGTATTTTGTGGAAGAGCCACACTCAAGGGGCCAAAGAGCCGCGTGTGGCTCGCGAGCCGCAGTTTGCCGACGACTGGGCTAGAACATTCCCCAATGCTGGGTGCCAGGCAGGCCCCTCGGACGCACCCGCATCCTTCTGCCGCGAAGCCCGGCGCTGGGCTGTGGGAACCCCGCTGGGCCGCAGGTTTGGAAGAGGAAATGCCGGTTTGGCCAACAGGACTGGGTCCGCCCAGAAGTTTGGCAAAGAGCCGCTTGGAATCCGAAGAGCAGGTAGGGCGCGAGTTCAATCCTGTGCGCCTCCCCACGCCTCTTCCCGGGTCACTTCCTTTTCCCAGCCGCGGCCGACCTCTCCCAGGCCTGCCCTGCCCCACAACCAGCCAGAGCTGCCCGAGGTGGCCCGGGGCAAAGGGCACCGCTCCGAGGTGTTTCCTGCCACGGTGGAGGGCGTCTCCCAGCGACCCGGACGTGTCCCCGGGCGCGGACGAAGGCGGGGGGGAGAACAACGCTCCGCTGTCCACGCAGCGCCCATCCCTGACCCTCTCCAAGGTTCTACTCGGCATCAAGCATCTAGTCTTTTAAAAAGGAAGCTCAGCCCGTGCTGGTGCGGCTCAGTGGATAGAGCGTCGGCCTGCAGACTCAAGAGTCCCAGGTTCGATTCTGGTCAAAGTCACATGCCCGGGCTGCGGGCTCGATCCCCAGTGTGAGGAGGGCAGGAGGCAGCCGACCCATGATTCTCTCTCACCATTGATGTTTCTCTCTCTCCCTCTCCCTTCCTCTCTGAAATCATATATTTAAAAATAAATAGAAAGAAAGATCAGGGCGAGTTCTCCCGGCTCTTCCCCCTGTCCCCCTTCATCTGCCCTCCTCCTCCTCCTGGGCCCCCTGGCTCACTCAGAGTCCACATGCTTCCCCGGTGACCTCACCCGGATGCCTGGACGCCGCGGGGCGGAGGGGGGCAATCTCCCCGGCCATCTCCCTTCGTCTTATCTCGGCTCTGGGCCAGATATCACACCCGATGCCTCATGACTGAAAACTCTGCCGCTCTCCCCCCAGGCCTTCCCCACCCTGTCTGTGTTCCTTAGAAATTCCAGCTGGGTTTGTCAGCTGTGTCCTAAAGAGTCAGGACACAGGGTAGGGCGCCCCGCAGAACTGAGTCTCCCCGGCACGCACCCCGCATTCCCACCCCACGTCCTGGCCCAGCTCCATGCGTGCAGGAAACGGAGGCCGGTGCCCGAGAGCGGGGCGGTCTGCCTTCAGGGGAGGGAGCCCACGAGGGTGTCTGCCTTCAGGGGAGGGAGCCCACGAGGGTGTTTTTGGCCTGAAAGGCCTCCTCAGGGAAGGGGCTTCGAACTATTCCAGAGAGAAGGTTCCGGCACTGCGCCGGGGGCGGGGGGGGGGGGGGGGGGGCAGCGAGGTCCGGCTGCTGCGGGCGGGATGCTCCAGGCTCCTCCCCGGTCGGCTCCCAGGATGGGGCGTGGCACAGGCGTCCCCTGCCCCAGGCCACGTGGCTGCCACCCCAGCAGCCCCGGGCTCTGCGGCCGCGCCTCGGGCCCGCACAGACCACCCAGCTCTGAGCCTGTCCTGGCGGCCAGCCTTCCCCTGGGGCCACTTGGGCGGCAGCTGGGCCAGAGCTCAAGTATGAAGGCAGCAGAGTGAGGGCCCCCACCTCCCGCCTTGGCCTCTGCACCCTCCAGCGGCCCGGCCCCTCCTCCCAGGGGCCCCACCCGCCCACCCAGGAGCCGTGCTTCCTGCTGCTTCCCCGCCCCAGGCCCTCGGCTGCCCCCACTGCCCCCACAGGCAAGGGGCTCCCCGGGCCTCTGCGCCCCAAGTCCCTCTCCCGAAATGCCTTTCTACCCTTACAGGAGTTTAAAGGGGGGTGACAGTTACTCCCTCAGAGGGCTGTTGTGAGAATCCATCAGCTAATACATGGAAAGTGCCGGGAATTGGGCACATGGTGAGGGTGGGCTGTCACTATCGTGTTATTTTGTTCCCAACCAGAGCCCCGGCCACTCCTCAGGTCACCAGCCAGCGGCTCCCTGAATGAGCCTCTGTGGGGCCCGAAGGCTGTGTGACCATCATGGACGTGTGGCCGGGTGCTCAGCCAGCAGGCCTGGCTGTTCTGTGCGGGGCACGGCCCGGGCAGAGCGCTCTCACGACGATGCCAACACAGAGGCGACCCCCACGCTCACAAGTTATGGCGACAAAGCACTTTCACGTCTATTTCCACTTGTGGAGGAGGCACAGCCGAAGTAATTACTCCCGTTTTCCAGCCGGGCCCTGGGCACACAGAGGCGGTGAGGACCCCTCGCCCCTCCACCCCCCATCCCGGACCCGCAGCGCTCACGGGCTCACGAAGGGCAGGTGGGCTTCGATGCCTGACTCCGGCCTCCGAGCCGGGTCACAGCCAGGCAAGCGCATCGCCTCCTCCTGCCGAGCAGCTCGGGCACCAGGGGAAGGAGAGGCGGCGCGATGGAAGCCAGACGCCCTCCCGGGTCTCTGGGCCAGCGCCCAGGAAAGGAAGAACAACGGCCTGTGGCCCGGGCCCGCCCTGAGCTCAGCTCCTGGCAGGAGGAGCCGCGTGCTGACGGCCACGGCGTCCCCGGGCCCAGGAAGGCTCCTCCCGGGCTGCGCCCAGACCGCGGGGCTCCCTAACTCCGGGGTCAGGACAGGGAGTGTCAAGGCCAACTGTGTTGCCATTAACCCTCTTGAACCCTAACTACTCTGCCAGCCCAGGGATAAGCCCATTGTGCAGATGGGAAAATCCAGGCTTGGAGACAGGCGACCTCCATGCCGGGCTCAGACCTACATCCGGGTCCCAGACCTTCATGCCAGTTCCTAGAAGGCCATTCCGGGGTCCAGACCTCGAACCAATAATACAGTCCGGTATTGGGGGCGCAGACCTACATCCTTATTCAGACACCATTCCATTAACCAGAGGTCCAGCCCACAAACCAGACCTCCCTTCAGGGCCCAGACCTCCATCCAGGGCTCAGACCTACATCCAGGTCCCAGACCTTCATGCCCATGCCCAGAAGTCCATCCCGGGGCCCAGACCTCAAACCCAATATCCAGTCCTTTACCGGGGTCCAGACCTCCACAGTAGTCCAGACCACCTCCAAGACCCACAGGTCCAGCCCCTGACACAGACCTCCACCCGGGGCCCAGACCTCCCTCCCGCGCCCAGACCTCCCTCCCAGGACCTATACCTCCATCGCGGGCTCAGACCTACATCCGGGTCCCTGACCTTCATTCCAGGACCCAGACCTCGAACCCTTTATCAGGGTCCAGACCTCCACAGTAGTCCAGACCACCATCCTGTGACCCAGGGGTCCAGCCCTCAAGCCAGACCTCCCCCCAGGGCCCAGAACTTTCTCCGGGGCCTGAACCTCCCTCCCAGGACCCATACCTCCATCCAGGGCTCAGACCTACATCCGGGTACCAGACCTAAATGCCAGGTCCCAGAAGGCCATTCCAGGGCCAATCTTCGAACCCAGTATCCAGGCCGTTATCGGGGTCCAGACCTCCACAGCAGTCCAGAACACGATTCCATGACCTAGAGGTCCAGCCCCTGACCCAGACCTCCACCCGGAGCCCAGACCACCATCCAATATCCAGACCTCCATCCAGGGATCAGACCTACATCTGGGTACCAGACCTAAATGCCAGGTCCCAGAAGGCCATCCCAGGGCCCATCCTTGAACCCAGTATCCAGGCCTTTATCGGGGTCCAGACCTCACAGTAGTCCAGACCACCATTCCATGACCCAGAGGTCCATCCCACGAGCCAGACCTCCCCCCAGGGCCCAGACCTCCATCCCGGGCTCAGACCTCCATCCGGGGCGCTGACTTCAATTCTAGGGCCAATACCACTATCCCGGGACCCAGACCTTCATGCCGGGGCCCGACCCCCATCCCAGAATCAGATTTTAATTCGGGGCCCGGACCTTAATGGCAGGACCCCTATTTCTATGTTGGACTCAGCCCTCCATCCGGGGCCTTGGCCTACATCCGGGTACCTGATGTCAATCCTGGGGCCCACACCCCCATCCTGGGGCCCAGACCTGCATCCAGGGGCCCAGACCTCCATGCAAGGATCAGACCTTAATTCGGGGCCCAGACCTCCATGGCAGAACCCCTATTTCCACAGCGGCACTCGGACTCCCTGTAGGGCCCTGACCTCCATCTGGGGCACTAACTTGAATCCTGGGGCCAGGACCTCTATCCTGGAACCTAGACCTCCATGGAGGGGCCCAGACCCCCAACCAGGGGCCCAGACCCCATCCCAGGACCCAGACCTCCATCCCAGGACCCAGACCTTCATCCCAGGACCCAGACCTCCATCCCAGGAACAGAGCTTCATGGCAGGACCCCTATTTCTATGGCGGCACTCGGACCTCAATCCGGGGCCTTGACCTACATCCGGGGCCCTGAAATCAACCCTAGGGCCAGGACCTCTATCCCGGGACCCAGACCTACATGCCGTAGCCCGGACCCCCAACCCAGGGCCCAGACCCCCGCCCAGGACCAGACCTCCATCTCAGGATCAGACCTTAATTCGGGGCCCAGACCTTCATGGCAGGACCCCTATTTCTATGGCGGCACTCAGACCTCCATCTGGGGCCTTCACCTACATCCGAGTACCTGACGTCAATGCTGGGGCCTGTATCTCTATCACGGGGCCCAGACCTCCATCCTGGAGTCCAGACCTCCATCCCAGGATCAGACCTTAATTCGGGCCCAAACTGTTATGGAGGAACCCCTATTTCCAGGGAGGGACTATGACCTCCCTCCCGGGTGCTGACTTCAATCCAAGGCGGGACCTCTATCCCAGGAACCAGACCTCCATGCCGTGACCCAGACCCCAAACCCGGGGCCCAGACCCCCGCCCAGGACCAGACCCCCGCCCAGGACCAGGATCAGACCTTAATTCCGGCCCAGACCTTCATGGCAGGACCCCTATTTCTATGGCGATCCTCGGACATCCGTCCGAGCCTTCACCTATATCCGGGTACCTGACGTCAATCATGACACCCAGACCTCCTTACTGGGGCCCAGACCACCATCCTGGTGCCCGGACCCCATTCCGGGACCCAGACATCCATCCCAGGATCAGACCTTATTTCGGGGCCCTGGCCTTCATGGCAGGACCCCTATTTCCATGGATGGACTAGGACCTCCCTCTGGGGTGCTGACTTCAATCCCGGGGCCGGGACCTATACCCCGACACCCAGACCTCCATCCCGGGGCTCAGACCCCCATCCCAGGCCCCAGACCTCCATCCCAGGATCAGACTTTAATTCAGGGCCCAGACCTTCATGGCAGGACCCCTATTTCTATGCGATCCTCGGACATCCATCCGGTGCGTTCACCTACATCCGGGTACCTGACGTCAATCCTGGGGCCTAGACCTCTATCACAGGGCCCAGAGCTCCATCCTGGGGCCCAGATCCCCTACCTAGAACCCAGACCTCCATCCCAGGATCAGACCTTAATTTGGGGCCCAGACTTTCATGGCAAGACCCCTATTTCTATGGCGGCACTCCACCTCCATCCGGACCCTTGACCTACATCCAGGGCCCTGAAATCAATACTGGGGCCCGGACATCTGTCATGACACCCAGACTTCCTTACGGGGGCGCAGACCCCCTTTCTGAAACCTGGACCCCATCCCGGGAACCAGACGTCCATCCCAGGTTCTGAGCTTAATTCGGGGCCCAGACCTTTATGGCAGAACCCCTATTTCCAGGGCGGGACTCAGACCTCCCTCCGGGGCCTTGACCTCCCTCTGGGGTGCTGACTTCAATCTTGGGGCCAGATCTCTATCCCGGGACCCAGACCTCAGTGCCGTGGTCCAGACCCCCATCCCGGGGCCCAGACCCCCATCCCAGGACCCAAACCTCCATCCCAGGATCAGAACTTAATTTGGGGCCCAGACCTTCATGGCAGGACCCCTATTTCTTTGGTGATACTCAGACAGACCTCCATCCGGGGCCTTCACCTACATCCGGGTACCTGACTACAATCCTGTGGCTGGGACCTCTATCACGGGACCCAGACGTCCATCCTGGGACGTTGACCGCCATCCTGGAGCCCAGACCCCCATTCCGCGGCCCAGACCCCCATCCCAGGATCAGACCTTAATTCAGGGCCCAACCTTTATGGCAGAGCCCCTATTTCCACGGCGGGACTCAGACCTCCCTCCGGGGCCCTGACCTCCCTCCAGGGTGCTGACTTCAATCCTGGGGCCGGGACCTCTATCCAGGGACCTAAACCTCCATCAAGAGGCCCAGACCCCCATCCCAGGGCCTAGACCCCATCCCAGGACCCAGACCTCCATCCCAGGAACAGAGCTTCATGGCAGAACCCCTATTTCCATGGTGGTACTCAGACGTCCATCCGGGGCCTTGACCTACATCCGGGGCCCTGAAATCAATCCTGGGGCCCGGACCACTATACTGACACTCAGACCTCCTTAGTGGAGCCCAGACCCCCATCCTGGGGTGCAGATCCCATCCCGGGACCCAGACCTCCATCCCAGGATCAGACCTTAATTTGGGGCCCAGACCTTCATGGCAGGACCCCTATTTCCATGGCGGGACTCGGACCTACCTCCAATGCTCTGACTTCAATCCTGTGGCTGGGACCTCTATCCCAGGACCCAGACCTCCATCTGGGGCCCAGATCCTCATCACGGGGCCCAGACCGCCATCCTAGGACCCAGACTCCATCCCAGGACCCAGACCTCCATCCCAGGATCAGACCTTCATGTCAGGACCACTGTTTCTATGGCAGCACTCAGACCTCTATCGGGGCCTTGACCTACATCCAGGTCCCTGAAATCAATCCTGGGGCCCATCCTCTAGCCTGACACCCAGACATCCTTACTGGAGACCAGACCCCAATCCAGAGCCCCAGGCCCTCATCACAGGACCCAGACCTCCATCTCAGGATCAGACCTTAACTCCAGACCCAGACATTCAAGTCGGACCCCTATTTCGATGGTGGCACTCGGACCTCCATCCTGGGCCTTGAATTACATCTGGGGCCTTGACCTACATCTGGGCCCCTGAACTCAATCCTGGGGCCCCCACCTCTATCCTGACACCCAGACATCCTTATTGGGGCCCAGACCTTCATGGCAGGACCCCTATTTCATGGCGGGACTCTGACCTCCCTCCGGGGTGCTGACTCCAATCCCGGGGCTGGGACCTCTATCCCAGGACCCAGACCTCCATCCCAGGATCAGAGCTGAATTCAGAGCCCAGACCTTCATGGTAGGACCCCTATTTCTATGGTGGTACTCGGACCTCCCTCTAGGGCCCTGACGTCCCTCCAGGGCGCTGACTTCAATCCTGGGGCCGGGACCACTATTCCGGGCCCAGACCCCCATCTGGGGCTCAGACCTACATCCGGGTCCCAGACCTTTATGCCAAGGCCCCGAAGGCCATCCTGGGGCCCAGACCTCAAACAAAGCACCCAGTCCAGTTGTGAGGGCCCAGGCCTCCATCCGTTGTTCAGACCACCATTCCTTGACCCAGAGGTCCAGCCCACCAGCCAGACCTCCCCCAGGGCCCAGACCTCCCTGTGGGCCCGAACCTCCCTCCCAGGACCCATACCTCCATCTGGGGCTCAGACCTACATCCGGGTCCCAGACCTTCATGCCAAGACCCAGAAGGCCATCCCGGGACCCAGTCCTCGAACCCAGTATCCAGGCCTTTATCGGGGTCCAGACCTCCACAGCAGTCCAGAACGCGATTCCATGACCTAGAGGTCCAGCCCCTGACCCAGACCTCCCCGCAGGGCCCGTACCGCCCTCCAGTGCCCAGGCCTCCCTCCCAGGACCCCAACCTCCATCTGGGGCTGATACCTACATCCGTGTCCCAGACCTTCATGCCAGGGCCCAGAAGGCCATCCCGGGGCCAGTCCTCGAACCCACATACAGTCCTTTATCGAGGTCCCTTCCTCCGCCCTCCCCGTCGCAGCCCTCCCCTGCCCCAGAACGGGGAAGAACCGAGAGGAAAGAAGAGAAAGTAACAGGAGTGAAGCTTCTACACCCTCACGGGCAGGAGGCGCAGGTGAGGGCCTTGCTCTCTCTTCCACCCGGGGCCGGCCGGCCGCACAGGTTGTGGGCGGATCTCCGCAGCTGCGTCTGGTTTGCCCAAATGTGAACTCCGGGGAAGCTGCCCTGTGATCTGGAAGGACCGGAGGGACAGGGCCACCCCCTCCTGTGCTCTGGGGAAGGGAGAATTTAAAAGCGTAGGAATGGAAGGCCTTCAGGAACGCAAGCTGTGTGAGAGCCAGCCTTCCGGAGCCCCCACCACACCCCAGGTTAGAAAAGGGCTCCAGGCTGGGCGGGAAGTAAAGACCTCGGTTTGTGGTCCCTGCTGAGCTGGTGGCCTGCTGCCCACTCCAGGTGCAGGCGGTAAGGGGATCTAAATGCAATGACACGCCCTAACCGGTTTGGCTCAGAGGACAGAAGGGTCCCGGGTTCCATACCGGTCAAGGGCACATGCCCGGGTTGTGGGCTCGATCCCCAGTAGGGAGCGTGCAGGAGGCAGCCAATCAATGATTCTCTCTCATCATTGATGTTTCTATCTCTCTCCCTCTCCCTTCCTCTCTGAAATCAATAAAAATTAAAAAAAAAAAAAAAGCAATTATAGGCCTGGCCAGCGTGGCTCAGTGATTGAGCATCAACCTATGAATTAGGAGGTCACGGTTCGATTCCCGGTCAGGACACATGCCCGGGTTGCGGGCTCGATCCCCAGCATGGGGCATGCAGGAGGCAGCCGATCAATGATTCTCTCTCATCAGTGATGTTTCTCTCTCTCCCTCTCCCTTCTTCTCTGAAATCAATTTTTTTAAAAAGCAATGGTAGGACCCACTAGAAAGTATGCTTTATATCACCACCAATTCTAAATAACGCCCATGATAAAATGCTGTTACCGGACTCAAGGGGTTCGCAGCTTGGGGTGCCTATTCAAGAACAAGGCGTGGTTGTCTGGTGGTAGGTAGGTAGTTCCATTAGCAAGTGAGGGAGACAGGACTCATCTCCCGCAGGAAAGCTTAGGGTTGCTCAGATACACTGTTTGGTCAGTACATGTGGACTTCTTCTTTGCAGTTGGCTACACTTAGGGCTGGGTTCCTGTCGAGCTCATCCTGTACGCAGCTGTTGCCTCTGCAAAAACTATGCTCTACATGTTTACATTTAGCGAGATAGCATTTAGCAAGAAGCCCAGACCTTGCGACTCTGCTCCAACCTAACAATCCTGCTACCTGGAAAATTTCCTACGTCTAGTTGTAAGCATTTGCGAGGGTTACCATTGAGTTTGCACAATATAGGCATAGCTGCAGATTAGCACGTTTATCACTTATCTTTTATTTTTTAATCTTTATTGTTTAAAGCATTACATACTAGTATGTCCCCTTTTTCCCCCCATCGACCCCCTCCAGCCCACCCCCCCCTCGCCCCGCCCCAGGCCCTCACCACCCCTGTGTCCATGGGCCATGCATACTAGTATAGGCACACAAGGTCTTTGGTTGATTACCTCCCCCACCTCCCCCCTGCCCCCTCCGCCTTCCCTCTGAGATCTCACACTCCGTTCCCTGCTTCCACGTCTCTGGATCGCTCTGTTCACCAGTTTATTTTGTTCATCAGATTCCACCCATGAGTGTGACCATGTGGTACTTGTCTTTCTCTGAGCTCGTTGCGTGTCTCTTCATTAACAATGTCATCTGCGTGGATGTCGTTCCTAAGGACTCTCCACTGAGCAGTTTGCCTCTCGCCGGCAGAGAAGGCTCAGGGCCGTGGTGTGGGCTTCAGGTCAGTTCTCATCTCGAGCTCCCGGGAGCCACACCCCTGGTTCAGGCAGAAACGGAAAAGCGAAAGGGCAAAAGCTGGGACGATAAAGACCGAGGAACAGAACACGCGTCGACACACTTCAGTTGTCACCCAGGAGCCCACGGAGTTTTCACTCGGGTGTAAAGTTTCGAAGAGTAACATGGTGTAAGGTGTAATGTTTTTGTCTGGGAAGTGAAGGTTTTCGTTTGTACATGAAATACGTTTGCATTAAATATCTGTAAAATTGAAATGTATTCTTTTTCAATTGTCGATTGCTTTAGAACTAAAGAACAAATCACAAAAATGAACCATTGCCTTGGCGGTACAATTGAGTAGTTGACTAAATTGTATGCTTTACAGATATTTCGGTATCATTAAAAAATCACTTATAGCCCTAACCGGTTTGGCTCCGTGGATAGAGCGTTGGCCTGCAAATTGAAGGGTCCCAGGTTCAATTCTGGTCAAGGGCATGTACCTTGGTTGCGGGCACATCCCCAGTAGGGGGTGTACAAGAGGCAGCTGATCAATGTTTCTCTCTAATCTATGTTTCAAACTCTCTATCCCTCTCCCCACCTCTCTGTAAAAAAATCAATAAAATATATTTTTTTAAAAAGATCACTTATAGGTGAGTTTTAATTGGATAACTACTCACATAAAGTGTGAACAGAAAATATCACCAAGAATCAAAATTCATTAGGTAAATATACAAACTACGGAATAGACAGTTGTGCTTTAATGTGTGAACATGTTGTGTGCCCTAATACTGGTGTTTTATGTTATTACGATTTTCTCTGTCTGCATGTGCAGGTGTGTTTCAATGAGGGAAAATGACCTTGAGTAAATACATGAACATGGATCCCTGTCTGCGTTTCCTTTCTGGCCTTTATTCTTCACTTCATTTCACAGTTACTACCCAGAATCGTGTCTGTTGTGTGGAGCGGGAGGTGCTAAAAGAGGCCCTCTCGGCCCCGGCCGGTATCAGCTGGTTAGAGTATCACCCCATACACACCCCATACACCCAAGTTTCGGGTTGGATCCCCGGTCAGGCACATACAAGAATCAACTAATGCATGCACCAATACGTGGGACCACAACTCTCTCTCTCTCTCTCTCTTTCTCTCTCTCTCTCTCCCGCTGCCCCCTCGCTCTCCCTTTCTGAAATAAATAAGTGAACAAATGTAATGGTCCTCTTCAGGCGTCAGACCCACCAGGTAAGCCGCTGGAGAGACCAGCCTCAGTGAGGTGGCAGAGCCCCCGGGTGGTTTGAAGAATCTGGGAGCAGACTGAGACAGGGCGCCCAGAGGGGACAGTGTAGCCCATGGGTGGGGACCAAGGGCCAGGGGCTTCCCAGAGTCCTCTGGGCCTCAGACTAAGAGTCAGGAGGAGCCCGGGTCGCCTGCTCTCCCCTCCCCACCCCCTCTCTCCCGGCACAGGACAGCTGAGCCCTGCAGAGCCGCTCGCTGGCCAGCGGCAGAGCTGGGCCCTGACCCACGTCTGCTGACCATCACAGCCCAGAGCAGGGCCGCACAACCCCCCCGAGGCGCTGGGGCAGGGGGACCTCAGCAGTCCCCTGCCAGGCCACAGGGACCGGGCGGGCGGGGCGGGGAGAGGGCAGGCACAGGGCAGGACCTGTGACTCACGCAGCACAAGGATCCTGCAGAGACGGGCAAGGCGTGGAGCCAGCTTCCTGGAGAAGGGCCAGGGGTGAGTCGTGTCATGTGGGGTCTCCCGCCTGCAGAGCAGGGCCGCCCACCTCGCTGTCCCTCCCCTGGGAGGGCGCTCACCCCGGGGCGGAGAACCTGCTGGTTCCACGGGTCAGGCCTCAAGAGGGCGCTCCCCTGCTCCCAGCCCCGCTCCACCCTCCCACCCCCCAAGTTTTAGCTCATCCATCAGCCCAGCTGGGGAACCAAGGAAGTGCTCAGATCCTCCGAAGGTTGACAAGGCACACCCCAACCCTCCCTGAAACCGCAAACAGCCAAAGCCAGGTCACGTGTTCCTAGGGTGGGGTGTTAATGGTTGCCATGGGAACAGATGGGCTTCGGCTTGGGAAAGTCCTAGCGATGAGAGAGGCAGCGTATCTAAACCCACCTCCCCCGGAAGGAACCCCAGGGCGGAGGCGGCATGTGGGTCCCGGGGTGGCTTGTCTCTAGAAGGACACAGGCGTCCTGGATCAGGGACAGGGGACTGAAATTACGTCGCCTCCGCAAAGGGACATTCTGGGGCGTGGAAAGAGCAAGTGTGTGTGTAAGTGTCAGCATGCGCAAGCTGTCCGAGGCGCAACACGGAGAGGCAGAAGCGAGGTCTGGAGCCGTGTGGACCGAGAACGCTGCCACGTGTGCTGCTGACCTGTAGCGGCATCACCTGCCGCGCTCTCTGACCTGCGGGGTCCCGGGAGGCGCCCTCTAAGGACCTCTGAGACCAGCGAGGAGCAGGTTCCTCCCTCGGTCCCTCTGGCCTGAGGCCACGGCGGCACAGGGACGGGGCGAGGCCCTCTGCGTTTTGATGTTTCCACCCCGTCATCGCAAACACATCATAAAAAAAACACGCTCACAAGTGAGTATCAATTGGGCTATAAACTCTGGAAGAGGCTCGTATACATGCAACCATTCTGACACTAGGAACAGGTTGCACACTTGGTTCCTGTGGTCTAAGCTTTACCGCATCTCTAGATAACACTACGGCATCGTTGAGCTGAGCCGCAGTGAGCTGGCTGAAATAATGTTACTGGGACAGATTTTCGTTCATTACAAGTTTGAGGTTTTCTTTTCATATTTTGGAGCCGACGGGGACATGACGAACGTGCAGGCCCCCCGGAAGCTCTCGGGCATCTCGGCCGTGGACCAAATGCTGGGCATCAGCAGTCACCAGGCCTCTGGGAGGCCGGGTCAAGGCCGGGGTCAGGCCCGGGGAGAACAAGGCTCTGCTCACGGCTGCTTCCTGAGCCAGCACCGAGCCGGGGCCCGGCGGGGGACGGGGGGGAAGGCGCACAGTTTGCCCCCTGAGCTGACCTAGGAGCCTGCGGCCGGCCAGTCCCCCAGCTGCCCAGCCGGATGGGTAGGATCAGCACGGTCCACCCACGGCATCCGACCTGTTTTCCGGGCCATGCCAGGACTTGCCGCAAGCCCCGCGCCCACACAGGCTGCACCCCAGCTTCCTGCTCCTGAGGATGGCCACGCACTGCACCCCGCTTCCTGCTCCTGAGGGTGGCCACGCACTGCGCCCCGCTTCCTGCTCCTGAGGGTGGCCACGCACTGCGCCCCGCTTCCTGCCCCTGAGGGTGGCCACACACTGCACCCCGCTTCCTGCTCCTGAGGATGGCAACACACTGCACCCCGCTTCCTGCTCCTGAGGATGGCCACGCACTGCACCCCGCTTCCTGCCCCTGAGGGTGGCCACGCACTGCGCCCCGCTTCCTGCTCCTGAGGATGGCCACGCACTGCACCCCGCTTCCTGCTCCTGAGGGTGGCCACGCACTGCGCCCCGCTTCCTGCTCCTGAGGGTGGCCACGCACTGCGCCCCGCTTCCTGCCCCTGAGGGTGGCCACACACTGCACCCCGCTTCCTGCTCCTGAGGATGGCAACACACTGCACCCCGCTTCCTGCTCCTGAGGATGGCCACGCACTGCACCCCGCTTCCTGCCCCTGAGGGTGGCCACACACTGCACCCCGCTTCCTACTCCTGAGGGTGGCCACGCACTGCACCCCGCTTCCTGCCCCTGAGGGTGGCCACACACTGCACCCCGCTTCCTGCTCCTGAGGGTGGCCACACACTGCACCCCGCTTCCTGCCCCTGAGGGTGGCCACACACTGCACCCCGCTTCCTGCCCCTGAGGGTGGCCACACACTGCGCCCCGCTTCCTGCTCCTGAGGGTGGCCACACACTGCACCCCGCTTCCTGCTCCTGAGGGTGGCCACGCACTGCGCCCCGCTTCCTGCTCCTGAGGATGGCCACGCACTGCGCCCCGCTTCCTGCTCCTGAGGGTGGCCACGCACTGCGCCAGGGGGACGTCTGCCTGAGGAACACCGCTGGCAGCGAAGGCGGGGCTGCTGCCCCACTGCCCCCCGAGCTCTGCGTGGGCCCCGGCAGGCTCCTGGGCACGGAGCGTCGACCGCCCACCTGCCCTCTGGGTGCACAGACACCAAAGGCCTGGGCGGGCCAGCAGGCCTTACAGCCAAGCCCGGCCAGGGCTTCCCGGCCCCCGGACTCTCCCACCTCCACAAGGCCGCCCTCCCAGATGGAGCCCGCCCGGGAGGGCTGGGCCCAGGCAGGCTCCCGGGTCGCTCCCCTGCCCCTGCCCCTGTCGCTCCAGCTCCAGCCGCTAGGACGGGGCTCACCCAGACCCAGACCCAGCCAACACGGGGCGCTGCTGGGGGGAGGGCCATCCCACAGCGCTGTCAGCGATCGCTATCCGCTGTCGGAGTGGCTCGCCTTCCCCCAGAGGGGTTGGCATTGCACGGTGACCAGGCCACCGCCCACACGCAGCCAGAGCGGTGGCTCCCAGTCCTTGCCGTGTGCGAAGGCCGGCCTGAGGGGTCCGGCCTGGAGCTCACATGTGGGGGGTAAGGATGGAGGAGCAGGTGTTACCGCCTAAGCTGTGTGCCCTGAGCCTTGGCTGACCGCTAGGCCTCACTGTCCCAGGAAGCAAGTCAGAGAAGCCTGCGGCTCCGGGCAGGGAGAGAAAGCCCCCACCAAGGGGCCTCCCAAGGGCCGGGATGGGAGAGCCCTCCTGGGGCAGCTGATGGGGGCTGTCGGGGTCCCACCCGGAACGGGGACGCATGCCCAGCCTCACACCCCTCTAGGACGGTTCGCACGCTCACAGCTGTCCTGGCCGCGCCACTCCACTTCCCGTGAGCCCGCAGGCTCGCCCGCTCCAGCAGGGGTCAGGCGCCTCTCTCTTGGGAAGTTGTTTGCAGCGATGGCCGTTACACAGCCCGGACTCCGAAGGCCCGCAGCTGTGCCGCCTCCTCCCTCCTCCCGCCACCGCGTCCTGCAGCAGCCAGGCCCCCACCTCCCGCAGCGTTCACGCACAACCGCCTCTGTGCGTCTTCCTGCGCTCCTTCCGCTGCTCACGCTGTGCTGCCTTGTTTCGTGTTTGTTTGTTTGTTTTTAAATACATTTTTATTAATTCCAGAAAGGAAGAGATAGAAACATCAATGACGAGCCCAGCTGGCGTGGCTCAGTGGTTGAGCGTCAACCAGGAGGTCCCGGTTCGGTTCTGGTCAAGGGCACATGCCCAGGTTGCGGGCTCCATCCCCCGTAGGGGGCGTGCAGGAGGCGGCTGATCAATGGTTCTCTCGCATCATGGATGTTTCCATCTCTCTCCCTCTCTTCCTCTCTGAGATCAATAAAAGTGTGGGGTTTTTTTAAAGAAGGTGAATGACATGGCTAGCGGGCTGTAGAAAGATCTCTGGTGATGGCTGAGGAGGCAAGCGAGGAGGTGGGCAGGCCGTTTAAGAGTTGACTCTGACCAGGCTGGCGGGTGCTCCGGGCTGGGCGGGGGAGAGGGCAGGAGCAGCCCCGGGAGCGGGGAGGGGGAGAAGTGGCCACAGCCAACCCCTGGCACCAGGGCAGGGGGCGCGGCGTGTCCGTGCAGAATCAACACTAAAGCGCAGGGAGGAAAGCAGGCAGGACCGCGGCGTGGGAACGCAGGAGGGAAAACAGCTCAAGAAGGAAATGTCAAGAGGGTCAAGGCCACGAAGAGGTCAAGCGAGATAAGGCCCGAAGGTGCCCTGGATCCGGCCACCAGGTGGGCAGGCCTCCCGCAGTGTCGGTGGGAAAGGCCCCGCGGAGTGGGCGCGCTGCAGCCGGTGCGGCCTGGGCCTCTGCTGGCGGCTGGAGTCCTGCTCCCCCGCATGCTCCCTCCGGCCCTCCCCGAGCCTGCCCACCGCGCTGCCCGGCACATGCGGCCTCGGGGCTGGAGCCCGCAGGCCCAGTTCCCCCACTGCCACCTGTGAGGGCTGGGAGCCTCAGTTTCCCCTGGGGTGATGGGTCCAGGGGGCCCTACCATTGCTTCTGTTGGCTGGACTGCCCTGTGCTCAGGTTCAAGGAGAGAGGCCCAGGCGGCCAGATCCCCACACCCTGTGACTCGGGTCCCCTTGCTGCCCCACGTGGGACGCTGGGCTCCCGCCACCCCCCACCCCCACCACCACCACAAGTGACTCACGTGTGAGCTCAGTTTCAATGGGGACAGAAACTGTTGAGAAAAGAGAATGTTTACTTTTCCCACCGAGCCGATGCCCAGATAAACAGCGTGGCCCCCGAGTGGAGCCCAGGCCCCGCCCCCCGCGGAGGAGAGATATAAGAAGGCACCTGATGGACAGTCACCCCGCACACGAGACCACAGAGCCAGTGACGGCCGAGCCTCCCTCCAGCCTGCCGCCACCATGAAGCTGGCCGTCACCCTCGCCCTGGCCACCCTGGCTCTCTGCCGCCGCCCTGGTGAGTGCCCAGAGCCCTGTCCCCCAAGCTGGACAAGGGAACGCTCCCGCCACCCAGTTCTGCTCGGGACAGGAGCATGTGTCTGCGCCCACTGCTCGGCTGCTGGGAGGCCGGGGGATGCTGACGCCCAGCCAGGAGCGGGGTCCGGCCCCGCCCGCCTTGGAAACCTGGGAAGAGCCTGAGGCCACGAGGAAAACTGACAAGTATCTCACCATCCGCCTCCGACGCCCTCAGAATTCCAGGGGATGGACTCAACGGAGGGAGGGATGGGAGAGGGACAACCAGCTCCCCACGCCCAGTCTTGGACAGACCCCAAGAGGCCTTGGGGTCTCCACCCAATTCTGGCAGCCAAGGGCCTGGAAGGAGCTGCAGAGCCTCGTGTCTCCAAAAGAAACCCAAGCCAAAGCAAGATCGCCCATTCTGGGCAGAAAGGAGTCTTCTAGAAAGGGCCCTTCCCTTAAGAAACTGACAACCCAGAGTGGCGTTTTCTAAACACTTTTGTCCTCTGAAGAAAGGGTGAGGAGTCTGCATAATTGCAGATGATACTGATAGTAAAGGGGAGAGAGAGAGAGGGAGAGCGAGAAAGAGCGAGAGAGAGAGGAGAAAGGTGGGTCATACCTCCCTCCAAACCCCTTCATCTCTCTTGGGAATTTGTTACCTAACTGCTTTTTACTCTGTACCTGCCTTCCTACTCCTTTCAGTAAACACATGCACACACACACACACACACACACACACACACATTTTGAACACATTCCAGTTAATTCACTTTGCTATTTTCATAATATCCATGGCAATAGCTTTTATGACCCCGGAGGATGGCAGGGTAGTTAAAAACCAAAACAAGAGGCAGTGGGAACAGCTACTGTGTAAGGATTTGTTTTTGGGAGAAATGACATGTGGGGCTAGTGTGTACATTAGCTAGAAGGTCTCAGAGCTGTGGACAGAGGGTGGCTCTGCCAGATAGGACTGAAACAGGACTGTGAAGGGGTGGGTCTGGATGCGTCTGCATGCTTGTGTGTGCTCATCTAACACTGACAGCAACATCCAACCTTTCTTCAGCACTTCCCGCGTGCCCCTCACTGTTCTGAACCCCCTTCACACAGTATCTCTTCATCCTTACAACGGCCTTATGGAGTAGGGGTGTTATCCCCATTTCACAGATGAGAAAACTGAGCTACAGAATGATACGGTAACTTGCTTGATGACATAGTTAGTTGCAAAACGGGGCACCAAGTTCTGGAGAAGGTTGGTTTGAGCTGGCCACTTTGGGTGGGGCCCTGGAGTCCAGGCAGAAAAGCCAGACCTGCACATGAGAGAGACTTCAAGGACGAGGATCTGAGGCTCCGTGGGAGACGGGGCCTGCAGGGAACAGGAAATGTGACTCCCCTGTTCCTGGGGGCAGGGACCTGGAAAGGGAGCACAGCCTGGGAGCACCCCGGGTGAAGGGGACACGGCGGGGCGAGGCATAGACACAGAAGCGTGTCCGTCTGTGGGTGAGCGTCCCCCCAGGGCCCAGCGCTCACGGTGCCACCTGCTGGGCCAGGTTCGCCAGACTTTGCCAAATGCCCCAGTGACCAGTGGCTGAGACTGTCTCTAACCACTGACAAGAGACATGTTTCTGCTGGACAACAGCCAGACACCCTCAGTGGTCTCTTCCCAGCCCCCACGCTGCACCGAAAATCAGGTCCGAGCTGCTAAGATCAATACTCTGCCCAGAGACCTCACAGAAAGAACAGGTGGCATGTTGCCCGCCCCCACCCCACCCTCCCACCCCCCAGGAAGTGCAAGGAAGGCCCTGGCAAGCCACAAAAAGCTGGCTGCCACCCAGGAAGATCCACACACCCAAGAGCCAGCTTGGAGCACCACCAATTCTCACGTCCAGGCCGCTGATGAAAGGCTGCTATCTCTTGCTGACAGGCCCGGCATTTGCCTCGCAGGCAAACCCTGCCAGCGAGCTGCCATCTTGGGAAAGTGTTGCTGATTCGGCAGAGAACTGCTTGGACTTCATCGTGAAAACCTTCTTCGTGAGCATGCTCTCCAGTCACGAGGTCTCGGTGGAACTCTTCAGCCCTGACGCAGACCTGAGAGATGCGGCCAGAAAGATACAGGGGCTGGTGGGCACCCTCCCCCGGCAGGACCAGGACAGCATCAGGAGGGCCATGGTAGGCGTTTCCTCCGCCCAGCGCTGGGTGGTGGGCTCCCCAAGTCCCTCGGCTGCATTTTTTGGACCCTTTCCTCATCCAGAGAGGGGAGTCCCAGTGCAGATGTCCCGGGGGAGGGAGGGATGGCGGGCAGGCACAGTCATTTCACCTGAGGTCACCAGCCTCCTGAGGACTCATCAAAGCCCTTAGGGGCCCACCTCCTCCCACAGCAGGGAACCTCTTAGTTGACAATGAAATCTCCGTGTGTCTCATCGTCTTGGTCTAACATCGAGGTTCGCGCACTCTTAGACGATGGGCTGTTTGTTTCTTCGTTTTAGGACAAAATAATAAAAAAGCCCACTGTGTGCTTAGGATTTAGAAGCTGAAGATCTCCAACCGCTGGATCTCCGGCTGCTCCCGGCGCCTCCTTGGCTCCCTCCACCAGCCGGGCCTGGCTCCCTCCCATAAAGCACCAGCATCGCCCCTCTGTGCCCTGCCTTTTTATTTACCGACGACAGTGCGCAAGTCCGCCGCTCGGAGGGCTAAGGGTAGCCAGAGAAAATCAAAATCAGCAGACAGGCGAATACACGGAGCCCGCTTCCGGTGGGCCCCCGCTTCCGGTGGGCCCCCGCTTCCGGTGGGCCCCCGCTTCCGGTGGGCCCCCGCTTCCGGTGGGCCCCCGCTTCCGGTGGGCCCCCGCTTCCGGTGGGCCCCCGCTTCCGGTGGGCCCCCGCTTCCGGTGGGCCCCCGCTTCCGGTGGGCCCCCGCTTCCGGTGGGCCCCCGCTTCCGGTGGGCCCCCGCTTCCGGTGGGCCCCCGCTTCCGGTGGGCCCCCGCTTCCGGTGGGCCCCCGCTTCCGGTGGGCCCCGCTTCCGGTCCACCTGCCAGGCCGGCCACAGGCAGCAGCGCTGCCTCCTGCACACTCTCTCCCGGGGCCAGGCAGCCGCCTGGAAATGCACCAGGGCCCTGCTCAGACGTGACCTACAGGGGAAGGGGGTCCGAATAGGGTGGCAGCTAATCCCAGGCTGGCCCTCCAGCCCCAGCCGTCTAGGGATGAAATGGGCTGTTCTGTTCCCCGCCGTCCCTTTGGGATTCTGCTCTTGGGCGAGGTGATTATGCGATCCGAACATGCCTACACGCAAAGATGGGGCTTTCCAGAGAGTTCTGCTTCCGAAAGAGAAATGGTGGACATTCTGACAGAGCCCTGGGGACCTGTTAGGACCGGGTGGCCCTGGGTCCGATCCCTCAACTCACACGCAGCGCAGGACAATGGCCCGCCCCTGGGAGGAAGCAGATTCCCGTAAAACTTCGGAAACAAAGGCCGGAGGAGGAGGAGGAATGGACTTGCCTCGATTGGGGACCCGGGGTCTTGGGAGTGACTCTGAGGCGTGACAGACCCATTTTCTTTCCTCACTTTGTATTTGGCACATGAAACTATTTGTCTAACTATTGTCTAAAGGGGGCAGAAACAGAAAAAACCAAATGGTTGGTTTATTTTCTAGACCCTTTATCTGTCCCCATTATTAGGACAGCCTATGTGCAGGCTTCACGTGCAGAGGCCTAGCAGGCAAACTTCGTTCATGTTAGTCTTGCTCACGGCCATCTCTGCCCAGGAACAGGGGGGAGCGGGGGGGGGGGGGGGGCGGGGGAGGCAGGGGGAGTGTCACCACCGACTGCCGGTCGCTGGGCAGCGCTCTGGCTCTCACCCCAGTGCCCCTCTAACTTGCTCCCGTTCCCTGAGCCCCTGTCCAGTCAGCTTTCCTACAAAGAAGAGAATCAGACACCTCTCTTCTCTTGTGGCAAATGAGTCTTCAGGGATGAAATTAATCCCTAGGTGCTGACTGACACTTTTTGTTGACATTGTTAATCCTCACCTGAGGATATTTTTCCATTGATTTTTAGAGAGAGTGGAAGGGAGGGGGAGAGACAGAAGCATCGATGTGAGAGAGACACATGGATTGGTTGCTTCCCACACACACCCCGACTGGGGCTGGGGAGCAAGCCTGCAACCGAGGTACATGCTCTTGACCAAAATAGAGCCCAAGATCCTTCAGTCCGCAGGTCGGCGCTCTAACCACTGAGCAGCCGGCTGGGGCTTGACCGGCACTTTTGATGTGTCCACGGTGCTGGGTGTCTGAGGAGCCTGGGAGCGGATTTCACAACCTCACAAACATGAAGGCGGCCCAAGGCCCCAGCAGAGCCGAGTGCAGAAGGCAGTGGCCTCTGCTCCCGGGAGCCGATCCGGTGGGAAGATGGCCGCTCCTGCAAAGTAGACAAGCGGAGAGATTAAACTGCGAGTGACGCCATACATAATACACGGAGCGGTGTGAGCAAGAGAAGCGCGGACAGCCCGGCCGGCGGGCTCAGTGGTTGAGCATCGACCTATGAACCAGGAGGTCACGGTTCAATTCCCAGTCGGGGTGCATGCCCGGGTTGTGGACTTGATCCCCAGGGTGGGGCGTGCAGGAGGCAGGCGACCCATAATTCTCTCTCATCATTGATGTTTCTATCTCTCTCTCCCTCTCCCTTCCTCTCTGAAATCAATAAAATATATTTTTTAAAAAGCAGAAGAAGGAAGGTCAGGCAGATGCACAGAGACAATGTGGAGGATGCTGGGCTCCCTCCCCGCCCCACGCCCTTCGTGGGGTCCCACTGCGTCCTGCCCTTGGGCCCAGGGAGCAAACGCAAGGGCTTTTGGGAAATCCTTCGCTCTGGGTGTCTGTTACCTGCGCAGACCTCCTTCCCTTATATCCTCCATCTCCCCAACATGGCCAACTCCAGGGTCCAGCGGAGGTCATGGTCCCTCCCGCACTGCTTCTCATCTCAATGAGGTCTCTGTCCATTGGCGGCTCCTTGAGGCCAACCTGACCCTGCCCCCGCCCTGCGGCGCCCCTCCAGGGGCAAGGGCCACCCTCCGCCCCCCCCCCCCCCCCCCGCAGGGGCCTCCTCACTGGCTCCAGCTCACACCTGGCGCCCCGCAGTCCATTCTCCCCCTCACCCCACCCCCCCCCCCCCCCACACACACACACACACAGCAACTTTCATCCCATGAAACCCTTCCCCTGCCACCCCGCCCGCCCGCAGGGCCATTCCTGCAAAGCCTCCCAGTCCCTCCTCTTAAAACTCCAAATGCCATCACCGCTTCACTCCCACCTCCTGCCCGCCTCTCCCTCCGCCCGGTCCCGGCCCCGCCCCCACCCCCATCCCCCCACCATCCCCCACCCCTAACCCCCACCCCCCACCAACCCCCACCCCTACCCCCTGTGCACACGCCACGCAGCATCAGCTGCTCCCAACGTGATGACGGCTTTTTCAAACCGCCCTAGAGCCAACTATGCAAAGAATAGAACTCTTCATAAAGAAGTAAACACACACACACACCCCCCACCCCCGTCCCAGGCGGTGGGTCCCGGGCGGGGCCACACCCTCCGCAGCCGGAAAGGGCCGCTGCCGGCCGGGAGGGGGCGGTGTCGGCCAGGGTGTCCGGAGCGGACGGGAGCCGCGGGCGGCGCTGGGGCTCCGGTCCCTGCACGTCAGAGCCGCTCGCTCCGCGGGAAGATGATGCAACGCGGTCCCTTTGCAGGCTCGTTCCTCCGGACACGGCGGCTTCCCTGTCCGTTCCCAGCTGCCTTTGACCCTCCGAGTGCTGCGGTCAGACCGGCGGTCACACAGCGGCCGCCCTTTGGGGCTCAGTCACATCCCGTCCGCGGACGAGCCCCCGCAAGGCCCGCGGAGCCTGGGCCTGAGACGCGGGAGGCGGCGAGGACCAGGGCGGGGAGCGGGACTCTGACCTCTGACCCCGCTCTGGAGTCTGGGCCCGGAGCCACAGCCTCATGTTTACTTTATCGGTGGCTGACTCGCTGGCAGGAGCTTTCCAAGTTCTCAGGGGATCCCCACACGACCCCGCCTCCAGCCCCTCCCTGCCTTTCAGAGAGGGGGGCCCCATGCGGGGTCTCCTGAGACTGCACAGGAAGTGAAACGGATGCCGGTGTCCTCCCGACCCCCACAGCGCACACCTGGGCTCACCCCCTGAAGGCCACGCCCACGGCCCCCCCCACAGTGCACACCTGGGCTCACCCCCTGAAGGCCACGCCCACGGCCCCGCCCCCACAGTGCACACCTGGGCTCACCCCCTGAAGGCCACGCCCACGGCCCCGCCCCCACAGTGCACTCCTGGGCTCACCCCCTGAAGGCCACGCCCACGGCCCCGCCCCCACAGTGCACACCTGGGCTCACCCCCTGAAGGCCACGCCCACGGCCCGCCCTGCCTGCCAGGAGGAGGGCTGGCGACTAAAGAATTCCAGAGCAGGTCAGGGGGACGGCCACTTCCCACGGAGATTCCCGGGCCAGGGTGGAGCTCTCCTCCCCCGGGGCCCCCTCCCTGCTCAGGCCCTGCTTCCTGGGCATCCAGGTCTCCATTCATCCGCACACCTTTGCCCGGGGTGAGCCGTCCACCCAGGTCGGTGTTGTTCAAAGGGAGGGGATCGGGGCCATCCAAGGGTCAGAATGGTAATGGCCTGTTCAGAGCTGGGGGAATGTTGACCTAGGCGTGGGGGACGGAAGAAGGAAGGGCGAGTGTCTGTTGCAAGGGGAGGCCTGGAGGTGCAGGGATGCGCGTTCCATTTCCAAAGGGCAGCATGCGAGAGTCCTGCCTGAAAGCAGAGGGAGCAGAGAAGTGGAGGGGTGCTCAGAGGGTGGTCGCTATGCGTGGCCTTAATCGTATGCTACAGCGCGGCCTGCAAACGGTGGCCCTCGGGCCCAATGCAGACCAAGAATGGTTTTACACCTGAAGGAGAAGGGGGCGGAGGAAAAGGTTGTCCACCGCTGTCTCATAGAAATTCATGATTATATAATCAGTCACTTTTCACTATGAATATGTCACACTCCGGAACAATGTGTGCCTATAAGCTTCCTGCATTTGAGTAGAATGCACAGGCATATGCATAATACTATGTAAAGAAACACCTTACAACGTAGCTCAACAAAAGATTAAAAACAACAAAAGATTAAAAACAGAGCTTTTAGCGCTCTGTTCGTCCAGCACTCATGCCCCTGAGGGCTCCGGGGGGAAGTGCACATTTCTTTAAAAATACATGTTTGTTGATTTCAGAGAGAAAGGGAGAGGGAGAGAGAGAGAGACATCCACGATGAGAGAGAATCAGCACGCCCTCTTCTAGGGATCAAGCCTGCAACCAGGGCATCGGGGCATGTGCCCTTGACCGGAATTGAACCTGGGACCCTTCATTCAGTCCACAGGCCGACGCTCTATCCACTGAGCAACACCGGCCAGGGCGGAAATTCACATGTCTCGATCACTCTGTCACCTACGCTCTGAATCTGGGTGAAAATTTCTTTTGAAAATCACCTGTGACCAGACCACCTCCCCCCACCTGTAGCCAAGGCAACATTTACCCTTGAAGAAAAAAGCTAAAGAGGAATGGTAGCTCTCAAACATGGCCGTCCCATTGCACAACCCACGGGCTGGCCGCCTGCCCGTATTGATTGATGGGTAGGGAAGCTGCATCTCGCGCCCTCCACACGTGACTGGGCAGGTCAGCCTGGCCGGGAGACCTATCGGTGACTCACAGGGCAGGGGAGGACGGAAATCCAGCCCTCAGCAGCTTCATCAAGATGATGGGGACACAATGATGTCCGGTGCGCGGCGGAGGCCAGGCGTGCGGTGTGCGCAGGCCAAGGCACTGTGGGTGGTAGTTCACCGAGGGCCACGGCAGCTCGAAGCGGCCCCCGCGAGGTGAGACGGAAAGACCGGGGGAGGCCGGCGGGGCCACGCAGGCGCTCATTCTGAAGCGTGTCATTAGGGGCCGCTCCTCCCCGCGCTCACGGAGCACATGGGAACATGTGAGGGTGAGTCACGAGTTAACCGCCCAACGTATTTCCATGACCGAACTAAAATGATGAGACTATAATACACCCCAAAAAATCTGGAAATAGACTCAGCCAGGCATGCCGGTCGCCAGCGTCGGGACGGGTAACCCAGGGGTTTGGAGCTCAGCTGGGTCTCCATCGAAGGAATAGATGCCTCTCCTATGCCAAAGCCTCGTGCTCTCAATACCTGCTGTTCTGGGCCCCGGGCCCAGCCCTGTGTCACCCCGAGGCACCTCACTGTGGAGGCCCTTGAGGACCCCTCTCCTCCCCAGGTCAGGGCGGAGACCTGGGGTGGGGGCTCCCCCGTGGGGATGAGATGGGAAACAAGCCTCCGGGCAGGAGAAAGCTCTGACCCACTGACCCTATGCGTCCGATGGCTCTCTGAGTCCGTCACCTTCTCAGTTTACCTTGAACTTGCCTGGCCGATTTGGCTCCGTGGATAGCGCGTCGGCCTGCGGACTGAAGGGCCCCGGGTTTAATTCCGGTCAAGGGCACGTACCTCGGTTGCAGGCTCCTCCCCAGCCTGGACCCTGGTCGGGGTGCGTGCAGGAGGCAACCAATCGATGTGTTTCTCTCGCATCGATAGTTCTCTCTGTCTCTCCCTCTCCCTTCCACTCTCTCTAAAAATCAATGGGAAAATATCTTCAGGTGAGGATTTAAAATAAATTTAAAAATAAAGTATCTTTAAAAAAATTTGCCTTGAACGTGTTCCCTTCTCTCTATCCCTATTGCCAAGGCCAGGCCTTCACCATCGATGGCCTGGATTCTTGCAAACGGCCTCTAGGCCGGCGCTCGCCAACCGGCGGTCTGCGGGCCACCGGTGGTCCGTGAGGTCCCACAGGTTGGCGACCGCTGCTCTACATCGCTGTCCTGAGGTCGCGGTAACAGATCACCACAAAACGGACGCCTTCAAGAAACAAACCCCACACATTTGTTATCCTATAGATTGGAGGTCAGAAGTCCAAGCACGGTTTCCCCGGGCTGCACGTCACGGCTTCCGCGGTCTGAACCCCCCGGGAGCGTGTGTCCCTGTTAGTCCGTTTGGAGAGGCTGTCGCGTTCCTTGTGGGGGGGCCTCCCCGTCTTCAGAATCAGATGCGCAGCCTCTTTGGGTCTCTGTCCGCCTCTGGCCCTCTCTTCTGCCTCCTCCTCCACGTACAGCAACCCTCGTAACTACATGGGCCAGCCAGCTGGTTAGGATTCTTTTCTTTCTTTTTTTAATATATTTTATTGATTTTTTTACAGAGAGGAAGGGAGAGGGATAGAGAGTTAGAAACATCGATGAGAGAGAAACATCGATCAGCTGCCTCCTGCATGCCCCCTACTGGAGATGTGCCCACAGCCAAGGTACATGCCCTTGATCAGAATCGAATCCAGGACCCTTCAGTCCGCAGGCCGACGCTCTATCCACTGAGCCACACCAGCCAGGGCCAGCTGGTTTTGAGTCTTAATTCCGCCTGCACCTTCCCTCGCCTTGGCCATGCAGGCACGGGGCCTGGGACGAGGACGCGGCATCTCTGGAGGATGCCCCCTCCTGGGCTCAGCGTGGCCTCGCCCCCCACGGACAGGCACCCCTTCCGGACTGCGCTTTGCTTGTGCTTCACGGGTCAGACGCTTGGACACCTGGAAGACAAGGCCCTCTGCCAGCAAGAAGCTTGGGCCGCGCCGTGTTTCGGTGAAGACGCGGGGGCGGGAACCGAATCCCAGTGTCTCCGCGGCCTGCCGTGTTCTCCTCACGGTGCCCAGCATCGGACAGCAGGCCAGGCTTCTGCTGAACACCCTTCCCTCCCCCCAGCCTCCTACGCCCGGCACGGGGCCCCGGGGAGACTGGCCCTGCCTCTCGCTCTGGCCTCAAAGCCCGCTGCTCCCTCCTCCTGCATCGGGGTGCGGCGTGCACAGGCCGGGAAACCCGCCGGCAGTGGGTCGGGTGAGCCTTCTGTGGGGTGAGCCCAGAGACTGTCTCCGGGAGAAAAGAATGCAGCCACACCCCGCACTCCGCCGGGTGAGGGGGGGCACGGGGGCAGGGCTAGGATGTGGCCTGATCTAGGGCGTGGGCATCTCGTCCGATGGACCGCACCCCTGGATGAGCAGAAGGGGGAGGCGCCCAGGAGGGAGGGGGGCTGGGAGTCAGGCCGGGGTCCTGCGCAGGGAGAAGGGGCGCGGAGGAGCCTCCTAAGTGAGGTCGGCCCACGCGCTGTCTGTCCACTAGGCCCCGCTTCTGCGTGCAGCTGTGGCCACCTCCGAGGGAGAACCCTTCTCGTTTGCCGCCCCCTCTCCCCCCGCCTCCGAAGCCGAAGCTGAGGCGCAGAGCCGGGCAGTGCTTCTGGGCTAACCCACGGCCCGCTTCTCGCCCGCCCGCCCGCCAGCCCCGGCACACAGGCCGTGGAGAGCGACTGAGGGGGGTGGAGAACAAGGGAGAAAGCTCCGTGCCACCTCCGTCCTCAGGTGCCCCTGCCCCCGGACCGCAGGGCCTCCCCTCCCCAGGTCACCCCCAGACCCAAGCGCCAGCCTTATAGCATGTGCAAGGTTTGGGACACACTCCACTAAACGTGAGACACACTCCACTGAACATGGGACACACTCCACTGAACATGAGACACACTCCACTGAACATGGACATCTCCACTAAACATGGGACACACCCCACTGAACATGGGACAGACCCCACTGAACATGGGACACACCCCACTGAACATGGGACTCACTCTACTGAACATGGGACACACTACACTGAACATGAGACACACTACACTGAACATGGGACACACTACACTGAACATGGGACACACTCCACTGAACATGGGACACACTCCACTGAACATGGGACATCTCCACTGAACATGGGACACACCACACTGAGCACGGGACACACCCCACTGAACATGGCCGTCTGACCAGCATCTACATCTGCATTTGCTCAATCTGCAGCCTGCGATCCTGCAGGACTTGGTCCTGGGCGCCCCACTGCCTCCGAGTTGCCTGTGTCTGCCTCCCTCTCTGGAGGGGTTCCCGGTGCCTGTGTCTGCCTCCCTCTCTGGGGCGGGGTTCCCGGTGCCTGTGTCTGCCTCCCTCTCTGGGGCGGGGTTCCCGGTGCCTGTGTCTGCCTCCCTCTCTGGAGGGGTTCCCGGTGCCCGTGTCTGCCTCCCTCTCTGGAGGGGTTCCCGGTGCCTGTGTCTGCCTCCCTCTCTGGAGGGGTTCCCGGTGCCCGTGTCTGCCTCCCTCTCTGGAGGGGTTCCCGGTGCCTGTGTCTGCCTCCCTCTCTGGAGGGGTTCCCGGTGCCTGTGTCTGCCTCCCTCTCTGGAGGGGTTCCCAGTGCCTGTGTCTGTCTCCCTCTCTGGAGCGGGGTTCCCAGGAAGGTGTGATCCCATTTTTCGTTCTCTTGCCCCTCGTTTGAAAACGCTTAGAAAATCCAAATAAGCGAAAGGAAACATCCCTCACACGGAGCCTGCGTCCCGGCCCTGACAGCGGGGACTCCCTCGGGGCCCCTCGTGGGAAAGCTGATACCCAGGTGGACACTAAGCCGGGGGGTAAGTCCGTCACAGGACCGGAGAGCCTCTGCTCCCCCTCACTTCCAGGGGGACCCCAGCGATCACCACGTGGCCCCCGGAGATCAGCCTGGCTCCCAGCGCAGCCCCCCCCCGCCCCCCCCCGCCCGCTGGCCCGCCCACAGGAGGAATGCACCGCCTCGCGGACAGGAAGTTCCAGCCAAAGTCAACACATTCCCCAAAGTTTGAAATTCTGTTTACCACGCTCTCTTCCTCTTTCTTGTTTCTAATAGAGATAAGATCAGCTTATGAAACAGGACTCCTTTAAACCGCAAATCCCCGGGAAATGTATTCCTCTCACAGGTGATGAATTTCAAGATGTGATTGTGTTGCAATGATATCAATGCTGATAAATGTTAAATATTAACCAGATCCCCAGAAAAGTATCTTTTGATGTTGAACATCATAGAACAAGAATTTCAGACTGGCCCTAGCCTGTTTGGCTCAGTGGGTAGAGCGGCAGCCTGCGGACTGAAGGGTCCTGAGTTCGATTCCGGTCAAGGACACATACTTTACTGGGTTGCGGCCTCGATCCCCAGCGGGAGCGTGCAGGAGGCAGCCAATCAACGATTCTCTGTCATCATTGATGTTTCTATCTCTCTCTCCCTCTCCATTCCTCTCTGAAATCAATAAAATTAAAAAAAATTTTTTTTTTAAAAAGAAGAATTTCAGAATGTACTCCAGTGACTAGTAACTTTGAAAAAAAAAAATCATATGGCTAAAGAAATGTATTGACTGACATGTTAAAAATGACATTTTCATGGCCCTGGCCGGGTGGCTCAGCTGGTCGGAGCGGCGTCCTCGTACACCAAGGTTGTGGGTTCGACCCCCGGTCAGGGCACACGCAAGCATCAACCATGAAATGCATCGCTAAGTGGAACAACACATTGCTGTTTCTCCCTTCCTCTCTCTAAAATCAATAACAAGAAATAACGCCATTTTTCCTTTTGCGGACGAATAAAGAGAAACAGAGAGGAGGGAGTGAGGAACGAGGGAAGGAAGGAGTGATGAGCTGAGGCTCTCCGGCCCCTCGCCACGGGAGGCAGGCGTCACGCGGGCTCTGAACCTCAGAGCCAGGAAGCTGGACAGCGGCTCTCCCCTGACCCCGGACCCCGGACCCAGACAGCGGACAGCGGCTCTCCCCTGACCCCTGACCCCGGACCCAGAGAGCGGACAGCGGCTCTCCCCTGACCCCTGACCCCGGACCCAGACAGCGGACAGCGGCTCTCCCCTGACCCCGGACCCCGGACCCAGACAGCGGACAGCGGCTCTCCCCTGACCCCTGACCCCGGACCCAGAGAGCGGACAGCGGCTCTCCCCTGACCCCTGACCCCGGACCCAGACAGCGGACAGCGGCTCTCCCCTGACCCCGGACCCCGGACCCAGAGAGCGGACAGCGGCTCTCCCCTGACCCCTGACCCCGGACCCAGACAGCGGACAGCGGCTCTCCCCTGACCCCTGACCCCGGACCCAGACAGCGGACAGCGGCTCTCCCCTGACCCCGGACCCCGGACCCAGAGAGCGGACAGCGGCTCTCCCCTGACCCCTGACCCCAGACCCAGACAGCGGACAGCGGCTCTCCCCTGACCCCTGACCCCGGACCCAGAGAGCGGACAGCGGCTCTCCCCTGACCCCTGACCCCGGACCCAGAGAACGGACAGCGGCTCTCCCCTGACCCCGGACCCAGAGAGCGGACAGCGGCTTTCCCCTGACCCCTGACCCCGGACCCAGACAGCGGACAGAGCCTCTCCCCTGACCCCTGACCCCGGACCCAGACAGCGGACAGCGGCTCTCCCCTGACCCCGGACCCAGACAGCGGACAGCGGTTCTCCCCTGACCCCTGACCCCGGACCCAGACAGCGGACAGAGCCTCTCCCCTGACCCCTGACCCCGGACCCAGACAGCGGACAGCGGCTCTCCCCTGACCCCGGACCCCGGACCCAGAGAGCGGACAGCGGCTCTCCCCTGACCCCTGACCCCGGACCCAGACAGCGGACAGCGGCTCTCCCCTGACCCCGGACCCAGACAGCGGACAGCGGCTCTCCCCTGACCCCGGACCCAGACAGCGGACAGCGGCTCTCCCCTGACCCCTGACCCCGGACCCAGACAGCGGACAGAGCCTCTCCCCTGACCCCTGACCCCGGACCCAGACAGCGGACAGCGGCTCTCCCCTGACCCCGGACCCAGACAGCGGACAGCGGCTCTCCCCTGACCCCTGACCCCGGACCCAGACAGCGGACAAAGCCTCTCCCCTGACCCCTGACCCCGGACCCAGACAGCGGACAGCAGCTCTCCCCTGACCCCGGAACCCGGACCCAGAGAGCGGACAGCGGCTCTCCCCTGACCCCTGACCCCGGACCCAGACAGCGGACAGCGGCTCTCCCCTGACCCCTGACCCCGGACCCAGACAGCGGACAGCGGCTCTCCCCTGACCCCGGACCCAGACAGCGGACAGCGGCTCTCCCCTGACCCCTGACCCCGGACCCAGACAGCGGACAGAGCCTCTCCCCTGACCCCTGACCCCGGACCCAGACAGCGGACAGCGGCTCTCCCCTGACCCCGGACCCCGGACCCAGAGAGCGGACAGCGGCTCTCCCCTGACCCCTGACCCCGGACCCAGACAGCGGACAGCGGCTCTCCCCTGACCCCTGACCCCGGACCCAGACAGCGGACAGCGGCTCTCCCCTGACCCCGGACCCAGACAGCGGACAGCGGCTCTCCCCTGACCCCTGACCCCGGACCCAGACAGCGGACAGAGCCTCTCCCCTGACCCCTGACCCCGGACCCAGACAGCGGACAGCGGCTCTCCCCTGACCCCGGACCCCGGACCCAGAGAGCGGACAGCGGCTCTCCCCTGACCCCTGACCCCGGACCCAGAGAGCGGACAGCGGCTCTCCCCTGACCCCTGACCCCGGACCCAGACAGCGGACAGCGGCTCTCCCCTGACCCCGGACCCCGGACCCAGAGAGCGGACAGCGGCTCTCCCCTGACCCCTGACCCCGGACCCAGACAGCGGACAGCGGCTCTCCCCTGACCCCTGACCCCGGACCCAGACAGCGGACAGCGGCTCTCCCCTGACCCCGGACCCAGACAGCGGCGGGAGGAACCAGGCCGCCGGGAGACGCTCCACAGACGTTTATTGGGGGGCGCGTGGGGGACAATCACCTGCCGAGGCCCCGTGACACACGTGTGTCCCCTCGGGAGGGAAGGGACGCGGGGGGGGGGGGGGGCCTCCGGCGCCGGTGCCCCAGGAGCTGCAGGGGTCGGGGCGTTGGCTGGGCAGCATGCGATCTCCCGCTTTAGCACGAGCGCCGGACGGTCACAGCCCAGCCTTCGGGGGGGCGGCCTGCTTCCTGCCGGCTAAGGTCCTGCAAAGCAACAACAGATTGTTACCCCAACAGTGAGCGCCCTCCCTCAACCCGGAGGCGGCGGTCACCCTGCAGGGCTGGGGGCCCTGCCTGCGGGGCGGGGGGGGGGGGGGTGGGGGGCTGGGCAGGACCTGCCTTGGCCCAGCATGGGGCGGGCCACGCTGTCCCCGTGCGTGCGGTTCCCGGGGAGAGGGTGGGACGGAAGCTGGGGAAAGCCGGTGCGTGTCCCCTGGGCGCCCCGACCAGGGTGAGCCCAGAAGAGGACACCGTGTTCGCAAGAACATGCAGACAGAGAGGGAAGAAAGGGGGGACCAGACAGAGAGGGAAGAAAGGGGGGGCCAGACAAAGGGGGAAGAAAGGGGGGGCCAGACAGAGAGGGAAGAAAGGGGGGGCCAGGAGGGATGAGCGGCGCCCGTGGCTCTGACAGTAGGCCAGTGCTGTCATGGTCCCCCCCAAGCTCCCCTTCCCTCTGCTTCACACATAGGGAACTGGCGCCCAGACCTCAGGGTCCTCCGCCTCCCTGCCCATCCCCCTCCCCTCCCCTCCACCCACCTCCGGCCCATCCCCCTCACCTCCTCTCCACCCTCCGGCCCATCCCCCTCACCTCCTCTCCACCCACCTCCGGCCCATCCCCCTCCCCTCCCCTCCACCCACTTCCGGCCCATCCCCGGAGCCTGGCGTTGCCCTCCTCCTGGGCCTCCTGGCCTCGTGGCTGGCACCTCCCAGGAGGGTGGGCACCCGGGCTTCCTCCCACGCCCCCTGCTCAGGGACCCCCAGACTCCGTGTCCTACAGGGAAGCACACGCTCCATGGGACACGCGGGAGCCGGTCTTCCTTTCCCAGCTCCTGCCTAAACCTTCGGCGCCAACCTGCTCGCCATTCCCAGACTCCCAGTGGAGCTGGGCGCCTGCTCAGAGCCCAGGGGCCGCCGGATAGGCTGGTCTGCGAGTGGGAAGACTTTTGTCCATTTCTCACTGGGTCAGTGGCCTAGTGGCTTTTTCGTATGTTCTGGAAATGAATACTTGGTCAGGTATATATTTTTTAAAACTGCTTCCTTTTGTATTTGTTTATTTGAGAGAGAGAGAGGGGGAGAGGGATGGAGAGAGATTGGTTGTTCTGTTTATGAGTGTGCTCACTGGCTGTTCCCTGCCTGTGCCCTGATGGGAGGTCGAACGCAAAACCTTGGCTCATCGGGACGACGCTCGGCTGCCGCGCCGCCCGCCAGGGCCTGCCAGACGCGTTTCCTGCAGACGCTGTCTCCGAGGCGGAGGCTTGCCTCTCACGGGGAAGGGACATGTTTCATTTTGCTGAAGTCCAATGCAGTGGTCGCAAACCACGGCTCGCGAGCCACATGCGGCTCTTTGTCCCTTGAGTGTTCTAACGCCACTTCTTCAAAATAGACGCGCCCAGGCCGTGGTATTTTGTGGAAGAGCCACACTCAAGGGGCCAAAGAGCCGCATGTGGCTCGCAAGCCGCAGTTTGCCGACCACTGGTCCAATGTATCCGTTTTTTGTGTGTGCTCTCGGTATCCTATGTAATAAAGATGCAAATGGTCGTTACGCCATGAAGTGTAACGACCGACCGCGTAGCGACCAGATCACGGATCAGCAGGAGGGTGGGGCAGCGAGCTACAAGCGGGCGGCGGAGAGCTACAGGAGGGCGCAGGGCAGCAAGCTATGGGGGCGGGGGGGGGGGGGGGGGGGACGGGGCGGCAGGCGGAGAGCTACCCGCACATGGATCGTGCGCAGGGCTACTAGGTGTTCTAGAAGGGTGTGCCCACCCCCGGGTCCTGAAGACCTTCTAGTTCATTTCTTTCTTAATTGTGTTTTCCAGTTACCGTGGACGTTCACTGTCTCTCTGTATTAGGTGCAGGTGTGCGGAGAGCGGTTAGACAATCATAGGCTTCACCAAGTGCCCCCCGATACTTCCAGGCCCCCCGGCACCACCCACCGTGATCGCAACGTTGCGGACTATGTTCCCTGAGCTGGGCGTCACGGCCGCCTGGGCCCCTGTGGCCCCACAGGCCCCATCGCTGCCTGGCGGCACCGCTGCACCCCGCAGAGGAGCCCCAAGGAGAGGGGAGGATAGTGACACACACAGACGCACACGCATGCACATGCACACACATACACACACATGCACAGACACACACGCACACACAGAGACACACGCGTGCACACACAGAGACACACATGCACAGACGCGCACACACAGACACGCGCGCACACGCACATGCACAGACACGCACACACACGCACACGTACAAACACACACGCACACACACAGACACAGAGAGACACACATGCACATACACACGCACACACACAGAGAGAGACACACACGCACACACAGACACACACGCACACACACACGCACACACTGGTGCACACTCTGGGCTGGCGGGCAGCTTGAGGAACAACTCCCGCTATGATCACTTGGCAAACACTTCCTCCCGGCCCAGCACCTCTCCTCCGCCTTCAACACCCGATTCCCGCGTGTTCTTTGCTCTCGGATCCTCCCTCTCCACTTCATTGGCCGAACCCTCTCTCACCTGTGGCCTTTGTCATGCATTGGCCTTTTACATCTTCCACCTCTCCTCCCGGGGGCAGGCTGCTCAGCTCAGCACGGCATTGGGGGCCGGCCAGTGTGTGCTGTGGGGGACAGTGTGTGCTGTGGGGCACAGTGTGTGCTGTGGGGGACAGTGTGCTGTGGGGGACAGTGTGTGCTGTGGGGGACAGTGTGTGCTGTGGGGCACAGTGTGTGCTGTGGGGGACAGTGTGTGCTGTGGGGGACAGTGTGTGCTGTGGGGGGACAGTGTGTACTGTGGGGGGACAGTGTGTGCTGTGGGGGACAGTGTGTGCTGTGGGGGACAGTGTGCTGTGGGGGACAGTGTGTGCTGTGGGGGACAGTGTGTGCTGTGGGGGGACAGTGTGTGCTGTGGGGGACAGTGTGCTGTGGGGCCGGTCCAGGGCAGGAAGCTATGGGGTAGGGGAGCCCCCAGTGTGTGCTGTGGGGGGACAGTGTGTGCTGTGGGGGGACAGTGTGTGCTGTGGGGCCGGTCCACACGGGTATGCACAGCCCCCCCACCCCCCGCCTCCTCCCTGCCCTTCTCCTGCCGGTCAGAGGCTGGAGGGAAAGTGCGGGGTGGCTGGAGCTGAGTCATAGCTTTCTCAAGCTTGTCGGGGACTCAAGATACAATCTAGTGCAACCCCCTCATTTCACTTTACGATGAGGAAACAGCTCCTGGGGGGAGGCGGGGGGAGGACGTGTCAGAGCCAGGTGTGTGGGGGAGGGGGCCACAAGGGCCAGGCCAAACAGGAAGTCAAGTCCCGGGCCCAAGGCAGAATGTCCCGTGCCACCAGGAACCCTGTGGCGCCCCCGCTCCGGCTCCCTCCGAGCCACGCGTGCTTCCAGAACAACCGGGCCGATCGAGGCAGCCCCCCATCCGGCAGCCCCAGCACGTGCACACGCGGGGCCCTCCCCGGGATTCCTTCTCCCCTCCCCCCCCCCGGGGCCGCCAGGGGCAGGGACGGCACCACCTCGACGGGTGCTCCAGGGTGACTCATGCGGTGGCCACATCTGAGTTCCATCCTATAATCACGAGGGAACTGCCGGCCATGCCCCGGCCGCACTGGCTCAGCAGAGGAGGGAGAGCAGCAGGGACCGTGGGCGGGAGGGAGCTGGGGCCTTGTCTGTCCCGCCCTGTCCTTGAGCCGGCAGGCCACGGTACCCCCTGAGCGACCGGGAGCCCCAGCCAGAGTCCCCCAGTTATGGTGGGTGTTAACGCCTGTGAGCGCTTATCACGCGTGAGACGTGTTCTAAACGCCCCACAAACAGATGCACGAGGCCCACCCCCAGCCTCTGAAGGGGACGTTGCTCCCCGTCAGGCGTGCTGACATGGTGCGGGAACCGTGGCCAAGCAGCAGGGTGCTCGCCCCGAGCCTCTGTGAGGGGTCACAGGCGGACAAATCCCCCACCCCTCACTTCTCGCCAACATCGGCTCCCCCCAACGTCACCATCAGACACGCGTGGAGATCCCCCCTATGTAAAAACCCCGGGTGGTGGTCAAGATTTCAGTGGGACAGCCCAGCCGGCGTGGCTCCGTGGTTGAGCATCAACCTATGAACCAGGAGGTCACGGTTCAATTCCTGGTCAAGGGCACATGCCCAGGTTGCAGGCTCAATCCCAGTGGGGGGCGTGCAGGAGGCAGTTGATCAGTGATTCTCTCACATCATTGATGTTTCTCTCTCTCTCCCTCTCCCTTCCTCTCTGAAATCAATAAAAATATATATATTTTTAAAGATTTTGGTGGGACATGATGACCATCTCTATTTTAACGGCAATGAACTTGCTTCAGTGCTTGTTAGAAAAATGCCAGGTTTCATTCATGTAGTAACATAATGATGTCTTTTTAAGGTTTTAAAAGTAAACTCATTTAAAGAGATCTATTAAACAAACTAGAGGCCCGTTGCACGAAGATTCGTGCAATAGGCCTTCCTTCCCCTGGCTGCCGGCACCCGGGACCTGGGCCACAGCGGAGCCTTCAGCCTTCAGTCTTCATTCTTCGCTTGGGCGGAGCCTTCAGTCTTCGCTCCGTGCCTGCGTATGCAAATTAACCCACCATTTTGTTAGGTTAATTTGCATACTCACTCCTGATTGGCTGGTGGGCATCACGGAGGTACAGTCAATTTGCACCTTTTTCTTTTATTAGTGTAGATGGTATAAGAATGTGGCAGAAATAGCAATAATGGCACTTGAGTGACAAGCCTGGCCGGCCACTCTGTCCTGGTCTCATCTGCTCTGTTCGCCCCGTCCAGGGCCGTGCCACCCCCTCGCTCCTCTCACTCCCACCTGCCAGTTTTCTCAATAAAAACAGCATCTTTCTCAGGAAAACCCTATAGACCTGAAGCTCACAGTCCCATAGCCTCTCAGCCTTCTCCTGCCCCTTTCCACGCGTGACTCGCTCGCCTTGGGGTTCACTCTGCTTTCTGGTGACGCACGAGAAACGAGGCTGTGAATCTACTGGAATCCACAAGCACAGGCCAAGTGCAAAGAGAGAACGGAATGAGGAAACCCCGCCCCGTCCTTGGCCCCTGTCCTGGGCGCCGCCCCAGCTGGCGTCCTCCACTGCAGGTCCCTCCCGGGTGCCCCCGTGAGCTGGGCTCGGCCTGGCCACGAGCTCAAGAACCCAACGCTGCACGCTTCTGCGGGGGCACCGCAGCGGGGAGTGGCTTTGTGGCCCCCGATCTCCGTCTCACAGCAAGTCCGTGGGCCCCAGGGCCCCTGCGCCCCCCCCCCCCCAGCCTCAGAAGGATCCCACTGGTACACGAAGGACCATCCTTCCCTGGCCAAGAGGGGCCGCTCAAACATGACACTCAACAACAGCAATAATAATATCATAAAGGAGACTGGGGGCTTGCTCCAGGCCCCGGGAGAGAACCACAGACAACAGGCTGGGGCTCGAAGGGCCCCGAGTCCCCCTGTCCCCTGATTCTCAGAGGACAATCATCAAAGCCACGTGCCCGGCCAGCGCGTCCTCCGGGGCCCCGCCTTGCGCAGCTGGGCGGGCACCGCCAGGAAGCGGCCTGTTCGGGGCATTGTTCTCGCTCAGAAGAGGATCTGGAAAGCAGAAGGAAACTGGAAACAACCACACGATGAATATCAGATGCTCCTTTCTCCCCGCTGCGGCGGCAGGAGGCTCAGCGGACAGCGCGCCCCACCCAGCAGCTGCAGCCGTCCAGGGCGCCGCCGAGCCCCCCGCCCCCCGCCCCCGCGGGGAAGGGCTGGGCCCCGCCTCGCTCGTCCCCATTGATTCCCAGGGTCGGGTCCTTCCTGCAGCGACTCATGGGGTTCACCGAGGGCCCAGCCGCCCCTGAGGCTGCGTCCCACCAGGCACGTGCGGACCCGCCACAGGCTCTGTGCTTGTCGCCTGAGGAACTGCTCCCACGGCATGGTGACAGACTCGCTCACTGAGCCCCCAGCTCCGAGGTGACGGGTGAGGGTGGGAGGGTGGGAGGGGGGAGGGGGGAGGGTGTGAAGGTGGGAGGGGGGAGGGGGAGGGGGGAGGGAGAGGGGGAGGGTGTGAGGGTGGGAGGGGGGAGGGGGGAAGGGGAGAGTGGGAGGGGGGAGGCGGGAGGGGAGAGGGGGGAGGGTGGGAGGGTGGGAGGGGGAGAGTGTGAGGGGGGAGGGTGTGAGGGTGGGAGGGGGAGAGTGTGAGGGGGAGGGTGTGAGGGGTGAGGGTGGGAGGTGCAAGGGGTGAGGGTGTGAGGGGTGAGGGGTGAGGGGGTGAGGAGTGAGGGGTGAGGGTGGGAGGGGTGAGGGTGGGAGAGTGGGAGGGTATGAGGGTGGGAGGGTGGGAGGTGGGAGGGGTGAGGGTGTGAGGGGGGAGGGGGGAGGGAGGAGGGTGGGAGGAGGGAGGGGGGAGGGTTTGAGGGGTGAGGCCTGAAGCTGAAGGAAGACCAAGAGGACCCCCGAGACACTGACCAGAGCGTGCAATATCCCGACCGACCGTGAGAAAGGTGACCCACTTGTCAGCGTCGCCACCGCACAGGGGTGTGGTTACCTGAAGCCGAACGCATCCCCAACTGCTGTGCCGCCTCTCCTGCTGGCTGACTCCCCCTCCCGTTCCGCTGGCCGAGCCCCCGGGCCAGTGGGCCACGTCGCCCCAGGGGCCCGTCAACCTCAAGTCCACAGCCACTGCCCTGTCCTGCTCGCCTGAAGGCCGCAGAGCCGTCCTGCCTTCCCCGCCCCCCGCCGGCCCCAGCCCACCCCCTGTGCTTCGCCCCTCCCAGGCTCCACTCCTCTGTGACCCACCCCAGAGCCAAGTGCCCTCGAGGACCCTTGTTCCGAGAGTCACCTTAGCTCGCCAGTGACCCAAGTGACAGCTGCCTCCAGGACAACTACAGGGCTGCCTCCACATCCCCCACCTCGCCCCCACCAAAGGTCAGCACAGCAGGGCCTGAGAGACGGTCCCCCAGTCCCTCTGGGTCCCCCCGCCAGAGGCCACTCGGTACAGCAGAAAGAGCAGGGAAGTTCTGAGACAAGAGCCTGATGTAGGCGGCAGGGACCGGCCCTCCGCCCCGCAGGCCCGAGGAAGGCCAAGTGCACCCTGTCCTCACAGAGCTGAGCTCCGGGAGCCTGATGGGGTGAGTGAGGACCAGAGCGGCGGGACGATGTCCCCCAGGTCCCAGCCCTCACTGTGTGCTGCTCCTGCCTGGGGGAGAAGCTCCCCGTGGGCAGGGCCAGCTGCTTCCTCCGTTGCCCCACGCACAGCTCACAGCATGTCTCTCCAGGTGTGGCCCTGAGCCACCTGCCCACTCACCTGGGGGCCTTCATTTGTGGGAAACCCCCCATTGTCTTCACCAGCAGAGAGGTGTGGACAAGGAGCCCGGAATGCTGGTGAACCTTGAGCCCTGGCAAAGGTCAGAGCTGTGCACCCACTGTTTAGTGGAGACAATGGTAGCTGAAGCAACTTCCCCACCAGACAGTCAGGTAAATCCTTACTGATAAGATAGTCTGCCTGTTACTGGAAATTGCCTGCCTAAGGGCTATAGGTGTACCCCAATTGAATAAAAGGATGGCAAGGCCTGAGCCCAAGCGGAGTCCTTCCTCTTGTGTTGGGCTCCCGCCTGGCCCCCCAATTTCCAAATTATTATTTCTTGTCTCGTCTCTTTCATTTGCGTGCGGCCCTTCTCCAGATCCTGAACCCTGAACCACACCGGAAGTGGGACTTCACATTCATTCACTGCAAATTCCTAGTCCCCACCCCAGTTCTACTCAGTCAGACTCTCCACGGGGGCCCAGCGATGGGCAGGTCAGGCACCCCAGGTGATTTTGAGGTTGCCTGACCTGCCAGCTCCTTCATTAACCATGACCCGTCCCACTAGGGAAGTAGGACAGGCCCTGACAAGAAGCATCGGTAGGGGAACCAGCCCTCTCATGGGGCCTGGGGGGTTCCTGAGACTTGGGGCTCCCAACACTACGACCGGGAGAGCCCAGGACAAGCCGGGGTGGTTGGCTATCCCAGCCCCCTTCCAACCCGCACGGGACAGGGGGCAGGGGCTCCGGGCTCACGGGCGAGAACAATGACCGCGGAGGGGCTCCTCGGGGTGTCGGGGTGTCGGGATGGAGCTGGCACGCGCCACCAAGGCACTTGGCTTGAAGTGGGCGTGGGCGCGTTTCTGGGATTTCACAACACTGCCAGCACAACATGAAGCCAGCCCACGAGGAACTGACTCAGGGTCTGGAAGAGTCCAGCTTGCCCAGGCTGCCCCCCAAAACCTACTCTCGCCACCCACCCTGTGCCTGCCCTGCGCTGACTTGCTCCCGCGGGGTCGGGGGGGTCACCCCGGGGTGGGAGGAGATAGTGAGAATCACGGGGTATCAAACCAGGAAGTGTCCCGGAGATCAAACAGGCCTGGCCCTCATTGATCCGCTGAGAAAATTAAGGCCCCGAAGGGCCAGGCGATTGGCCGGGGCACAGGGCTAGCCAGCCCCAAGGTGACCCCAGCTGTCCTGACCTCGCCCCTCTGCGCAAGCCCCTCTGCTGGGCAAAACTGACAAGAGCAGAAAAAGAAACCAGAAATAGTCACTGCAGGGAGGAGGAGGCGAGACCCATGGACGGGTCAGGGCAAAGGAGTGCCTGAGGGAGAATTGAGTTGTATAAAAATAATCGAAAATAATTTCGTTTTTGTACCCTAGCCGGTTGGCTCAGTGGATAGAGTGTCGGCCTGTGGACCGAAGGGTCCTGGGTTTGATTCTGGTCAAGGGCACGTACCTCGGTTACAGGCTCCTCCCCAGCCCGGGGCCCTGGTTGTGGCTCGTGCAGGAGGCAACTAATCAATGTATTTCTCTCACATCCGATGTTTCTCTCTGTCTTTCCCTCTCTCTTCCACTCTCACTAAAAATCAATGGAAAAATATCCTCGGGTGAGGATTAGCAAAAAAATAAAAATTAACAAAAACAGAGTTTGGTTTTCGTGATTATCTTTATAAAATGGTAAAAGGGGGCACAGAGAACACCCTTCTTTCATGGGTCGTGAGCAAAGAGCAGGAGGCCCGGCCCTGAGCTTGGGCGCAGGGACCCCGAGGCCCGGGCCAGCCGAACTGGACGCCACGCCGCCCTTTACCGGCAGCGAGACCAGGAGTCTGTCCCCCTCCATCGGGAGGAGAACAGCGCCCGCCCGAGGACTGCGGGACCGATTGCTAAAAAGGATTTTGCCTTCTCCCTAACTGAGAATTCAAAATCACTTCCTCCCCGTTCCAGTGACCAACGGGCACGCCTTCCAGGAACGGCTCCCTGCGGTCGGTCGGTCGGCCAGCGGGCCTTGGCGTGGCCGGCCCCTCGGGGAACGAGTGAGTCACTTTATAGAGTAGAATTTCCTGAATAGCTGAAGGAGGAACCCTGAATGACAGACATTGAAACTTTTACATAGAAGTCTCTCTAAAATGGCCTTTCCGCCTCCCCCTTCCCAAAACAGGGCGCCAGGACGTTCCCCCCGCGCCCCACCCCCACCCCGCCCCGGCTCTGCTCTGACCTCAGTGTCTTGCATTCAGAACTTGGCCTCTCTCCCCACAGTCCCCGCAATCCCGCCCCCCTCCTGTGCCCGTTCCTCGCACCCCGCCCTCCCTGGAACCTCATCTCTGGTCTCCAGCCCAGCACTCAACCCTCCCGGTCACGGGTATGGAAGCCCAGCGGCCACCCCGGGGGCTCGGCAGTTTCTGCCCCTGTTTGTTAGGGTGCAGGCCCGGGAACCTCGTAAGACCCCAGAGCCGTGCTGCCCACAATTGCAGCGACCGCCCCATTCACACTGCAGATCCCGTGGGCTCCCGACCAGCCAGCCCCGGCGGGTTCGGCCACATTTTTATGACAAAACTAAGGTTCACGGGGCGAGGTGAGCTTCAAAAGGCGGATGATTGGATCTGAGGTCTCCTAACTCCAAGTCCACATGCTTTGCTGGTTTTCCTTGTGCTGTTGTTTTTATGTATTTTTATCGATTTCAGAGAGGAAGGGAGAGAGAGATGGGAACATCAGTGATGAGAGAGAATATTGATCGGCTGCCTCCTGCACACCCCACCCTGGGAATCGAGCCTGCAACCCGGGCACGTGCCCTGACCGGGAATCAAACCGTGACCTCCTGGTTCATAGGTCAGCACTCAGCCACTGAGCCACACCGGCTGGGCTGCTTTGCTGTTCTTGAACCGCCTGCTTTGGTTAAACATCTGTCCTCTAAAACCTGCCAGGAGGACGGGCAGAGTAAGTAAGACCTGGCGATCCAGCTGAGCTCCTCCGACAGGGCGGTCAGCAGCCTCAGGCTGGCGACGGCTCTCTCCTTCCATTAGGGTTAAACTGTTGCTTGTGCCAATCATTGTAACTGCCAGTTGCAAAGAAGTGCTCAGCACAGGCAAGCCACGGAGGTGTCTGCAGGAGGTGGGAGGCAGGTGATGTGGTCACAAAGGTTTGGGCAGCCCGGCCGGCGTGGCCCAGGGGTCAAGCCTCGGCCTATGAACCAGGAGGTCACAGCTCGATTCCCGGTCAGGCCACGTGCCCGGGTTACTGCCTCTGTACCCGGTGGGGGGCGTGCAGGAGGCAGTCAATCCATGATTCTCTCTCATAATGGATGTTTCTATCTCTCTCTCCCACTTCCTTCCTCTCTGAAATCAATTATCCTATATAATAAAAGCCTAATATGCAAATCGACTGAACAGAGGAATGACCGGTCGCTATGACACACACTGACCACCAGGGGGCAGACGCTCAATGCAGGAGCTGCCCACAGGCCCCAGGCCAGCCAAGGCAGGTGCGAGCAAGGGCGGGGGGGTTGAGAGGGTAAAGGAGGGGAGGCCGATCACCCTGTCAGTCGCCCCACAGATCAGCCCTAATTACCAACCAGGCCTAGGGACCCTACCCATGCACGAATTTCATGCACCAGGCCTCTCGTAAATAAATAAATAAAAATAAAAGACCTGCTTTACTTGGTGGTCAGGCAAAGCCCGGCCCCTCCGCGCAGCCCAGCTCAAATCCTTTACGGGACGCCCCTGAAAGCAATGTGGTTGCACTTTAAGGGAAAGCACATATTCCACGGTCAGGCTTTCGCAGTGACCTCATTAGACAGCACGTGCAATAAACACCTTCAACTCCGTGCCTCTCGTCTTCCCCGTGGCTCGCCCAGCACGCCAAGAATTCATCTTGAAACGCTCAAGCCCGCTGGCACGGAGGAAAGAATGTCAGAAGGGGCCATCGGTTTGGAAAAGGAGAGACGGGGACTGTCTTGGGCAGTTCCCAGCGAGAGTGGGCAACAGCGCCTTCCTCCCATCCGCACGCCGTGGCCCGAATCTGCCCTTTTCCCCGTGAGATCCTGGCTTACGGTTCACCGCTTTGAAGTTCAATTCCACTCAACAAACGCTTCCCGGGGCCTGATCTCGGGTCAGACCCGGCGCCGGCGCCGAGGCCTCAAAGACAGGAAGCAGCACAGGGCCCTGCCCCCCAGCACCTTCTTCCACTGGGGGCAAGGGTACGAGTCACAGCCCTCCTATCGGGATCATATTCCCATAACCAGCCTCCAGCAGGAGCTGTGGTGGAGGGGTGCCTCAGGTGCGACGTGGGTACAGGCAAAGCCACAGGTGGTTCCAGAGAGAGCGAGGTTAGGGACCGAGGAGCTGACGTGTGGAACCACCTGAGTTCACCCGTGGCGGCCCGGGGGCACAGGGGCCAGCCCCTCCAGGTCTGAGGGCCGGATCCTAACCCCGAATCGGCGTGGGAACGCCTCTGGCTTCACGGAACGCCTCCTGCGATAGAGCCCTGGTCCCGGCTGCCCAAACCGCAAACACAGCGCGTGTACACGCCGCTGGCCACCCAGACGCTCTGCCCGCAGCCACACAAGGCGCTTGCGTGCGAGGAACGGCCCGCTGGGTGGCCTCCCAGGAGGGCGCGGCCCGCAATCTTGTGAAAGACCGTCTCCATCAGATCCTCGTCTCCCGCCAAACCCATCTCTCAGCTCTTTATTCTCTCAGAGAATCAACAAAACTTCCAAAGAGCCGGCTGCGCACAGAGCCCACGCTCACCAGCTGGTGGCTCTCAACCGCACGAAGAGCGCACACCAGGTGCTGGGCCGGCGGCACGTCCCCCGGCCTCGCCCGCCTGCTGCTCAGCCCAGGCCTCCTCCACCCGGGGTCAACCGTGGCAAGGTCAAAGGGCGTCCCATCCTGCCCAGCCGGTGTAGTCAGTGGTTGAGCATCGACCCAGGAACCAAGAGGTCATGGGTTCGATTCCCAGTCAGGGCACATGCCCTGGTTGCAGGCTCCCTGACTCACCCAGCCTCCCATCCATGTCAACTCAGCCCTCAGAAGCCCGAGCCAGGCCCTCGCCGGCGTGGCTCAGTGGACAGAGCGTTGGCCCACAGACTGAAAGGTTTGACTCCTAGTCAAGGGCATGCACCTGGGTTGCAGGCTCCATCCCCGGCCCTGGTCCACATGCACGCAGGAGGCAACCAATTAATGTGTCTCTCTCACAGTGATGTTTCTCTCCCCCCGCCCCCCACCACTTTCACTCTCTAAAAATCAATGGAAAAATATCCTTGGGTGAGGATTTAAAAATAAAAACAGCCTGACCAGGGCCAGGACGGCGTTTCCCTCCCCCTCCTCCCTCCTCCCTCCTCCCATCCCCTCCTGGAATCTCCCCCCCTCCCCCGCCCGTGGCCCAGGCCCTCCAGCAGGCTCACCAGGGGCCCTTGTTTAAAACGCTGTGACAGTGAGATTCGCCAGACACAAACAAACACCTACTACAGGGTCCCACGGAGAGGAGGGGCCTGGAGGAGCCACAGTCAGAGACAGAAGACAGAACGCCGGTGCCGGGGGCAGGGGAGGGGGTGAGTATTTAATGGGGACAGAGGTTCGGTCCGGGAAGATGGAAAAGTCCTGGAGGTGGTGGTGCTGATGGTTGTACACAATGTGACCGTGCTGAATGCCACAGAAACGCCACCTACCATGGCTAAGGTGGTGGGTGTTCTACTGCGTATATTTTACCACCATGAAAAGCAATGCGCCTAACTGGTGTGGCTCAGTGGTTGAGCGCTGACCTAGGAACCAGGAGGTCATGGCTGGGTTCCTGGTCAGGGCACATGCCCGGGTTGCAGGCTCCATCCCCAGTAGGGTGCATGCAGGAGGCAGCCGATCAATTCTCTCCCTCCCCTTCCTTTCTGAAATCAATAAAAATACATTAGCCCTAGCCGGTTTGGCTCAGTGGATAGAGCGTCAGCCTGTGGACTGAAAGGTCCCGGGTTCGATTCCAGTCAAGAGCACATGCCAGGGTTGCAGGCTCCATCCCTAGTAGGGGGCGTGCAGGAGGCAGCTGATCCATGATTCTCTCTCATCATTGATGTTTCAATCTCTCTCTCCCTCTCCCTTCCTCTCTGAAATCAATACAAATATATTGAACTAATACTAATAACTCGGTGACAAAATCGAAACCCTGGGAGCGGTGCAGGCCCCCCCCCCCCCCCCCCCGCATGGTTCTTAGGCTCCTACGCGTGAGGACGGGGCGCTCCTGCCTCTCGGCCACGGAGCCTCGGCCCAGTCCCGCCGTCCTCGCCTGGGACCGCTCCTCCTCACGCGGCACCTTCCTCTCGTGCGGGTCGCACAGCGCGAGGAACAGGAAGTGCGGGCGGGTGGCAGCTGCTCGGCCAAACAGCCCTCCGTCCGCCACACCCGTGACCGCGCAGCCCCAGGCACCACGCATCGAACCCGCATCCCGGAGCCGCAGATGGCACAGCCCCTGCTAAAGGAGCCCACCCCCCCCCACACACACACACACACACACACACACCCCGGCGGCACCAGGACGCCCCTGAGCTCTGAGGGGCCGGGGCGCGGCAGCGCTCCGGAGGCCACGTCCAGGGGAACACCGGGAACTCGGAGGGGGGTCTGGCCCTGGACGGGTGGCTCAGGTGGTTGGAGGGTCGGACACACACCAAAAGGTTTCGGGCTCCATCCCCAGGTGCGTAAGTCCGGGAGGCAACTGATGGGTCTCTCTCTCTCTCTCTCTCAAACACACACACACACACACACACACACACACACACACACACACACACACTAAAACCCGTATCCTCAGGTAAGGATTAAAAACAGAAGGGGAGACCTAGCCAGTCTGGCTCAGCAGATTGAGCGGCGGCACGCCAACTGAAAGGTCTCGGATTCGATTCCGGCCAAGGGCAGGCGCCTCGGTGACGGGCTCCATCCCTGGCCCTGGTCAGGGCTCGTGAGGGCGGTGACCAATCAATGTATCTCTCACTCTCTGTCTCTCCCTCCCTTCCACTCCCTCTGTTAAAAAAAAGTATAAAAAATAAAAGGGGATCCCAGCTCAGGGGAGGGTCGAGGCTTTCCTGGGCTGCGGGGGGGGCTGCACCCAATCCCGAAGGATAATTGCCTGGTGGGGGGCGGGCCAGGCCATTCCTGGCAAAGGAACAGCACGTGCAAAGGCCCAGGGGCCTCGGTACTGGAGAGAAGGAGCAGGGGGGGTGGTCGGGCTGGGGGTGCCACCAGCGTTAACGGGAAGCCTGGGCAGAGGTTTCACTCGGGGCCTCAGCCTCCCGAGACCCCGCCTCCCCTCCTCCAGCCGCCTCTGCTCCCGATGTTCCCTGAAGAACAAAGCACATGCACTCCTTATCTGCTCCCCCAGCGCTGCCTGTGGCTCCTGGGGGCCTCCCCTCCCACCGCCTCGCCCAGGGCCCAGGCAGGCGTGGTCCGCACACACACATTCCATTCTTGTAGCTAGACCACGGGGCAGGGGGGGGGGCTCCCCCAGCCCAGCAGGAGCCCACACGTAGTTATCTGCTGGGCCTCCTGGGCCGTTTTAACCATTTTCTAGGCCTCAGGAGCGTGCTGATGGGAAAGCGCGTCTCTCCTTTTCCCCTTTTTACTTCCCCCACGGGAACCACCCGCCACGTTTAGAAAAGAGGAACATGCCCAGCCGGCCAGCGTGGCTCCGGGCTGAGCATCGGTCCATGAACCAGGAGGTCGCGATGGATTCCCGGTCAGGGCACAGGCCCGGGGGGGGGGGGGGGGGGGGCTCCCTCTCCAGGGTGGGGCGTGCAGGAGGCAGCCGATCAGTGATTCTCGCCATTGATATGTGTGTCTCTCTCTCCCTCTCCCTTTCTCTCTCTAAAATCAATTTTTAAAGTTGTTTTTTTTCCCCAGAAAAGAGGACCATGCACACCCAGCACAAAAAGCACTCAGCCCATCCCTCCGGGGCCCGGGCACAGGCGTCTCCCTGAGTCCACGGCGAAGATTACAGAGTGCCCGCTGAGCGCTGACTGTCACCAGATCGCCGGGCGCGTTGTTAGTAGCTTTACTGTCTTAAGGAGGTCGGTTCACGTGAGTGGCTGGAGGTCTGTAAAGCGGTGGCTGCGCTAGGCCAGTGGTCGGCAAACTCATTCGTCAACAGAGCCGAATACCAACAGGACAACGACTGAAATTTCTTTTGAGAGCCACATTTTTTAAACGTAAACTTCTTCTAGCGCCACTTCTTCAACATAGACTCGCCCAGGCCGTGGTGTTTTGTGGAAGAGCCACACTCAAGGGGCCCAAGAGCCGCACGTGGCTCGCGAGCCGCAGTTTGCCGACCACGGCCCTAAATGGTTGGCGAGGCCCACATTCTTGTCTGGGGTACAAGGAGGGGTGGAAGGTCGCCAGGCTGCTCCCGACCTTTCCTTGGGGTGTCTCCCTCACCTGGCCTCCCCCCCCCCCAACGCCCGGCCCCTCCCCCGCGGTGCTGTGCGCGCAGCCGCCGCCACGTGAGACCGCAGCTCTGGTCCCGGAACCGGCTCTCCAAGTGGGTGATCAGCCCTGAGTGCAACCCTGGCCTTTCCCCCGTTTGGCTGGAGACTGTGCTGAAAGGTGCCAGCGCGGCTTCAGGGAGCGTTCCCGCCTCGCGCTCCCGCCCCCATGGAAAGCGGCGGCCAGCGTGGCGGCGCCAGGGAGCGGGCACCGTCCACAGGTAGAGGACGGGAAGACGCAAGTCCCCCCCCCCCCAACCCCCGGGCTTGGCTCCGCACTGAAGGGCCTCACCCCCCCCTCCTCATGTCCAGCAAGACAGGGAGGACGTGGGAGGCCTGGCCAGACCCGGCCCCCCTGCCTGTGCCCACGGGGGGGGGGAGGGCAGGCTGGACCCAGGGCCCGCTGTCCTCAGCTCCCCTCGGTGACTAACGCTTCGGGGGGGGGAAGGGGGGAGAAAATGAAGCTTAAGGGTGAACGCAGTCGCTGGTGGTGACAGAGGGGATTCTAGGTACCAGCAGGCGTGGGACCCGCAGAGGAGACCCCGACCCCTTCTCGGGGGCCCTGAACGCGCAGCCTGACCTCTGACCCCGGACACGGCCTCTTCCCTGGTTCCGCTCTGCAAGGAATTCTACAAGCAGTAAAAAAAAAAGGGGGGGTCCCCCTGGATTTGCTGCGTTCCGGTCTGACCACGTGGGCATGCGTGGCACCGAGGAGCCCCTTGCCCAGCCAGGACAGCGGGCAGCAGAGCCAGGCCTCCCAACCAACGCGCTCCGCCTTCCAGAAAGCTCTGAGGCCGCCCCCGCGGGAGCCCCGCGGCCGGGACCGCGGCCGGCTGACCGCTCACCGCGAGGTCACTTGGGGGAGAAGGAAGGTGTTCGGGCCGAATTGCGTGCCCCCCGCCCGCCCCCAAATTCTCAGGGAGAGGTGCCTGCTCCGGCCCCCGGGGTGACCGCCTCTGACGACGTGTCTTTAGAGACGCGGTCACGTCACCGTGCGGTCAGGAGGGCTCGCCCAAGGCGCTGACCCTCCAGGTCCGGGCCGACCCCGCTGTCTAGACGCAAAGACCTTTCACTGTCTGTGCCCACCCTCCTGCCCACCCCCTTCCCGCGGCCCGCCATGCCTCCTCTCTGCACGTGGGGTCAATGCCACCTTCCCTGCCACGTCGGCCATGCCCCCCCCCCACCCCTGGGCCACCAGGCAGACCGTCCTCACGCTGTCGGGCGCCTCATTCCTCAAGGCTCAGCTCAAGCGTCCTCACCAAGCCTCCCCGGCCCCCGCGGCGGCGCCCGTCAGAGGAAGGGCGCCGAGCCAGCCGGCCTGGATCCCCGTCCTGGCTTTGCCCTTGACCGCTCTGTGACTTTGGGCAAATTTCTTCCCCTTCCTTTTCCTCCACCATAAAACGGGGCTGTGATTTCAGCCGCTTCCCAGGGCCATCAGGAGGAGTCAGGGAGTGAGGTCACGGAACGTATTTGCGTTGTGCCCGCCACAGAGGAGAGGCTCGATCGGGGTCAGTTCTTGTTTTCATTTGTATGATTGCCGCCCCGTCCCCACCCTCTTCAGGACTCTCTCCCCCTGGATTCTACACCTCACCCCGCAGACGCCGCGCCACTCGAGCGCGTAGTTACAGCCGATCGGGTGCTGCTCCCCGCAAGTTCAAGTGCAACGAAGCCGAAGAGGAGCAGGGTCTCGTCACCGGAACATCAATGAGCAACGGCTTATGCGCGAACGGAAAACACGCCTCGTCCCCCCGCCCCCTGCCCCCCGGGAGCACTTGGCCCTAAGAAACCTGGCAGGGAAAGATGGGGACAAGTTACACGAGACGTTAATCCACGAAAACGCCCGCGGAAGGGCCCTGGATCCCCCCACCCGTGCCTTTGCGCACACGGAGCCGGCCTGGGGGAGACCTGGCTTTCACCTCGAGCGACGCTGTCTGGGGGCGGCCTGATCAGAGGCGAGGACCCCAGCCGCATCTGCTCCTCCTGAAACTGAGCAGCCCCCGAGTTACAGGAGCCCCCCCCCCCAGGCCAGGGCCCACGACGGGGATCGGATCCGGGTGGGATGAGTCCCCGATGCTGGGCAGGCCTTCAGGTCTCCCCCCCAGGCCACGGAGGCTCAGGGATCCGTCAGTCGTGGCTCCAAACGACACAGAAGTCACGTGACACTCGCCGTTCTCGGGGCTCCGTCTCCTCGGCTTTGAGGCGAGGGGTTTGTGGAACCGGAGGTCGGACCACAGTGCTCTCCGCGCGGGCGGCGCAAGGACACGCAGTCGGAGCGCTCTGGGGGTCTGGCTGTCATCCCTGCGCCAAAGCCCCCCACGGGCTCCCTGCAAACCCCGCCAAACCCCGAGCCGCTCTTCCCAGCGATAGAACAGTCCATCACCAAGTTCCCCTGGACCCCAAACACCCCAAAGAGCCAAAGCAACCCCGAGACAGAACAGGGCTGGCGGCGGCGTGCTTCCCCACTGCAAACCCCGTCCTGCAGCTCCGGTAACCGGTAACCAAACGGCGTGGCACCAGCACGAACACCGGCGCGGACACCAGCGGAGGACGAGCCCAGAAACCAACCCACGCGCGGACGGCCGGTCACCTCACCGTGGAGAAGCCGGGCGCGCACAGCGGGAGGGAACAGACGGCAGTGAGGGAGGGTGTGAGTCCCCCCCCCCGCCCCCCCCAGAGCCGGGCGGGGAGGTCGGGAGGAAGACGCAGAGCCACACGCTCACCGGTCTGTGCCTGACACGGGCCGCCTGGCTGCGAGGTGCCGAGCTAAGGATGGCCCACAAGGTGTGCGCCTTCCCTGGGTCCAGTCCCGGCTCCGACGGGCCCTTCCGGCGAGCGGCCTGATGCTGTGAAGCCTTCGTTCCGGCTCTGATAACCACGTCACGCATTTGCCCGTGGGAGTGCGGACAGAGCCGAGGGGGCGCCGGGTCACTGGGCTTTTCAGCAAATGTTGGTCGGGTGCCCACGAAATGACACACACTGTCCCCCGTCTTAAAGAGAAAAGGCCTGCGGACTGAGGGGTCCCGGGTTCGATTCCAGTCAGAGGCACGTGCCCAGGTTGCAGGCTCGATCCCCAGTAGTGGGCGTGCAGGAGGCAGCCAATCAATGATTCTCTCTCATCGTTGATATTTCTCTCTCTCCCCTCCCTTCCGCTCTGAAATCAATAAAAATACATTTTTTTTAAAAGACATTATGCTAAGGGAAGTAAGCCAGACACGAAGAACCAATATAAGGGACCTAAAGTAGTTAAATTCAGAGAAACAGAAAGGAGCGTGTGGTTGCCAGGGACGAGGGGATGGGGGAGGGGAAGCCAAAGCTTCGTGGGGACGGCCTCTCTGCTGGGAGGATGGAATGTTCTGGAGATGATGGCGCGATGGTTGCACTGAGAAGGCACGCAATGCCACGGAGCTGCACGCTTAACATAAGGTGGTACATTTTATGTCATGTCTGTTTCATGATTCTTTTATTTTCAATACGTTTTTATTGATTTTTAGAGAGAGGGAAAGGGAGAGGAAGAGAGAGATAGAAACATTGATGAGAGAGAAACATCATCGATGGGCTGTCTCCCGCACGCCCCCTGCTGGGGATCAGACCCGAAACCTGGGCGTGTGCCCTGACGGGAATCAAACCGGCGACCTCTTGGTTCCTGAATCAACACTCAACCGCGGAGCCGCACGGCTGAGCTATTCTTCACTCTGAACAGACAGACGGCTCTCCCAGGTCAGTCCGCGGGCAAGGGCTCCCACGGCTTCAGATTCATAACACGGACTCACATGCAAGTCACCCTCAAGCTCCCGTGGTTAACTGTGGGTGCAGGGATGTCCGCGTCCATGCCACCAGCCCGTGCCACCAGCCCATGCACCCAGGGGCTTCAGGCGGGGACGGGGGGGCCCTGGGGGAGGGGCAGGGCGGAGCGGAAGCCGTCCCGGGGGAAAGCAGCCCTGAGAGAGGATAAAGCGGAATAAAGGGGTCAGGGGAGCCGAGTGAGCTAAGCAGGTGGACACCACGGAGCTGGGACACCGCGGGCCCCAGGCGGGAGGGGACACCTGACGACAGCGTTGGAGGCCAGGAGAAAGTCACCATGGTTACCAGACGCCCGGGGAGGGGGCGAGGGCGCCTAATTGTAACGGCGCACATTCCCTGCGCACGGTCCCCACCAGCACCGTACACGGCGGAGCTGGCTTCCTCCCCACACCCCCCGACCCCCCCCCCCCCCCGCAGGGACGCCCTGCAGTCACCCTGCTTTCACAAGGGGGGACGAGACGCGCCAAAGTTAGAGCAGCAGAAGCAGGACTCGAACCCGGGCAGGCCCGCCGTGCTCCAGGCCTGGGTGCGGCCTGCAGCTCCTGACTGTCAGCTGACAGCCGCCGGCCTTCACCCTTCAGAACCCCCGTAGCATCCCCCCACCGCGGGCCAGGTCCCGTCCGGGTTCCCGACTCCGCTGGTCCGAGTCTGGCAGCCTCTCTCCAAGCCCAGGGCCCTGCGGATGTTCCGCTCATTCACCCAGGACTCCACGGCAGCCCCGGCAGCGCTCCGCCCTGTCCTGTCCGCCCGTCCGCCCCGTCCGCCCCGTCCGCCCGTCCGCCCCGTCCGCCCCGTCCGCCCCGTCCACCTGTCCGCCCTGTCCTGTCCGCCCCGTCCGCCCCGTCCGCCCCGTCCGCCCTGTCCTGTCCGCCCTGTCCGCCCCGTCCGCCCCGTCCGCCCCGTCCGCCCCGTCCTGTCCGCCCGTCCGCCCCGTCCTGTCCGCCCCGTCCGCCCCGTCCGCCCGTCCGCCCCGTCCGCCCCGTCCGCCCTGTCCTGTCCGCCCCGTCCGCCCTGTCCTGTCCGCCCCGTCCGCCCTGTCCTGTCCGCCCCGTCCGCCTGTCCGCCCCGTCCGCCTGTCCGCCCCGTCCGCCCTGTCCGCCCTGTCTGCCCCGTCCGCCCTGTCTGCCCTGTCCGCCCTGTCCGCCCCGTCCGCCTGTCCGCCCCGTCTGCCTGTCCGCCCCGTCCGCCCTGTCCTGTCCGCCCCGTCCGCCCTGTCCTGTCCGCCCTGTCCGCCCCGTCCGCCTGTCCGCCCCGTCCGCCCCGTCCGCCTGTCCGCCCCGTCCGCCCGTCCGCCCTGTCCGCAGAGCTGGTACCAGAAGGAACCGCAGGTGCCTCCTGCGAGGGGTCTGGAGGAGGCTGGGGCTCAAGCAGGGGCGCGGGCGCCTTCCTGGCCTCGGGGAGCGTGTTTGCGCAGAACTCCGCTCCCGGGGCCGTGAAAGTGCGGGCCAGGCAGGTTGGTTTCTAAGAAAACGACCCCGTCAGAGAGAAGCCCGTGACGGTCCCAGGTGAGTCCCGGCCAGGAGAACGGGAGTCTCTCCCGGAAACCGAGGGCGTGAGGAGGAAGGCCACGCGGTCCCTCTGCACTGCGGGCTTGACCGTCCCGCCTGGCCGCTGGGCCTGCGCCTCCTTGGGGCCGGCTGCAGTCACCGTTCACCAATGCACAGACACACGCAGCCCGTGCACAACAAGTCCTTCGAGGAAAGGGGTCTCGTTCCAATCACCTCTCAATCCCAAGACACCTAACCCATGTCGACGGGGCACCCGGTACAAGAAGAACGCGCTGCGCCGGGCGGGCGGACGCCGTGGGAGGGCGGAGCCGGCCCCCAAGGGCGAGCGGAGGGCCCCGCCCTGATGCTGGGAAGGCAGCCAGAGCTCCCGCCATCATCCTTCGTCCTTCATCCTTCCGTCCGGCTTATGTGCCGGGGCCTCCCCGGGTCTCCGCGGACGTGAAGTCCATGGAAGCCCTGTACCGGGAGAGCCCAAACCCGGGGGCCTGGGGGTCGGGGGAAGCTTTCAAAAGTCCCAGAGGCCCGCCTTCTGTGGGATCTCCTGATGGTTGAGTGTTTGCAACTATCTCAAAAAAAAAAAACAACCGAAAAGCTTTCCAGCTGGGCAGGCCCAAAGCACAGCTACCATCCAGGCTGAGCCCACGGCCCGCAGCCGGCTCCCCACGACCCAGGACTCCACACCCAGAGCGCCCCCTTCCCCTCGGCTCCCTGCACGGGCGGCTCCCCGCTGGGAGGCCGAGAAAGCTCTTCCGCTGCAGGGTCAGGAGCACTCGTCCCAAACGCGGGTGTCCAGGCGGATGGAGACCGAGCCTTTCACGCTCAGCCTCCGCCCCGCCCTGAGCCCCGCAGTGAGCAGAGGCGCCCGCCCGCCCGTGAGCAGGAAATGTCCCAGGGCGGCCGCGTACAAAGGACCCCTTGAGGCTCCTTCTGAAGGGAGTCAAAGGGCCCCCATAGTGAGAGCGTTTTGTACCGACTCCCAAACGCTGGGGGGGAGAAAAAGGACTTGCATTCCGAGGCCCTGGAGAGCGGGCGGCCCCGGGTCCTGAGCCAGCTCTTGGCAGTGTGGCTTCCGGGCCCAGGAAGGCAGGGCCGCAGGCCGGGGCTCCTGATCTCCGGATGGAGGTGGCCGCTGTCCCCGTGAGGTCATCATCCCTGCTTCCCGCCCCCTCCTCTCACCTGCGTTGGGAGCGGAGACAGACGCTGCCCGGGCGTGGCCGGGGGCCGCTCGGCCGGGGGCCCCGTCGGGCTGGTTCTGGTCTTCGCGGTCCAGTGCTGATGGCCGGGGCGGGTTCTATCAACAAGAACGTGGATCATTACCGGGTAACTCAACTAGTCACCCAGCCGGCGAACACTCTCAGACGCCCGTGTGGGTCGATGATAACCCAGAGGCCTCACCTGCACCCCGCACCGCCCGGCCCCGCCCACTGCACCCTGGCTGGACGCTCTGCGGTGTAGCTGGAAAACACCCTGCGAGAGTGAGCGGACCACGCGGACACATCCAGAGGCGACACCGCCATCCCAGCTTCCTCGGGTCAGCAGGCCGGTTTGGCAGAGGCAGAGGAAGATGAGGTTCAATTCCACACCGAGGAGCAAGCGCCTCCGGGGGAATGTGCAGAGGGGGGCTGGGCGTCGCTGCGCACGGCGCTCTCCCCGGCCCAGCCCTGAGCTGGGTGCGGGGGCAGGCGCGGTCCACAGACTGAGCTCCCCTGGGCCTTCCTGAAGCCTCAGGTGGGGGTCCCCACCCGCACCATCTCGGAGTAGGCAGGAAGGACAGCCCCCCGGCACGGGATTCCTGGCCAAACCAGGATTCTGTCCGGCAGCGACCGCGAAACCAGTCCGGGGAGCACGTGGCCGCTCCCGATGGCCTCCGCGGGCTCGCCTTCTTGCTTTTGCTCAAGGTGCACAGCATCGCAAGACGCCGCGTTCCTGAGAAGACAGGAACTTGGAGGCTGGTGAGCAGCGGAGTCTGGATCTTCAGCCTGAAATTGTGATTTTCTCATCCGCGCTCCCTTCTTACACAACGTCCACCTCCCCGGTCCCAAGCCTGCAGAGGGGGGCTGGGCCCGCTCCCATTTTCCTCAGCCGTAAGCATCAGGCGAGCCCTTCGTGAGTCTTCCCTGAGGGCTGGGCCCTGGGCTGGTCACCCTGGTGTCCCTGTTTGGAGAGCCTGGCCCGGGGTCCCAGTGCTCCGGAAACGCTGTGGCTTGGGCAGATGACCAGGGAGGGAAGGAAGGAGGGAGGGAGGGAAGGAAGGAAGGAAGGAAAGGAGGAAGGAAGGGAGGAAGGAAGGAAGGAAGGAAAGGAGGAAGAAAGGGAGGGAGGGAGGGAGGGAGGGAGGGAGGGAGGGAGGGAGGGAGGGAGGGAGAGAAACTCTGCCATTTGAGAGCTTGTGGGAAGAGAGGAGCCAGGAAGGAGGGCAAAGCCATCCTAACCACACAGACATTAAGACAAACGGCCCGGCCAGTGTGGCTCAGTGGTTGGTGTCAGCCTATGAACCTGGAGGTCACAGTTCGATTCCCAGTCAGAGCACATGCCCGGGTTGTGGCTTGATCCCCAGTGTGGGGCGTGCAGGAGGCAGCCGATCCATGATTCTCTCATCATTGATGTTTCTACCTCTCTCTCCCTCTCCCTTCCTCTCTGAAATCAATACAAATATTCTTTTTTCTTTTTTTTTTGTAAAAAGACAAGATGTCAGTAAGCCAGGGGAGGAGAGGGCTCCAGGAGGGAGGGCACAGCACCAAGTGCCCAGATCCCCCCCGGGGCAGAATAAAGGGGCAGTGGGCGGGCCCTAGAGTGACGGGGGGGGGGGGGGGGGAGGCTATGGACCCAGCGGGGGGGGGGGGCGGGGGACTACACTTCCGCCTGAAGGACCGTGCATTTCCTAACCACGAGGGGCAGGAACACGCCCAAGGCTCTTTGAAAGCCCACGCAGGTCCGTTCCATCCCCCGACCCTTCCAGGTCCCCAGCTGATCAAACACGGGACAGGCGGGCCGGTGCGAATTGTCCCACAGAAGCCATCTTGCCTTCCTCAGGAAGGACGTGGTTGCGTCATGAAGCACTCAAAAACTCTGCCTTCTCTTTCCAGTTGCTCGTTTTTCAATTACAGAATGGAACTCAACGTACTTCTGAGTAACCACAGGAGAAAGGAATGCTTTCTCTCAGAAAGGACCCAGTAACAGCATCAGTGCGCCAGGCAGCTCCGACGGGACGGTTAACTCCTTAGAGCAACTCCGGAGGGAGCTGCTGCTCTTGCTCCGTTTCGGGCCAAGGGGGGGGGGGGGGGGGGAGGGGGAGTCTCGAGCCCCTCGCCCAGGAGCGTGCAGCGAGGAAGCGGCGGTGCAGGAAGTGGAACCCAGGCTGCCTGGCTCATGAACCCACGCGCAAAACTGGCCACCCACCCACTCGTGTATTTCAACATATATTAGAAAATACGAAAGGAAAAAGAAGTCCACGCCAAAGTGACCAGAATACCCCAAATAAGAAGTTATCCTGGCCCTGACCGGTTTGGCTCAGTGGATAGAGCGTCGGCCTGCGGACTCAAGGGTCCCAGGTTCGATTCCGGTCAAGGGCATGGACCTTGGTTGCGGGCACATCCCCAGCAGGAGGTGTGCAGGAGGCAGGTGATAGATGTTTCTCTCTCATCGATGTTTCTAACTCTCTATCCCTCTCCCTTCCTCTCTGTAAAAAATCAATAAAATATATTTTTTTTTAAAAAGGAAGTTATCCTGAAGAAAGAACGGTTCGTAGCTACGTGCACCGTGGCCTCAGTGTCCTGTTGTGTAGCGTGGCTGCCTTAGAAATAACAGTGTTCGTCCTGAAACCAGCACAAGGTTCGGCAGTAGCTGGACACTAAATTCGGTTTCCATTCACTTCAGAGAACAGAACAATCAAATCATCAAGCAAATGGTTTTCTGATGCAAAATATGGTATCTGATACAGACACGGAATTAACCTGAAACCATGGAAACAAGCCAGCTGTCTTAAAACCCTGTGCTCCCTCCGAAACGGTGCGCCTTCGCCGGGAGCCATGACCAAATCCAGCCACACTGGGCGGGATTCCCATCGAGGGTTCTAAGCCCATCTTGCCACCAGTCACAAGAGAAAACGTTCAGAGGGGAAAGTCCTTTCACAGCCCGGGTTTGCTGTTAGCCTGAGGCAGAGGGTTAGAAAAACAGAAGAACCCGTGACATCAAGGCAGGAGTGGGGGAGTCGCCCTGAAGTTAACGGTGTAAAGTTTCAAATGCTCTTCAAGCTTTTCCTTGTAAAATGCTCTTCTTGATGGAAAATACTGTCCGAGGTGATGTGTGCGCTTGGACAAGATTAAGGCCCGCCCTCGCTGCTCTGGCTCAGTGGATAAGAGCATCGGCCTGCAGAGTGACGGGTCCCGGGTTCGATTCCGGTCAAGGGCACATGCCCAAATTGCGGGCTCGATCCCCAGTAGGGGGCATGCAGGAGGCAGCCGATCGATGAGTATCTCTCATCCTTGATGTTTCTCTCTTCCTCTCCCTCTCCCTTCCTCTCTGAATCAATAAAAATATATTTTTTTTTATAAAAAAGAGTAAGGCCCGTGGTGTAGCTTCTGACATAGCAGGAGATGGGCCTGTCATCAAAGCCAAGCGAAGGGCAAAACCAGCAACTTCTGCTGAGCCTGCTGAGCCCACCCAAGCAGAGACCTAGAGGCGGAGCCGAGAATGACTTCGGCATCGTCATTCCAGGGCATGGCCACTGCGGGGCAGGAAAGAACGCGGAGGGAGGGCCGCTGCAGCCGCAGAGAACTCGGTGGAGGGAGGGAGAGAGAGAGAGAGAGAGAGAGAGAGAGAGAGAGAGAGAGAGAGAGAGGGAGAGAGGACAAGCAGGGGAGGGGAGGCCATTCCCCGGGGCCTCTAAGACCCAGGCTCTTTCCCCGGGGGGCGGGGGAGTGCGTTGAAAGCCAATACAGAGCGATCTCACTCATGGTCCCTGTAACCAGCAAACTGTAGGCGTCTGTGTTAATACAGACACGCCCAGAGGCACAGAGCACAGTCCTGGGTGCAGGCCCAGAGGACGGCAGGGGTTACACGACGGAGGCGTGGCCAACTGAGTGAGAGGAGGAGAATGCCCCTGCTGTTTCAATTCTTCACAAAAACGAACTGCTATGCGGTGCAATTAAAAAGTCAGTCCTTGGGAATGTTAGTCCTAAAAATGCCCGCCCACCCAGTCGAGTGTTGGGGGTATCTTATCCACTGAGGCTATTTCAGCAGGAGGATATGCGCGCAACAACTACTTACTGAGCACCTACGGTGGGCCAGCCACTGTTCTAGACTTCAGAGAAATATCAAAAATATCTGCCTTCGGCCCTGAGCGGTGTGCTCAGTGGTTGGAGCATCCGCCTGTGCACCAAAAGGTCACGGGTTCGAGTCCCAGTCAAGGGCAAATGTGTCTCTCCCACATCGACGTTTCCCCCTTCCTTCCCTCCCTCCCTTTCACTCTCTCTGAAAAGCAACGGAAGAACAACCTCAGGTGAGGATTAACCAAAAAACAAATCCTATATAATAAAACCCTAATATGCAAATCGACCGAACGGCAGAACAACCAGTCACTATGACTCACACTGACCACCAGGGGCAGGTGCTCAACGCAGGAGCTGCCCCCTGGTGGTCCATGTGCTTCCACAGGGGGAGCACCGCTCAGCCAGAAGCCGGCTCTTCGTGGCAGCGCTAAGGATGTCCGACTGACGGCTTAGGACTGCTCCAAGCGGGCCTAAGCCATCAGTCGGACATCCCCTGAGGGGTCCCGGACTGTGAGAGGGTGCAGGCCGGGCTGAGGGACACCTCCCTCCAGTGCATGAATTTTCATACACCCGGCCTCTAGTCTACATATAATCTGCCTTCATGGAGTTTTAACCCAGTGGCGTTTATGCCGTCATCTCCTTTGGGGGAGGGCCCTCTGGGAGTTTCATGGGTTGGTACGATATGCCCGGTGGCAGGGGCGGGACAGAGATGGGCCTGGGCCTTTCCTCTCTCTCACAATGAAGTTGCAGACAACCTTGGCCAGGGAGAGAGGAAGAGGTGGGAGCGGATTAAGGGTTTGGTGCCAGCTCATGGCCCCTGGCTGGCCCCTCACTACACTCTCCGTCTGCTCCAACCAGCTGCGCAAGTTGGGGTGCCTGCAGTTGGGCAGCTCCTGAGCCACTCCCAGGCCCCACGGAGGGAGGGAGAGCCACGTGCGGAAGGGGGAGTGTACGGCCAAGCAGGCCCGGCTTCGGGGACCCGGCTCCCTCCTCCGGGCTATCAGCACAGCCCCCCTGCCGAAGGGGCTGCGCCGAATGGAGGACGGTGGGAGGGCAGCGAGCGAGTGGCCTGGGAATGGAGAGGAAAGGCGCCGAGTAGGAGCAGGCCGTGCTCCACCGCGGCCCACAGCGGGGAGGACAACCCCTTACCAGCCACCTGCACCGGGGCAAGGGCAGCAGAGAGCCTGGGGTCCCCCGCTCCCCTTCCCCCGCACCAGGCCACCTGGCTTCCAGCTCCCCTGCCTGTCTACGCGGAACAGACTAGGGACAGGGCAGGGGAGGTGACTCCTGGGGGGCCCAGCCTGGGAAAGGGGATGCGAGGCTGGATGACTTCCTGTGACGAGCATTTCGCACACGGACAGACGGCAATCCGTGGTGCCGTGCACCTCACCGTGACACAGCGTCTCTGGCCGTTGGGTCTCAGTGAGACAGAGAGTGGGACCGAGTCTGCGGGGTAAGCGGGAGATGAAGCACACACCGAAGGGGAGAAGGTTAAAGGAATCCCGGACCAGATGCATTTACAGGACAGCGAGGGGCCGTGGCGCACACAGGAATGACGGCTCACAGGGAAAGGCAGCATCCGTGGGAGCCAGCAGGGGCGCGGCCGCACCTGAGCCCGGCCCCGCCTGCTTCCCTCCCAGGTCGGTTCCCACGGTGCGGACGGCCAGGACGGCCGGGTCACCTGACTGGCCTGGAGATCCCTGTCTGCTCAGGACCGGCTTTGCTCAGGATCAGGGTCAGGTTGGAACCTGTTCCTCCCGGGCCTACGTGCAATCCCGCAGAAAGCCGCGGTGAGCGCAGGGCGTGGGGCGCGGCTCTGCGTTGCTCCCAGGGCCCCGGGCGTCCACGTGGGCTGTGAAACGCCCTGCCCGGCTGACGGCCCGCAGGTCCGTCTGCAGACCCGCCTGCACTGCATTCCTTTCCACCAGGAAGGGACTCGCAGGGGACGCCCGGCCGGCACTGCACGTGGGGAGAAAGCCAGGCGGCTGCTCCCTGCGGACCGGGAGCCAGCACAGCCACCTGCGCCGGGGCCACCTGAGCGACTCCGCCCTGCGAGGGGCTGGGAGCAACACTCCTCTCTCGACAACTGGATGTGAGCTGCTCAAACGCCGCATCACAAGCACGCAGTCCCCGGCCCACTCCCCCACGAGGTTTCTTTTTTTTTTTATATTTTTATTGATTTTTTACAGAGAGGAAGAGAGAGGGATAGAGAGTTAGAAACATCGATGAGAGAGAAACATTGATCAGCTGCCTCTTGCACACCCCCCACTGGGGATGCGCCTGCAACCAAGGTACATGCCCTTGACCGGAACCGAACCTGGGACCTTTCAGTCCGCAGGCCGACGCTCCATCCACTGAGCCAAACCGGTTTCGGCTCTTTTTTTTTTTATTGATTGTCAGAGAGAGGAAGGGAGAGGGAGAGGGAGACAGAAACATCGATGCCGGAGAGGAGCATCATCGATCGGCTGCCTCCTGCACGCCCCCCACTGCACCCCTGGCATGTGCCCCGACCGGGGTGTCGAACGGGCGACCTCTTGGTTCCTGGGCTGTAGCTCAACTGTTGAGCCGCACCGGCCGGCCCCCCAGGAGATTTCTGATCTCAATGCCTCAAAATCTCCTTTCTGGAAGGACTGTGCCCGCACCCGAGGCACCCACGTTCACTGAACCCCGCCACGCTGTCCCCCAAGGAGGCTGGGAAAGGCGCTGGAAGGCCGGCTGGGCGGCCCGGGGCGGACAGCGCCAATGCTGCCCGGCGCTCACAGGGCAGCACTTCACGGCCAAGGGCTTCCCGGCCAAGCACACAAGGGCTTTGTCTCCTGCCACTGTCCAGGCGTCAGTCCGTCCATTCGGAGAACAGCGGGGTGGAGCGGGCAGTGGCTGCGACGGGGAAGGCAGGCCAGCCCCACCGCGCTTCGGGCGGAAAACATAAAAATGATAAAAATGTCACGAGGAAGGAAGGGCGGGGCGGGGAGGAGATAGCGACAACAAGTGAAGGTGCCTGTTGTTTTACTCTGAATAAAACAAAGCCGGGAGGGGCACTCAGCGTCTCATCAGAAACGTGCGCTTTTATTGATTTCCGAGAGGAAGGGAGAGGGAGGGAGGGAGGGAGAGAGAGAGAAACATCCGTGATGAGAGAGAATCGTGGATCAGCTGCCTCCTGCACGCCCCCTGCTGGGGATCGAGCCCACAATCCGGGCATTGAACCCGGGACCCTTCAGTCCGCAGGCCAGAGGCTCTATCCACTGAGCCACACCGGCCAGGGCAGAAAGATGCATTTTTTAATTAATAAAAGTTAAAATGATCCATGGGGAACAGAATAATGAAAAGTCACATTTCCCAGGTTTAAGCAACACGTGACACTTCCAATGTGAGTCGCCGCTCTTAGATCAAACGGGCCAGATTTGGGGAACCCCCTCCTCCCCCTCGGGCCAGCTTCCTTCCCCTCCCCCTTCCTCAGCTTCCATTCTTGGCCGCCAAGTGTCAGCTGCCATTCTGGAACCCACCCTCAAGGGGAGCAGCTGTTCGCAAACCTTGACCACAGCCCGTTAGGACCAGCTCTGGTGTGTGTGTGTGTGTGTGTGTGTGTGTGTGTGTGTGTGTGTGTGTTTATTGGGGGGGGGGGTGTCTGTGGGATTTTGTTGTTGTTGTTTTTAATCCTCACCCAAGGATATTTTTTCCATTGATTTTTAGAGAGCGTGGAAGGGAGGGGGAGACAGAGAGAAAGAGAAACATCGGTGTGAGAGAGACACAATGATTGGTTGCTTGCCACAGGGACCCAGGATGGAACCTGCAACCTGTACCCTTGACCGAAATCCAACCCACAACCCTCAGTCAGAGGGCCGCCGCTCTAACCACTGACCCAAACCGGCCAAGGCAGTTTCGTTTGTTTTTATTTATTTTTACCCAAATCTAGGTTAATGCCTTGGAAGACCAGGGAAATACACAGTATGGACAGAAGAAAGACTGGAGGACATGTTGCTAAGGGGAAGGGTATGAAGGGACCAGATGGTGCTAGGAGGGCTTCCCGGTTCCTGCCGTGTGCCGTGTGCCCTGTGCCATGTGTTGTGTGCCGTGTGCCTGGCACTGTGCTGGAGGCACCTGGGGAATAAGCCGGCCGCACCCCCCTCCCTCCCGGAGCTGCTGACAGTCTGATGGCGGAGGCAGACAGACAAGCAACCGGTCACTGACAATCCAACATGAGCAGGTGCTGAGAGCAGGGAAATGCAGGGCAACATGAGCCCACGGACAGACGGCGGGGGGCCTGGGGGGGTGGGGGGGTCAGGAAAGAAGACTTCCAGAAGGAAACCTCCCGAAGCTGAGAGCCAGAGGAGGAGGGGAAGCCGCTTGGACAGCCAGGGGCCGGAGAGGGCCGAGTGGGAAAGAGCTGAGGGCCAGGCCAGGCCGGCCTGAGTGCGGGGCGGCCGTGGCCTGAGTCCTCAGCGGAAGGGTCCTGGGGGAACAGGTGAGCACCCCCTCCCAGCCCCGGGCCTGCTCAGAGTCCTGTCCAATGCCTTTCCTTCTCTGGGCGAACCTCCCTGCTGTTCAGCCGTCTCCATAAGCATCCCTGTCCAGCTTGTCACCCCTTTTTCCTTTTTTTAAAATGATTTTAGAGAGAGGAAGGGAGAAAGAGAGAGAGAGAGAGACAGAGAGGTGCAGTTCCACATCTGATGCATCGTTAGCCGATTCTTGCAGGTGCCCCGACCGGGGATCGAACCCGCACCCTCGGTGTGTGGGGACTACGCTCTAACCAGCTGAGCTGCCCGGCAGGGCGATGCCCATGAACACAGAACAACGGGGCGCGCAGTCCATGCGGGCAGAGTGGGCAGGAGGCACGCCCGCTCCGGTTTTTTCCTGTGCTTCTTTCTGCCGCCAGCAAAGCCCTCCCAGCGCTCCTCCGCGATTACGTAACAAGAACGTGGCCAGCAAACTCGGGCGGACACACAGGATCCACCGTTTCCCCTTCAGAAACTGTAAAACCCCGACAGCGAGCGCCGGCCAGGCCCGGCCTCCCTCCAGCGGCAAGGACCCCATCAATCCAAGGTGTTTATTTCCTTTTGATAAACAGTAACATGTAATTTCCCATTTTTAGGAACAGTAATTACTTCGAACAAAGAGCAGTTAACAAAAACAGTACTTAGAGGGAGTGGCTTTTCTCCATATGAGGACAGCAGCTCAGTTTAAAAAAATAATAACTTTTTTAAGAAAGCCCTTGGCTTACAGCATTCATTTGTCTCCTCGATATGATTCAGGAGACAAGCAATGTGTGGGGAAACGGGGTGTTCAAACAGCGAGAGGAGAGCAAGGCCTCCCGACCAGCTGTGACCCCCGACGTGCCTGGCTGGGCGCGCACACCTGACATGCCCCCCACCCACAACCAGATTCCTGGAATTTATTTTCTAGGAATTTGGGCAATCCACACCGGCTGCCTCCACTCTCTCACTTGACCTCCCTAATCTGCCTGAAGGGCCCACTTGAAATTTAAGTTGCGAACGGCCCGAACTTACACCCTGACAAGTAGAAAATGCCCCTCCTTCTCTCCGGCCAGCACACATTCCAGCGGGCACACGAGGTGGTGGCGTGCGCCCTGGAGGAGAGGGAATGCCGGGGCAAAACACAAAACCCAGGCCGCCGGGCACTGGCTGGAGAAGCCAGAAGTGACCTCAGAGCTGAGCCTTCCCCCTCACCGGGGCCTGAGTGGGGACCCTAAGACAGGCAGGGGACCCAGGCCTGCTACTGCCCCAGCCCAGGAAGCAGCAGCTGGGCATGGGGGCTGTCAGGTCCCCGAGGTGGGGGGGGGGGGGAGAAAGGGGGGGAAGCAAGGGGCGGCAACCACCCGCGCTGTGTGCTGTGTGCGACACTTTGCTAAAAGGCTCTCCTGTCCCAAAATACCCAGAGGGCCGCGCACGCCCGAAATAGCCACAGTGAGGCCAAGGGCCCTTTTTCCAATGTGTGACCACCGTGTTGACAGCTGAGGCGCGGGCCCCTCCAGCCCCTCAGGGCCACGCTGTCTGCGCTCCACACGGCGCTGTGCAGGGAGAGAATCCGGGCTAAGAGAAAGCACGTGTCCCCGCGCTGCTAGGGGCTCGGGGACCCCCCAGGGTTAGGGGGCTACCTTCCGCCGGCCACGCCCTAGGAAATGTGAACTTGGCCCCGAGCAACTTCATCACGGCCTCCCGGGGTCCTGCTTCCCCGCTGCCCCAGCCTCTGGGCCCGGCGCCCCGCCCCCGCCCCGCCCCGCCCCGCCCGGCCACAGCAGCCCAGAGGCGCTAAAAAATCTGCCTGGCAACGGGTCACGGGACCAAAGTGCCGCCTGGCGATTGGCAGTTCGGACAAACGGGGCGTGGCGTCAGCTGCTCGGGGGACAGCAGCTCCTCCACCCGCTCCCTTCCCTCCCTCCCCTCTCCCTCCCGCTCCTCCGGGACCCTGAGTCTCTGGGCGGCCCCAGGATTGCGGGGGGGGGGGCGTGGGGGGGCATCAGGGGGGCATAGTGTGTCCTCTGGTTTCCGGCTGGACAGGGAAGTTGACGTTGCAAGCGCACTGCTTTCCTTAGGGTGTAAGGTCATTCGGAGCCCAGGGGTCAGAGATGGGGAGCGGCGGGCAAGTCCCCCAAGGCCACTCCCCGCTGTACCTGCTCGCTGGGGGCCCTCTCTTCCCTCCTTCCCTCTCCGCGCCCTTGCACGTCCGCAGCCGCTCCCTCCAAACTCCCCCTCTCCTCCTCCTGGGCTTCGCTCCCCCCCCCCTAACCCCCCCAAACACCCCCCCCCCCCCGCCGCCCCGGGCTGCCTCCTCCCCTCCGCCCCCTAGCCACGCCGCACTCGCCTCAGCCTCATCCTGGGCTCGCTCTTCTGGTTTTTCCATCGATTCCCAGTTGCTTCCTTCTTCCCTCGCTTCGTCCCGGAATGAAGAGCCAGTGATCCGAGCTGGTGGAGGCCCGGTTCCCTGGGTGGGAGAGTGGGGAAGCCGGGCGGTCCCCCTCCTGCTCACACCGCTGATTTTAGCAGGTTCTAAAAAGCCGGGATTGGCCGCAGCCCTGGAGCCAAGCAGGGCTGGCAGGGACACTCCAGGGAGAAAACGGGGGACATATGTTGTGGAGAAGGGCTACAGCGTTTGGACAGGTTCAAGCCTCGGACGAATGAGAGGGCCCAATCCTCTCATGGCAAAGCCACGTGCAGGTCCCAGCACAATTATAGCCAAAGGCTATGGCTGTAAGCTTGACCTTTTGGTCCAAACCTGTGGTCCCAGGAGGCTGAGTAATGTGGGCTTGATAGAGTTCAGGTGCATGTAATTGAGTAGATTCGAAACCCCAGAGAAGGTTGTAAACATCTGGACCACTGCCCTTACTTTGCCTCGTGGAATCTGGCTATAAAATAAAGACTCGGCTTGCAGGCCGTGGCGCTATCTAATCAGAGGGCAGCGTCCCACCTAGCCCCAGCTTTATTCACTTGTCTGTCTTTAATCCTTCACCGACCCCCCTCAGGTTCACCCACGGCCGTGCTGACACGGCACAATGTGTAATACTTTCAACAATAAAGATTAACAAAAAGAGAGAGAGAGAGAGACTCCATCCACAGTTGGGAACAACTGGTTTCTGCCCGAAATTCCTCCCTGGAGTCCCCATCACATTCCCAAGCTGTCCCCCAGAAAGGGGGCTTAGCCCCACAGGGCCCCGGCTGGCCAGGGGGCTTCCAGCTGCCAGGATGGGCCAGGGACCAGGTGGGGCTAATTATAATGCAAATGCTCTAATCGTCTTTCTCCCTTATTTATCCTAGTTCTGGAAGCGCTCACTCCGGAGGGAACAGACCCAGGGTGACACTGGCCAGAGGGACAGGCCGCCGCTGAGAAGGCTGACCCTGGGCCAAGGGTTCACTCTGCTTGGGACCTGACGCCTATCCGCCCCCTTTGGCAAACTGGTAAGAGCCTTTCCTTAACTTTCTGGACTGGACCGGAAACCAGCCAGGCTGCCCGGAGTCTCGAGTTACATTCTGAGTTGTCTGTTCTCTTGCTCCCCCCAGCCTCCCCACCCACCTCACTTGCACACTTTCCGCCTGGAGTGCCCTCCCCACACCCCCCTCCGAACCTGGACACAGCACACACTGTTATTAGCAGTCTTCCCAGAAAGCTGTCAGTGACGGCAGAGGCTTCTCTGTCTGGCCAGACCCAGTTTGAATCCTGTATCTCCTACGTACTAGTCGTGTGGCCCTGAACATATCGCTTAACTTCTCTGAGCCTCAGTTTCTTTGTGAGAAAAATAAGACTCTCCTCATGGGCTGTTGTAGAAAGTAACACATACGAAGCACGTACAATCCTATATAATAAAAGGCCAATATGCAAAGCGACCGAACGGCGGAACAACCGGTCGCTATGATGCACCCTGACCACCAGGGGGCAGACGCTCAAAGCAGGAGCTGCCCCCTGGTGGTCAGTGCGCTCCCACAGGGGGAGTGCTGCTCAGCCAGCAGCCCTGAGCCGTGCTTACAGCTGGCAAGCGCAGCAGCGGTGGCGGGAGCCTCTCCCGCCTCCGGGGCAGCACTAAGGAGCAGTGAGCAGGTGGGCAGTAAGGAGCGAGGGGTCCCGGACTGAGAGAGGGTGCAGGCTGGGCTGAGGGACCACCCCCCCCCAGTGCACGATTTTGTGCACCGGGCCTCTAGTACTCATATAATGTCTAACACAAAGTAAGTTCCCGAGAGTAACAGCTAACACTGACAGTGCTTATTATATGCTGAGCACATTGTATGTGTTCACTTACATCGCCCTCGCCACACAGGTCTGAGACAGGTACAAATCACCCCTGTTTTATAGATAAGGAAACTGAGGCACAGAGAGGTCCGATAACTTGCCCAAGACCCCACAGCTAGGAAGTGGCAGAACTGATAGCTGTCATTACTATTAGTATTTTTTTTATATTTTTTTCTTCATTGATTAAGGTAGTACATATGTGTCTTTATCCCCTCATTGCCCCCCACCCACCCCCATTACTATTAGTATTACTCCCCTACTACTTTGTAGGCTGGTTGAGGAAAGAGGCTTTGCAAACTACTATTTCTGGGATATTGTTAAAAGGTCAAGGCCCTGCAAATTTCAAAAGACATCTTCCATTTCCTAAAGCCTCCCCAGAAGAACATTCCCAGCTTCCTCAGGGAAACAGCAGTGGCATCATGGGAAAGAAAACACACACACAAAAGTAATTTATCTTGTAAACCAGAACGCTCGGGTTGACCTAGGCGGAGTCATCTCTTCCCAGCTGTGCATTTAGGCCCAGTGGCTTCGCTTCTCCCGTCCTCACCTTCCTGGCCCTTCTGGCCGGGAGAGAGCTGAGAACCCACGTGAGATCAGCAGAAACAGGGCCCTCTGTGGGCTAGAATGTTCCGTCCAAACAGAAGGTCTTTTCATTCTTTGTTTTGTTTTGTTTCGTTGTTGTTCATCCTCACCCGAGGATATTTTTCCCTTGATTTTTAGAGAGAGTGGAAGGGAGAGGGAGAGACAGAGAGAGAAACATCGATGTGAGAGAGACACGTCGGTTGGTTGTCTCCTGCATGAGCCCGGGGAACCTGCCACCAAGCTACGCGCCCTTGACCGGAATCGAACCCGGGACCCTTCAGTCCATGGGCCGACGCTCTGTCCACTGAGCCAAACCGGCTAGGGCAGGTCTTTTCATGCTTAACCCTTTCCACCCCTCGGCCCCACCGCTGGGGAGTCTTCCCATCCAGGCCAGGCCTGGAGCTGGGGGAGGGGGAGAGCAGAGGTTCTGAAAGGGGGCGGAAAGCACCCTCCTCAGCAGACTGCTCCCCCGCACGGGGGCCGCGCCTGGCAGCCTCTGGAAGCACTTGTGCCGCGGGCGGGCGGGACGCCGCGGGCTGGAAACAGCACATGGCATGCTCGGCCTGTGGCAAGCATTCATGCCCCGAATTCTTTGTCCTCGTGAGGAGAGACAGAGGGCTGCTCTGTGGGGCAGAGCCACTTCCCAAACCCCCGCCGCAGAGCGCGCCAGGGCCGGGCAGGCCCGCATGCCGCCGGCCCGTTACAGTGTGCTTGCGAAATACACTTGCCCAAACTTGGACTTCTTTCTTGAAAACTTGGGTTTGCTTGTTCATTCCCAAGGGAAACCGTGGCGCTGGTACCATGGAGAAACTGGCCCATGTCCTTACCCCGGGACCCTGAGAAGGGGGCCCACGCCGTCCTGTGGTATTCCCGCCCCCAAAATGCATCACCTGGATCCGACCACGGGGAAACATCAGACCAACCCACTGGCCCATCAGCGCCCCAGTGACAGCCCAACGCTGAGGAGCTGCCAGACTGAAGGAACTGCAGAGGCCACAACACCTGTCCTGTGGGCCGTGGACACGGGCTGAGGCCCAAGGGAGAAAGGCATTGCCCTACGGAAGTGACGGGCCGGCTAGGAACATTGACGTAGGACCTGCATTCTGAATTTGGTCATTGTATGCTGGTTCTATAAGGGGGCGTCCTACCTGCTAACGTGCTCTAGAACAGTGGTCGGCAAACTCATTAGTCTACAGAGCCAAATATCAACAGTACAATTGAAATTTCTTTTGAGAGCCAATTTTTTTAAACTTAAACTATATAGGTAGGTACATCGTTATTGACTTAATTAGGGTACGTGGTATTTTGTGGAAGAGCCACACTCAAGGGGCCAAAGAGCCGCAGTTTGCCGACCACTGTTCTAGAGTAAAGGACCATGGTGTCTGCAGTTCGCTCTCAAATGATTCGGCAAAAATAACAATTATAACATCTAGGGGGGGGGGGTGTTAAAACAAACAGGGACACTGGTAAATCTAAGTGAACGGTATGTGGATAAGCATTGTCTATTCTTGCAACGTCTCTGTCGGTTTGAATTCAAAATAAAGACACTTTAAAAAAAACAAAACAAAGCCCTAGCCCATTTGGCTCAGTGGATAGAGCGTCGGCCTGCGGACTGAAGGGTTCCATTCTGGTCAAGGGCACGTGCCCGGGTTGCAAGCTCGATCCCCAGTAGGGGACGTGCAGGAGGCAGCCGATCCATGATTCTCTCTCATCATTGATGTTTCCCTCTCTCTCTCCTTCTCCCTTCCTCTCTGAAATCAATAAAAATTAATAAATAAAAAACACGAACACCAGTGGCATGCTTAGCTGCATCTCCCAGATGCTATTCATGTCACAGCTACTGTGTGATACCAGAGAGCCAAGGTGGGACTCTGAAGCCGTCACACACACACACGCACACGCACACGCACACATGCATACTGGCCACATGCAAAGCCCTGGAGGGTGCTGAGCTTTGCTTTGGGCCAGTGGAGACCACAGCACGCCCGCAATGCTGCCGCTGCTCGGCACATCTGGCCCAGCTCACCCCCCGCAGGGAAATCGGTTGCGCTACATTCTAATCACGTCCTGCTTTTGCCCCGGACAGTCCCACGCACCTCCTTCACCAGCCTGGCTTCGGCAAGGACCCAGGCTGCTGGAACTGGCCACGCCTCATCCATGTCACAAATGAGCAAACAGGCTCAGAAGGGTCTTGATTTCCCCACGGTCACAGCTAACCCCACCCACCCCAGGCCGGTGCTGTTTTGAGGGCTCTGTCCTGGGAACCTTGGAGCGTCTTCCAGGCCTTTTGGCTTTTTGCAAAAATCAAGAGGGAGGTTTTTGTTTCCCCAAGAAAACACTTCTTTAATGTGCAGGTGACGTTGAGAGCAGTTCCAGAAAGAGGGAACCAAAATACCCTCTCAGGCTGGGCTCCAGAAACACCATTGCTCCCCGGGTCCCCCAGGCTCAGGGGCAGCGCCCGCTCCCGTGGCCCGGCTGCGCCCTGCCCGCTCCTCCGCACACAGCCCCTGAGTACAGGCCCCGGGGCTGAGCTGCCTTCCGCTGCGATTCCAGTTCCTACAGGGACCCTGACGGACACAGAAATGCGTCTGAGCTGATGAAAAATATTTACTACCGCTTGCGAGCACATGATGCATTCCAAAATAATTCCACTTTCCCAATGTCGCCTTAACCGCACGCTTCCCACACAGGCAGGCCGCCCAGAGCCCAGAGCCCGGGCCGGCAGGCTGTGGTCCCGCCTCCCCCCCCCCCCTCTCCGTGCGGACCCGCCTTCCCAGGCCCCGGGGCTGCTCCCACGGGACAGGGGCCTCAGAGTTCCAACCTGGAGGAGCTGGACCCTGCCGCGCTTTGGGGACTAACGTGGCCCTTGCCCTTCCCCGTGGGGCTGAGAGGGCAGGGTGGGTGGCGATGGTGTCAGGAGGAGCAGGAGGAGCGGGGGCAATGAGAGTGGGCGGGCAGCACCGGCAAAGCCAGCAGGGGTGGCCTCCAGCGCCTCTGCAGCCCCTGGCGCTCCTCCAGGCGACCCCCCCCCCTCCCATCCGGGAACAGCCCCGTAGGAAAAGGGCAGCTCTAAAGCTCCTCCCGTCTGAGTGGCCAGCTTCCTTTTCCATCTACTCGCCAGCCCCCCCCCGACCGTCCCCGCCAATGAGATCTGGTCTGAGAGCCAGCGACCATCCCCGTCCTCACCACCCAGTAGAAGCACCGTTCCCACGCTCCCAGGGCTCGGAGCCTGGTGTCCACCCCCACCCCCGTAGCCCTTGGCCTGTGGAGGATGCTCAGACCCGTGGGGCTCGAGAAATACTTATTGGGAGAGTGAACACAGGGCCCCTACCAGCGTCTAGCGCCCCTTCCTCAAGCTTAAAAAAACCACATTTAATTGATAACTTACGGGACAGCCTGGGCATTCTGCCCGGGGGATCTCTCCAGTGTCCCCGTGGGCACCCCTGGCTGTGTCCACAGTGCACCCCACGGCCTCCCACTCATCCCACCCTCCCGACGCCAGGGCACACCCCACATAGAACTGAGGGCCAGGGGCTGGGCTTTGGCCTGTGGCTGGGTGACAGAGCACCTTGGAGGTGCCAGGCCCAGCGGGGCAGAAGGCAGCTGCGGAGGCGTGTGCAGCAGGGACGTGTGTGGCCCCGGCACGTGTGTGCCCTCACCCGAGTGTGTGCGGAGGGGCCCACATGCCCTCTCAGACGCCACACGCACCCTCACGCTTCCACAATTAGCAGGTGGCCGTGCCAGGGGCGCTGCACGTGTCAATGGGGTGCCCTCGCAGCGAGACACCCAGACACCCCAAGGCACTCCGGTCCTAGGGATACTGTCCCATTATATGGACGAGGAAACTGAGGTTCAGGGAGGGCTACGTGCCTTGCCCAGTTCACAAAAGCAGCTGTGGGCTGGTCATCTTGCGAAAAGCAGCGGGAGGATCCAACCCCGCCCTTGTTACCTCCCAGCTCTCCCAAAACCACAGCCACCCTGAGCTCCAACCCCCCAGGGACACGGGCTGTGCTGGCTGAGGTGGGAATGCATGGACGGAGCTGGCAAACACTGATCTGAGATCCAAGCAAGGGCAGGGGGAGTTGGCGCGGGGCAGGTCCCACTGCTGTGGGCAGGAACTGGCAAGCTGTCCGGGAGAGGGCGGGGTGGGGTGGCGGCTGGGATCGAGTCCCAGGGTGACGGGAAAACTGGAGCTCTGGGGGAGGCTGCAGCTCTGGGGAAGGGGAGGGGGATGGGGGGTTCTTCCTCTACTTGCTTTGGTGCCGAGGGCACTACCCACTGCCCAGCAATGCCCAGCATGAGGGGCACTTCCTACAAGGCTCCCCGCCACGCGCCGTCTGCAGAGCTGGGAAGACATCTGGCATCAAGTTTTGCCCTAAGAGGGACCAGGAGGAACCTCAGGGACGTCTCACACAAGATCAGCACCTACTGCAGGGGAGACGGAGGCCCGGGCAGGTGACAAGGGCAGGCGACAGGCCTCCCAGCAGAGCCGCAGTGAGCCGGGGACAGGTTGCAGGCTGCGACTCAGCCAGACCCTTCTACCGCACCAACAGGCCTTTCCCAGCATTCGCACCTGTACCGCCTTCTACCAACTCAGACCCGTCTCTCAATCTTGTGTTCATATCCGAGGCAGCAAAGGTGAGGGGTGGGTCCGGGGGGGGGGGGGGGGGCCTGCCAGCGGACCAAGCCTCCCCGACTTCTCAGCGACGGTGCACCAGCCTCGCCAGGAGCATCAAGAATCCCGCCCACCGCCCGTTACTGAACCAGTGATGCCGGGCGGACCCGGACCCAGACCCGGACCCGGACCCGGATCCGGTGGGCACCTCGGACCTGGTCCCGGACCCGGACCCGGTGGGCACTGTGGGGGCTGGTCCCGGACCCGGACCCGGTGGGCACTGTCGGGGCTGGTCCCGGACCCGGACCCGGTGGGCAGTCGGACCTGGTCCCGGACCCGGACCCGGTGGGCACTGTGGGGGCTGGTGCGCACCCTCCTGGGGCTTCCTCCCCCAAGGCAATGCAAAGGCGCAGACGTCAGGTTAATAAACAGCTTTATTTGCTTTGACAGCATCGATTTTCTTACATTCTTAATTAAGTTGCCATTAAAGTGCGGGGGAAGTTCTTAATCATGATAACATTCGTTAAAAGAAATCAGAACTAGTATCAGGAACAGGGTGGCCGTGAAGAAAACGCTCCCCTGACCAGGCCCAGAACGGCAGCCCTGGCGCTGAACCGGGGTCAGCCCATCTGCCCAGATTCTCGCTCCCTCTCACCGTGGGGGACACCCACCGTGGGGGGACAGCAACGCTAAGGGTTTCTACAGAGAATACCCGCACGCCCAGCCTGCCCGCTCCTCTCGGCCATCTTGGGGTGTCTGCTGTGTGAGCGGACCCGATCTTAGAAGAAATGGAGGTCTGGTTCCCTTGACTGCCTTCTACCCCACCCCCCCTCACTAACAGAAACCCGCCAAGTCATTACAGTGAAAAAGGAAGTGGGTTCCCAATGACCCCAACACTACCCACGTCCAGTAAAAATAAGGATAATAAACACAAAGCCTGCGTAGTAAACGGGAGTTCTCAGCGTTCAATGCAAAAAAATAAAATAAAAAAAGAAATCTTAAGGCGAATACTGCTGACTCTGCCCGCGGCTGGCCAAGCCCGGGACTCTCAGACGTCGGGAGGCGCCCGGGCCCGGGCCCAGGGCGGCGGCTGGCCGGCCCCTGCCCTGCGAGCCAGCTCTGTGCCCCGCTGCCGAGGCTGCGGGCGCGCTGCTCGCCGGAGGGGATACACAAACACGCCCAAAGCTGTGTGTTCTTCTACATGTATGTACACAGCATGTATGTACACAGGCCGGCTACTCCTTCTTGGTGGAGACCACCAGCTCCACCTCGGGAAGCTGGATGCCGACCTTCGTCCCGCTGTCGTTGCTGGAAGAGGAGGACAGTCGGGACTTCTTAGAGGCCAAGGACACTCCGCTCCCCTGTAACTTGCCCGCCTCGTCATCACTGCCAGTCACCTCGTAATGACCTTTGCTCTTTGACCCTAATCCACCAAAGGTACCAAATTTCAGCTTCCCGTGTTTCCCTTTGACCTTTCCGCCTTCCAGCGACACGTCGCCGCCTTCGAACTCCAAAGTCCCGGTCGGGGTGGTCGGCGCCGAGAACTCTCTCTCGTCGCTGAAGGAGTTGGAGCGGTGCCGCGGCTTCTTGCTTTTGAACAAGGAGAACTTGGCTTTGGGCGACGACGCCTCGGCCTCGGCCTCTCCCTCCAGGGAGCCCAGGCTGGCCTTGGAGCTCTTCAGGTCCCCCTTGGACCCCGAGATGGAAGCTTCTGGCGAGCCGGCGGCACCACCTTTCCCCTTCTGTTTGGAGAAAGTGAACTTGGGCATTTTGATTTTGGACTTCTTAAGTTTGACGTCGGCCTCTTCCCACTCGCCCTCTCCGGCTCCAGCCTGGACGCCGGCCTCCCCTTTAGGGAAATTGATATCCACCCCCACTTCTCTGCCCACCAGCTCGCGGCCAGTGGTGAACTTGGGGATTTTCATCTTAGGGAATGTTACTTTTCCAGATCTGCTTTCCAAGTGACCTTGCGGCCCGGACACGCTCAGCCCAGGACCCTGGAGTCCGCTCTGGCCTCCTTTCCCTCCTCCTTCCGCCTTTGGTCCTGAGAAATGAAGTCCGCCCGCAAACGTGGGTGCACCCAGGTTGAGAGCAGAGACCTGGGGGCCTTTCCACTCGACCCCAGAACCTTTGGCGCCCAGATGCCCTTCCCCCAGGCTGATGTCCGGGGCGCTGACACCCCCTGAAACATCCACACCTCCTTGGATTTTCGGGCCCTTCAAGCTGACACCAAGATCGGACTCGGGAGACGCCATAGTGAACGAAGGTCCTTTCACGCTGATGTCGGGAGCGGCCCCGTGGACACCGATTCCCGAACCTTTCAGGCCGCCTTTGATTTCGGGGCCAGAGACCTGCCCCGTGGGGAGCCTCCCCTTCCCCCCCTGCAGCTCCAGCCCGCACGCGGGGGCCTTCACGCCAGGCATGTGGACGCTCCCTTCCCCTTTTCGTCCTTCCAAGCACAAGTCCACATCCGGGGCCGAGATTTGAGGCCCTTTCAAGGTGAGGCCTCCGAGGTTCACATCCACGCCTGGCCCCTTCAGTTCTCCAGTCACCTGGGGCCCCTTGACGTTCACGTCCAAGTCGGACCCCGGAGCGGAGATGCCAAACTGGGGCAGCTTCATTTGGGGAAGTCTGATGCCGCCTTCAGGTGCCTCCCAGCTGAGGTCAGGGGCACCCACTGATACTTTAGGGCCCTTGACGTCACCAGAGACAGCCAGGTCTCCCTTCACACTTGGTCCTTTCAAGTTCAGGTCGAGGTCAGGTCCAGAGACTTTTGGCATCGAGAGGTTCACTGAAGGCAAGTCTACCCTCGGCCCCTTCAGAGACACCTCCGGCCCTTCGAGCTGAACGTCCGGTGCACTCACGCCTCCTTCCAGCGAGGGCAGCTGGGCCTGGACCTCGGCTCCCCCGCCCTCCATTTTCACGCCGGGGACGCCGATCTTGGGCATGGAAAACTTGGGGAACTTGATTGTCGCTTCCGGACCTTGCAGATCTAGGTCCGGGCCTTCCAGGCCCACACTGGGGGCGTCGCCCTTGATCTTTGGTCCTTTCAAGCTAACGTTCACATCGGGGATGGAGACCTGAGGGGCAGAAATGCCGAAGGACGGCGCTTTGACGTGAGCATCGGGGCCTTCGAGGTGGATGTCAGGGGCGTCCACGTTTGCCTGCACCCTGGGGCCCTTCAGGTGGCCCTCGATTTGGGGCCCGGAGACATCCACGCCGGGCACCTTGATCGTGGGCGCCTTCAGCTTGACGTCAGGACCTTCCACGTTAAGCCCTGGCGAGGAAATGTCCAGGTCGCACGCCTGGATCTCGCCCTCCATTTTGGGGCTAGGGAGGGAGGCCTCCGCTCTAAATTTGGATGATTTAATGTCAAATTCCACATCGGGGAAGTACATCTTCCCAAACATGGGCTTCTTGGTCTTAGGGGATTTCACATCGACTTTCAGTGTGGCATCCGGCCCCGCCACGTTCACGTCTACATCGGGAGCCTTGAGACTGGCATCCATTTCGCCGCCAGGAACATTCAAATCAAACCCTTGTTTCTTGGTTTTAATTTTGGGGCCGCTCATGTGGATCTTGGGCATCTTAAACTTACTTTTCTTGCCCTTGCCGCCGACACTGATGTCAGGAGTCTCGACGCTGAGCTCTGCCTCAGGAACAGTCACCTCGGCCGACGGTGACTTGAAGTCAGCCTTGGGGCTTTTGGCCCCAAATCCAAACTTGGGTTTCTTAACTTTGGGAATTTTGACATCTGGCCCCTCAAGGTTAACATCTGGGCCCTCCATGTGTACATCTAAGGTTGGAGCTTCTAAGTCAACTTTAGGCCCCTTAAGGTCCAGTTCGCCGCCTTCTAATTTGGGACCAGAAATTCCAATTTTGGGTGCCTTGAGATGCAAATCAACATCAGGAACAGTGACTTTAGGGGCAGATATATCCAGGGATGGCATCTTCAAATGTGGGCCACTGAGTTTGGCATCAGGGCCCTCAAAATCCAGACCTGGACCTTTAAAGTCTACTTCTGGGCCTTTGAAAGAACCTTCCATCTTAGGAACAGACACATCAAAATCTCCTTTGACTTTGGGTCCCTTCAAATCTAGGTCAACATCAGGCATGGAGATTTTGGGAGCTTTGATATTGATCTCAGGCATCTTGAACTTGGGACCCTTCAGTTTTGCGTCTGGACCTTCAATATTCACATCCGGAACATCAATGTCCATCTTAGGTCCTGAGACATCAAAGTCAGCCCTGGGCAAGTTCACGTCTACTTCTGGGCCCTCTCCTTTGAAGCCTGGCATGCTGAACTTGGGCATTTTCACCTTGGGCATCTTCAGGTGCCAGTCGGGACCATGAACATCCACATCAGGGACATCGATGTCCACTTTGGGGCCTTTGATGTCCAATCCAGGGCCCTTGAGGTCACCTTCCACCTTAGGCAGGGAAACATCCACATCGCCCTTCATTTTGGGGCCCTTCAGGTTCAAGTCAAGGTCAGGCATGGAGATCTTAGGAGCTTTGATGTTCATCTCTGGCATCTTGAACTTGGGACCCTTCAGTTTTGCGTCTGGACCTTCAATATTCACATCTGGAACATCAATGTCCATCTTAGGTCCGGAGACATCAAAGTCAGCTTTGGGCAGGTTCACATCCACATCTGGGCCCTCTCCTTTGAAGCCAGGCATGCTGAACTTGGGCATTTTCACCTTGGGCATCTTTAGGTGCCAGTCGGGACCATGCACGTCCACATCAGGGACATCGATGTCCACTTTGGGGCCTTTGATGTCAAGTTCAGGGCCCCTGAGGTCACCTTCCACTTTGGGCAGAGAAACGTCCACATCGCCCTTTACTTTAGGACCCTTCAGATTCAGGTCGACTTCAGGCACGGAGATCTTGGGTGCTTTGAGATGCAGGTCAGGCATTTTGAATTTGGGGCCCTTCAGTTTCCCTTCTGGGCCATGAATGTCAATGTCAGGAGTGTCTATGTCCAGCTTAGGGCCTTTAATATCCACTTTGGGGCCTTTCAGATCACCTTCCAGTTTAGGAACGGAAAGGTCCAAATCTCCTTTTACTTTAGGTCCTTTCAAGTTCAAATCAATGTCACTCATGGAGATTTGTGGGGTTTTGAAATGCACATCCGGCATCTTAAACTTGGGGCCTTTGAGTTTACCTTCAGGACCTTCAATGTCCACCTCTGGTCCTTTCAGATCACCTTCCACCTTAGGCAGTGAAAGGTCCACATCGCCCTTCGCCTTTGGCCCTTTCAGGCTTAAGTCAAAGTCAGGCATGGAGATCTTGGGGGCTTTGATGTTCATCTCGGGCATCTTGAACTTGGGGCCCTTCAATTTTGCATCTGGACCTTCGATATTCAGATCTGGGGTAGCAATATCCACTTTGGGGCCAGAGATATCAATGTCAGCTTTAGGGAGGTTCACATCTACTTCAGGGCCCTCTCCTTTGAAGCCTGGCATGCTGAACTTGGGCATTTTCACCTTGGGCATCTTCAGGTGCCAGTCGGGACCATGAACATCCACATCTGGGACATCGATGTCCACTTTGGGGCCTTTGATGTCAATTCCAGGGCCCTTGAGGTCACCTTCCACCTTAGGCAGGGAAACATCCACATCACCCTTTACTTTGGGACCTTTCAGGTTCAAGTCAAGGTCAGGCATGGAGATCTTAGGAGCTTTGATGTTCATCTCAGGCATCTTGAATTTGGGGCCCTTCAGTTTTGCATCTGGACCTTCGATACTCACATCTGGAACATCAATGTCAGCTTTGGGCAGGTTCACATCCACATCTGGGCCCTCTCCTTTGAAGCCAGGCATGCTGAACTTGGGCATTTTCACCTTGGGCATCTTCAGGTGCCAGTCGGGACCATGCACATCCACATCAGGGACATCGATGTCCACTTTGGGGCCTTTGATGTCAAGTTCAGGGCCCTTGAGGTCACCTTCCACTTTGGGCAGAGAAACGTCCACATCGCCCTTTACTTTAGGACCCTTCAGATTCAGGTCGACCTCAGGCATGGAGATCTTGGGTGCTTTGAGATGCAGGTCAGGCATTTTGAACTTGGGGCCCTTCAGTTTCCCTTCTGGGCCATGAATGTCAATGTCAGGAGTGTCTATGTCCACCTTGGGTCCTGAGACATCAATGTCAGCTTTGGGCAGGTTCACATCCACTTCAGGGCCCTCTCCTTTGAAGCCTGGCATGCTGAACTTTGGCATTTTCACTTTGGGCATCTTCAGGTGCCAGTCTGGGCCTTGAACATCCACGTCTGGGACATCGATATCCACTTTGGGGCCTTTGATGTCAACTTCAGGGGCCTTTAAGTCACCTTCCACCTTAGGCAGAGAAACATCTACATCACCTTTCACCTTAGGACTTTTCAGATGCAAATCAAAGTCAGGCATGGAGATCTTGGGGGCCTTGATGTTCATCTCTGGCATCTTGAACTTGGGGCCCTTCAGTTTTGCATCCGGGCCTTCTAGATTGACATCTGGAATTTCAACATCTACTTTGGGTGCTGAGACATCAATATCAGCCTTGGGCAGGTTCACATCCACTTCAGGGCCCTCTCCTTTGAAGCCTGGCATGCTGATCTTGGGCATTTTTATCTTGGGCATCTTCAGGTGCCAGTCTGGGCCTTGAACATCCACATCTGGTGCATTAATGTCCACTTTGGGGCCCTTGATGTCAACTTCAGGGCCTTTCAGATCACCTTCCACCTTAGGCAGGGAAACGTCCACATCTCCTTTGACCTTAGGACCTTTCAGATGCAAATCAAAATCAGGCATGGAGATCTTGGGGGCCTTGATGTTCATCTCCGGCATTTTGAACTTCGGACCTTTCAACTTTCCCTCAGGCCCCTCAATATTAATGTCAGGGCCTTCAATGTCCACTTTGGGTGCTGAGACATCAATGTCAGCTTTGGGCAGGTTCACATCCACTTCCGGGCCCTCTCCTTTGAAGCCAGGCATGCTGAATTTTGGCATTTTCACCTTTGGCATCTTCAGATGCCAGTCTGGGCCATGGACGTCCACATCAGGGGCATTAATGTCCACTTTTGGACCCTTGATGTCAATCTCAGGGCCTTTCAGGTCCCCTTCAATCTTGGGAAGAGAAACGTCCATATCACCCTTCACCTTGGGGCCTTTCAGGTTTAAGTCAATGTCAGGCATGGAGATCTTGGGAGCCTTTAGGTGCATCTCTGGCATCTTGAATTTGGGGCCCTTCAATTTCCCCTCTGGGCCTTCAATGTTAATGTCAGGAGTGTCAATGTCCACTTTGGGGCCCTTGATGTCCACCTCAGGGCCCTTTAGGTCACCTTCCACTTTTGGCAAAGACACGTCTACATCACCCTTCATTTTGGGGCCCTTCAGGTTCAGATCAATGTCAGGCATGGAGATTTGGGGAGCTTTGATGTTCATCTCAGGCATCTTGAACTTGGGGCCCTTCAGTTTCGCATCTGGACCTTCGATACTCACATCGGGAACATCAATGTCGGCCTTGGGCAGGTTTATATCCACTTCTGGGCCCTCTGCTTTGAAGCCTGGCATGCTGAACTTGGGCATTTTCACCTTAGGCATCTTGAGGTGCCAGTCTGGGCCATGGACGTCTACATCGGGGGCATTAATATCCACTTTGGGCCCTTTGATATCAATCCCTGGACCTTTCAGATCTCCTTCCACTTTGGGCAGAGAAACATCCACATCACCTTTTACCTTGGGACCCTTCAGATTTAAATCAATGTCAGGCATGGAGATCTTGGGAGCTTTAATATTCATGTCAGGCATCTTGAGTTTGGGACCTTTGAAGCCTCCTTCTAGACCTTCCACACTGATTTCTGGGCCCTCAATGTCCATTTTGGGAGCCTCTATGTTGATATCTCCTTTCGGCAGATCCACAGACACATCTGGCCCTTCTGCTTTTAAGCCAGGCACACCAAACTTGGGCATTTTCATCTTGGGCATTTTCAAATTCCAGTCTGGACCATGAACATCCACATCAGGTGCATCAAGATGGGCTTCTGGTGCCTTAACATCCACTTGGGGTCCTTTAAAGTCACCTTCTAAATCAGGGCCTGCAACATTTAAGTCCCCTTTGACTTTAGGAGACTTAAGGTTTAACTCTACATCAGGCATAGAAACTTTAGGAGATGAGATGCTCAGGAAAGGCATTTTGAACTTGGATCCTTTTACTTTTCCTTGGACTTCAACATCAGGAGCATTGATGTCAACTTTTGGGCCTGTTACATCAATATCTGGCTTTTTAACTTTGACATCCACCTCAGGTGTCTGGACTTTGGAGCCGGAAAAATTAAATTTGGGAAGCTTAAAACGAGATTTCTTGGACTTGCCTTCAATATTGAGCTTAGGACCAGAAATGTCCACTTCTGGGCCCTTTACATCCAACTTGGGAGCTTTAATGTCACCTTCTAATTTGGGCCCAGAAATATCAACCTCTCCCTTAAGCTTTGAACCTTTCAAATTCAGGTCAATTTCTGGCATAGAGATCTTGGGCATGTTTACATGCATGTCAGGCATCTTCACTTTTGGACCTTTCAGTTTGCCTTCTGGACCATGAATGTCAACATCTGGAGCATCTAAATCTATCTTCGGGCCCTTGATGTCAAGAGTAGGCCCTTTCAAATCACCTTCTACATTTGGAAGTGAAACATCCACCTCTCCTTTCATTTTAGGGCCTTTAAGATTAAGGTCCAATTCTGGCATTGATATCTTAGGAGCTTTGATGTTCATCTCTGGCATCTTGAACTTGGGGCCCTTCAGTTTTGCATCTGGACCTTCGATATTCACATCTGGAACATCAATGTCCACCTTGGGTCCTGAGACATCAAAGTCAGCTTTGGGCAGGTTCACATCCACTTCTGGGCCCTCTCCTTTGAAGCCAGGCATGCTGAACTTGGGCATTTTCACTTTGGGCATCTTCAGGTGCCAATCAGGACCATGAACATCCACATCTGGGACGTCAATGTCCACTTTAGGGCCTTTAATATCCACTTCAGGAACTTTAATCTCACCTTCCACTTTTGGTAAAGACACGTCCACATCACCCTTCACTTTGGGGCCTTTCAGGTTAAGATCAATGTCAGGCATGGAGATCTTGGGGGCTTTGATGTTCATCTCTGGCATCTTGAACTTGGGGCCCTTCAGTTTTGCATCCGGGCCTTCTAGATTGACATCAGGACCTTCAATGTCCACCTTGGGTCCAGAGACACTGATGTCAGCCTTGGGCAGGTTCACATCCACTTCAGGGCCCTCTCCTTTGAAGCCAGGCATGCTGAACTTGGGCATTTTCACCTTGGGCATCTTCAGGTGCCAGTCTGGGCCGTGAACATCCACATCTGGGACATCGATATCCACTTTGGGGCCCTTGATGTCAACTTCAGGGCCTTCAACTTTAGGCAGAGAAACGTCCACATCACCCTTTACTTTGGGACCTTTCAAATGCATATCAAAGTCTGGCATGGAGATCTTGGGGGCCTTGATGTTCATCTCAGGCATCTTAAACTTGGGACCCTTCAGCTTTCCTTCTGGTCCTTCAATGTTAACATCAGGGCCCTCAATGTCTACCTTGGGTCCAGTTACATCAATGTCAGTCTTGGGCAGGTTCACATCCACTTCAGGGCCCTCTCCTTTGAAGCCTGGCATGCTGAACTTGGGCATTTTCATCTTGGGCATTTTCAAGTGCCAGTCTGGGCCATGAACGTCCACATCTGGAACATCAATGTCCACTTTGGGGCCTTTGAGGTCAACTTCAGGACCTTTCAGATCTCCCTCTACCTTAGGACCTGTGACATCCATATCCCCTTTTATTTTTGGTCCTGTTAGATTAAGATCAATATCTGGCATGGATATCTTCGGTGTCTTAAAATGCATATCAGGCATCTTAAATTTTGGACTTTTCCACTTTCCTTCAGGTCCTTCGATATTCACATCAGGACATTCAAGGTCCACTTTGGGTGCTGAGACATCGATGTCGGCTTTGGGCAGGTTCACATCCACTTCAGGGCCCTCTCCTTTGAAGCCTGGCATGCTGAACTTGGGCATTTTCACTTTGGGCATCTTCAGGTGCCAGTCTGGGCCTTGAACATCCACATCTGGTGCATCAATGTCCACTTTGGGGCCCTTGATGTCAACTTCAGGGCCTTCAACTTTAGGCAGAGAAACGTCCACATCACCCTTTACTTTGGGACCTTTCATATGCAAATCAAAATCAGGCATGGAGATCTTGGGGGCATGAAAGTGCATTTCCGGCATCTTGAACTTAGGGCCCTTGAGTTTTCCTTCTGGGCCCTCAATGTTCACATCTGGGGCTTCAATGTCAACCTTGGGTCCAGAGATGTCAATGTCAGCCTTGGGCAGGTTCACATCCACTTCTGGGCCCTCTGCTTTGAAGCCAGGCATGCTGAACTTGGGCATTTTCATCTTGGGCATCTTCAGGTGCCAGTCTGGGCCTTGAACATCCACATCTGGGGCATCAATGTCCACTTTGGGGCCCTTGAGGTCACCTTCCACCTTAGGCAGGGAAATGTCTACGTCTCCTTTGACCTTAGGGCCTTTCAAATGTAAATCTACATCAGGCATGGAAATCTTTGGGGTTTTTATGTTCATCTCTGGCATCTTAAATTTAGGTCCCTTGATTTTTCCCTCTGGACCCTCAATGCTCACATCTGGGGCTTCAATGTCAACTTTGGGTCCTGAGACATCAATGTCAGCCTTGGGAAGATTCACATCCACTTCTGGGCCCTCTGCTTTGAAGCCTGGCATGCTGAACTTGGGCATTTTCATCTTGGGCATCTTCAGGTGCCAGTCTGGGCCATGAACTTCAGGAGCACTTATGTCTACTTTGGGGCCCTTGACGTTCACATCTGGTACTTTAATTTTACCTTCTACTTCAGGCACAGACACATCGACATCCCCCTTGATTTTCGGTCCTTTCAGATTTAGGTCCACATCAGGCATAGATATATTTGGGGCTTTGAAATGCATGTCAGGCATCTTGAATTTGGGGCCTTTCAATTTGCCCTCTGGTCCCTCAATGTCTATATCTGGCCCACTGATGTCACCTTTGAGGTCGCCTTCCAACTTGGGAACATCTACATCCACCTCTCCCTTGATCTTGGGGCTTTTTAAGTGTAGATTAATGTCTGGCATGGAGATTTTAGGAGCTTTAAAATGCATGTCTGGCATCTTGAATTTAGGACTTTTCCATTTGCCATCTGGGCCTTCCACAGCTACATCTGGCATGTCAACATCCAATTTGGGGCCCTTAACATCCAATTCTGGACCCTTTAACTCTCCTTCCATCTTTGGGGCTGAAACATCAAAGTCTCCTTTCATTTTAGGCCCCTTTAAGTTGAAGTCAACATCAGGCATGGAGATCTTGGGGGCATGGAAGTGCATTTCAGGCATCTTGAACTTAGGGCCTTTCAGTTTTCCTTCTGGGCCCTCAAGGCTCACATCTGGGGCTTCAATGTCAACCTTGGGTCCGGAGATGTCAATATCAGCCTTGGGCAGGTTCACATCCACATCTGGGCCCTCTCCTTTGAAGCCAGGCATGCTGAACTTTGGCATTTTCATCTTTGGCATCTTCAGGTGCCAGTCCGGTCCATGCACATCCACATCTGGGACATCAACGTCCACTTTGGGTCCTTTGATGTCAACATCTGGCACTTTCATTTCACCTTCTATCTTGGGCACAGACACATCCACATCCCCTTTGACCTTGGGGCTTTTCAAGTGTAAGTCCACATCAGGCATGGAGATCTTGGGGGCCTTGAAGTGCATGTCAGGCATCTTAAACTTGTGCCCTTTCAACTTTGCATCTGGACATTCGAGATCAACATCAGGCACTTCCACATCCACGCTGGGACCCTTCAAATCTCCCTCCAATTTCGGCACAGACACATCGACATCCCCTTTGACTTTGGGGCTTTTCAAGTGTAAGTCCACATCAGGCATGGAGATCTTGGGGGCCTTGAAGTGCATGTCAGGCATCTTAAACTTGTGCCCTTTCAACTTTGCATCAGGACATTCGAGATCAACATCAGGCACTTCCACATTTACGCTGGGACCCTTCAAATCTCCCTCCAATTTCGGCACAGACACATCGACATCCCCTTTGACTTTGGGGCCTTTCAAGTGTAAGTCCACATCAGGCATGGAGATCTTGGGAGTCTTGAAGTGCATGTCAGGCATCTTAAACTTGTGGCCCTTCAGCTTCCCTTCTGGTACCTCAAGGCTCACATCTGGGCCTTCAATGTCAACCTTGGGTCCGGAGATGTCAATGTCAGCCTTGGGCAGGTTCACATCCACATCTGGGCCCTCTCCTTTGAAGCCTGGCATGCTGAACTTGGGCATTTTCACTTTGGGCATCTTCAGGTGCCAGTCCGGTCCATGCACATCCACATCTGGGACATCAACGTCCACTTTGGGTCCTTTGATGTCAACATCTGGCACTTTCATTTCACCTTCTATCTTGGGCAAAGAGACATCCACATCCCCTTTGACCTTGGGGCTTTTCAAGTGTAAGTCCACATCAGGCATGGAGATCTTGGGGGCTTTGAAGTGCATGTCAGGCATCTTAAACTTGTGTCCTTTCAACTTTGCATCTGGACATTCGAGATCAACATCAGGCACTTCCACATCCACGCTGGGACCCTTCAAATCTCCCTCCAATTTCGGCACAGACACATCGACATCCCCTTTGACTTTGGGGCCTTTCAAGTGTAAGTCCACATCAGGCATGGAGATCTTGGGGGCCTTGAAGTGCATGTCAGGCATCTTAAACTTGTGCCCTTTCAACTTTGCATCAGGACATTCAATATCAATATCTCCAACATCCACATCCACCTTAGGAGCTTTCACATCTATTTCAGGAACTTTCAAGTCTCCTTCCACTTTAGGAAGGGAAACATCAACATCGGTTTTCAGTTTAGGAGCTTTCAGATTAAGTCCAACATCAGGCATAGAAATTTTGTGTGTCTGTATATTCATGCTTGGCATCTTGAACTTGGGACCCTTTAGTTTCCCCTCTGGACCTTCAAGAGTCACATCTGGAGCATTAATGTCCATCTTGGGTCCAGAGACATTAATGTCGGCTTTGGGCAGGTTCACATCCACTTCAGGGCCCTCTCCTTTGAAGCCTGGCATGCTGAACTTGGGCATTTTCACCTTGGGCATCTTCAGGTGCCAGTCTGGGCCATGAACTCCCATGTCTGGTGCGTTAATGTCTACTTTGGGACCTTTAATGTTGACATCAGGAGTTTGTATCTCTCCTTCTACTTTTGGGACAGTCACGTCATAATCTGCTTTCACTTTAGGACCTTTCAAATGCAAACCAACATCTGGTATTGGTATCTTCTGAGGCTTTATATTCATTTCTGGCATCTTAAATTTAGGACCTTTTAGTTTTGCATCTGGGCCTTCAATGTTCACATCTGGGACTTCAACATCCACCTTGGGTCCTGAGACATCAAAGTCAGCCTTGGGTAAGTTCACATCCACTTCTGGGCCTTCTCCTTTAAAACCTGGCATGCTGAACTTGGGCATTTTCACCTTGGGCATCTTCAGGTGCCAGTCTGGGCCATGAATATCCACATCTGGAGCACTGATGTCAGCTTTGGGCCCTTTAAGGTTGACATCTGGCACTTGTACTTCACCTTCTACATCAGGCAAAGACACATCCGCATCTCCTTTCAGTTTTGGTCCCTTAAGATTCAAGTTCACATCAGGCATGGAGATCTTGGGAGTCTTGAAGTGCATGTCAGGCATCTTAAACTTTGGACCCTTCAGCTTCCCTTCTGGTCCCTCAAGGCTCACATCTGGAGCTTCAATGTCAACCTTGGGTCCGGAGATGTCAATGTCAGCCTTGGGCAGGTTCACATCCACATCTGGGCCCTCTCCTTTGAAGCCAGGCATGCTGAACTTTGGCATTTTCATCTTGGGCATCTTCAGGTGCCAGTCTGGGCCATGCACATCCACATCTGGGACATCAACGTCCACTTTGGGTCCTTTGATGTCAACATCTGGCACTTTCATTTCACCTTCTATCTTGGGCACAGACACATCCACATCCCCTTTGACCTTGGGGCCTTTCAAGTGTAAGTCCACATCAGGCATGGAGATCTTGGGGGCCTTGAAATGCATATCAGGCATCTTGAACTTGGGGCCCTTCAGCTTCCCTTCTGGTCCCTCAAGGCTCACATCTGGAGCTTCAATGTCAACCTTGGGTCCGGCAATGTCAATGTCAGCCTTGGGCAGGTTCACATCCACTTCTGGGCCCTCTGCTTTGAAACTAGGCATGCTGAACTTGGGCATTTTCATCTTGGGCATTTTCAGGCTCCAGTCTCCACCTTGTACTTCCACATCTGGTGCTTTAATGTCTACGCTGGGCCCTTTGAGGTCCACGTCTGGAACTGTCATCTCACCTTCTATTTTTGGTGCGGACAGCTCTAGATTTCCTTTCATTTTGGGTCCTTTAAGATTGAGGTCAACATCTGGCAGAGTCATCTTAGGAGCTTTGAAGTGCATCTCAGGCATCTTAAACTTGGGGCCTTTCAACTTCCCTTCAGGTCCCTCAAGGCTCAGATCTGGAGCACTGACATCTACCTTGGGTGCAGAAAGGTCTACATCAGCCTTGGGCAGGTTCACATCCAATTCTGGACCCTCTCCTTTGAGGCTGGGCATGGTAAATTTGGGCATTTTCATCTTGGGCATCTTCAGGTTCCAATCAGGACCATGAACTTCAACATCTGGGGCACTGACATCTACTTTTGGCCCTTTCAGGTCACCTTCCAGCTTTGGCACCGTAACATCATATTCTCCCTTTACCTTGGGCCCTTTCATATGCAAGTCCACCTCAGGCATGGAGATCTTGGGGGCCTTGATGTTCATCTCAGGCATCTTAAACTTGGGACCCTTCAGCTTTCCTTCAGGTCCTTCAATATCCACATCTGGAATGTCAACACCCATCTTGGGTCCTGAGATGCCAATGTCAGCTTTAGGCAGGTTCACCCCCATTTCTGGGCCCTCTGCTTTGAAGCCAGGCACGCTGAACTTGGGCATTTTCATTTGGGGCATCTTCAAGTTCCAGTCTGGGCCTTGAACGTCCACATCTGGAACATCAATGTCCACTCTGGCACTTTTAAGTTCAACATCAGGAACTTTCATCTCACCTTCAGCCTTTGGCACCGTAACATCGTATTCCCCTTTTACACTAGGGCCTTTCAAGTGTAAGTCCACATCAGGCATGGAGATCTTCGGGGCTTTGATATTCATCTCAGGCATCTTAAATTTGGGTCCTTTCAATTTTCCTTCTGGTCCCTCAATCCTCACATCCGGAGCGCTCACATCTACCTTGGGCCCAGAAATGTCCACATCAGGCTTGGGCAGGTTCACATCCACTTCTGGGCCCTCTGCTCTGAACCCTGGCACACTGAACTTGGGCATTTTCATCTTGGGCATCTTCAGATGCCATTCTGGGCCGTGAACATCCACGTCGGGGGCACTGATGTCCACCTGGGGGCCTTTCAGTTCCCCTTCAAGTTTAGGTGCCGATACATCGTACCCTCCTTTCACCGTGGGGCCTTTCACGTGCAGATCTACGTCAGGCATGGAGACCTTTGGTGTCTTGACGCTCACTTCAGGCAGCTTAACATCAGGGCCTTTCAGTCTGCCCCCCAGGCCTCCTATGCTGACATCGGGAGCTTCCACGTTGACCTTGGGCCCCGTAACACTGACATCTCCTTTGGGTAGATTTACGTCTACATCTGAGCCTTCCCCTTTGACTCCTGGAGTGCTGAACTTGGGCATTTTCATCTTGGGCATTTTCAGGTTCCATTCTGGGCCATGAAGTTCCACATCTGGGGCACCGACATCCACTCTGGGGCCTTTGACATCAACTTCGGGGACTTTGACTTTCCCTTCGACTTTGGGGAGCGTGACGTCCACACCCCCTTTCCCTTTAGGTGCAGCCACATTTAAGTCTACATCTGCCATGGAGATGCTGCAGGTTCCCGTTTTCCCAGAAGGACCGCTCAGCTTGGGTCCTGCCAGGGTCCCCTCTAGGCTGGGTGACTCTATGTCCACTTTGGAGCCTTTAACTGCCACTTGAGGGCCTTTGACGTCGCCTTGCATTCCCGGAGCGGAAACCTTAACATCTCCTCTCAGTTTGGAGGACCCGAGGGTCAGATCCACATCCTGCATGGAGATTTTAGGTTTCTGAATAATCATTTCAGGAGTCTTGACTTTAGTACCCTTCAGCTTCCCTTCCAGCCCCCCAGGAGCAACCTCGGGCAGGCTGACGCCCCCCGAGACCCCAGGAAGAGTCGTGTCACCTGTGGGCAGTGTCACATCAATCCCAGTTCCCTCTCCCTTAGAGCCTGACACAGAGAATTTGGGAGCTTTCATCCTGGGCATGTTGAGTTTGCCTCCAGGCCCATGAATATCAACATCAGGGCCTTGACCTTCCACCTGGGGGCCGGTGATGGTGCCCTTGATTTTGGGAGCAGAGATGTCCACCCCGACGCTCCCCTGTGGCGTGGCACCTTTCAGGCCTAGGTCTCCCTCAAATGACGGCCCAGTAATTTGGGGGCCCTTCAGCCTCCCCTGAAGCCCCTGAGCCGTGGCACAGGGAGCACCGACTTCCAGCTGAGGGGCCTGGCTGTTCCCACCGATGGTCACGCCCTTGTGCCCCACCGAGAACGCAGGTGCAGAAACACTCCACGCTGCCTCTGGGGCCTGGGGCTGGGGCCCTGTGGAGACACCAAATTTTGGCATCTTCATGGTGGGAATGGTAATTTTCCCATTACTGTCACTCTCAGGAGATGGGCCCTGAACCTCTACTGCCCCACCACCAAGAGAAGACGAAATGCCCACTCCTGGACCGTGGGCCCCCCCTCTGCCACCCAAGTCCAAGCCCTTTGCACGGACACTGATGTCTGGGCTTCCCACCTTTATCCCAGGCACCGTGACCTGCAGCTTCGAGTGGCCAGCACCATGGAGCTCTGGTCCCGAAGCGGCAATGGAGCCCGCGCGCACGTCCACGGCAGAGCCTGTGGTCGGAGACACGGCCCCCGAGCCCGAGGGCAGTCTGATCACCGTCTTCCCAGACTGGGTCTCCACATCCACGGTGGAGATTTCGGTCAGCTCATGCCGTGGAATCTTGATCTTGAACTCAGGGCTGCTGATGTCGATGTCCTTGGCTCCCTCCCGGCCCGTCACATCCACCGTGTAGGCCGTGACCCTTCTAGTCACCGTGATGGTGCGGCTCTGGGTCTCCCCAGGGTCCCCCTCCACGCCGTCCTCCGACTTCAGCCGGGGCTTGATCTTCGTGGCATAGATGCGCTGGTACTCCTCATCATCCCCGCTCTGCAGAGAGACATGCCCGGCAGAGGTTGCAACAGAGTCTGCCTGCGTTACCGACGCCCGGCCGCAGCCCAGCCTTTTCCCAAAGAAGCCGGGACCAAAACAGGGGTCCACGGAGCCTCCCGGGGCAGAGCACAGAGGGCTGGCGGCCACATCATAGGAGGAAAACAAATTATGTGGGGAAACTCCGGTAAGCAAAAGCCATGGGGCGACGAGGGTGCAGACGATTGGACTGCCCGGTCTGGGAGAAGGAATTACAATCAACTCTAGACTCAAACCGGCCAGTCAAGTACCCAGGACGCCGCTGGGCGACCAGCTCTGCACTGGCTTGACCCTAAGGCTCTCAACTCCCCACTCCCTGGTGTGCTTGTTTAAGCAGGAAGGGGATCCTCCCAAGGATCCCCGGAAGCTGGGTTGAGAGTGGCTGTGCTTGGGCGAACTCCCCCTGTGAGCACCATTCTTTGTTACATAAACAAGTCGTCAGAAGGAGCAGGGAATCGTCCCTCAGGCACTTTGCAGCCCAGCTTCTGACTCACGGGTGAGTCCAGGCCTCTGGAAGTAGAAAGAGGTTCTGTGAGCGCTGGCCAGTGCGGCTCAGCTGTTTGAGCATCATCCCGTGCACCGAGAGGTCGCCGGTTGGATTCCTGGTCAGGCTGCCTGGGTTGCAGCTCAGTCCCCAGTAGGAGGCAGCCGATGGATGTTTCTCTCTCTCTCCATCTCCCTTCCTCTCTAAAATCAATAAAAAACATTTAAAAAAGAAAAGAAAAACGTTCTGTGAGACAGAACTGGGCACCTGTGAAGTCATTTCAACGATTCTGGCCAAGCGTCTGGGACCCAGCAGCAGGAGAGGGTCCCCACGCTGTGGCACTCTGAGGAGACTGACGCTCAGGGGCCGCATCAGCCACGTGCCACACGGGGAACAACCAGGAACAACCAGGCTGACTCAACAGAGTGTGCAGAGGGGCGAACTCGGGAGAAGGAAAGGCAAGAGAGGCCCCGCAGCAGGCAGAAGCCTCGGGCAGGGGGACCGGCAGGCGGCAGGCGGCGTGGCGGGAGCTCAGGGCGCGGCCGGGCCGGCGAGGCACTCACCAGAACCACTTCAGAGGTGCGGGAGCTGAAGACTTCGTGCGTCCAGGTCTGGCCCGGCTCGGGGGAGCGGTCCCCCTTACGGTGCAGCTTCAGACCCACCGTGTGGTGGCCCATGGTGCTCAGCAGCTGCGTCACCTCGCCCGACTGCAGGTTGTCGAAGTAGATGGTGGCACCCACAATCTGGTCCCCTGAGCCGGGAGGAACAAGAAGCGGGTCTCAGGACACACATTTCACGCACGCCATGCCAGGCCGGTGTGGCGGTACCACCGTCCAGGAGAGAACACGGAGGCTTAGACAGGTCAACTGAGTGGCCCAAAGTGGCAAGAGCTCGCGAGTGGTGGAGTTGAACTGAGGACCGTGTCTCCGCCCCGCCTCACGGGACCTCCTCCCCCAAGGACTGGGAGCGCGTGACGGACACAGGGCGGGCAAGAGAAGGTAGGGCTTGGGTGCTGACCATCCTGCTGGCACTGGGACCAGGCCCTCCACAGCCACGTGCCCACGTCTGCCTGCCCCCTGCCCTTCCCTCCACCACCCACGCCCACCCCAACCCAGCCCCCAGCCCACACCCCGAGGGGACTCACCCTCCTTGACCACCCCCGTGCGGGCCGCAGGGGAGTTCTGCACGACCTCCTGCACGAAGACGCCGTCGTCCCTCTGGGCAATGGTCAGCCCGTGGGAGCCGCTGCCCTGCCAGTTGGGCAGCAGCAGCTCCCGCGTTGTCTCCTCCTCCTTCTCCATCTGGGACGAGGGAAGGGAATGAGCTCAAGACCGTGGGGCGCCAGGCGCGGCGCTGAGGGGTGAGGAGGCCGGGGGTCGAGGGTGGGTGAGCTCCCGGGGCGAGAAGCACCGTCTGCCGAGTGCCCTGCCCAGCGGAGACGCTCCAGGAGCCGCAGAGAAGATGGACAGGGGGTGCCACCAGCCCGGGAGGGCCCAGCCGCGCCCACCGAGCCCTGCCTCCCGGTGCCACCCGGGGGTCTCCACCCTCCCCACCCCCTCCCTCCTGCTGACCCTTTGCAGGACTCGTTCAGCAGCGAAGGCCTTGCCGGGAGCCCGCCCCTCCTTCCAGTCCTCTCCTCGGTCCTCTCCTCAGTCCTCTCCTCAGTCTCTCGCGGAGTCTCGGTCACACAGCCTAGGGGGAGTTCACAGTGAGGCTGGCTCGAACCCCGGCCAGCGGCCACGCAGGCGATGGCTGGATGTTCTGTGCCCCAGGCTGGACCCTCGCTGCTGCCATCCATTCCCTTCAGACGTGACTCAGCCTGGAAGCCCGGAGAGGGGCTCGGAGGAGGCCAGACTCGGAGTCAGAGCCGGCTCTGCATCCTCCCCGCGGGGCGGCCCTGGCCAAGCCCCTGCGCCTCTCTGACCCTCCCTTTCCCGCTGGTGAGGCGAGGTGACCCAGGATGACGGTGAGGACGGAGGAGAGAGCGTGCGAAGCTCTGCGCACAGGACCTCAGCACAGACACCAGCCTCAGGAGGGAGACGCCCCCGGCCCCCACTGGCAGGTGGGAAGACTGAGTCACAGGCCGATGGCCCCAGGTCCACAGTAAGGAAGCAAGTCTGCCTGGGCTCGGACCCAAATCTGTACCTCCTTCCCCGGCACCCTGTCCCCCCGGCACCCTGTCCTTCCCCGGCACCTGTCCCCCCCCCCCGGCACCCTGTCTCCCCCCCCCGGCACCCTGTCCCCCCCCCCGGCACCCTGTCCCCCCGGCACCCTGTCCCCCCGGGCACCCTGTCCCCCCGGCACCCTGTCCTCCCCGGCACCCTGTCCCCCCGGCACCCTGTCCCCCCCGGCACCCTCTTCCCCCCGGCACCCTCTCCCCCCCCCCCCCCCGGCACCCTGTCCCCCCGGGCACCCTGTTTCCCCCCGGCACCTTTCCCCCCGGCACCCTGTCCTACCAGGGCTGCAGCTCTAACCGGCGAGACTGAGAGCAGACGCTCCTGTGGCCCCAGCACCGGTGGCACCGGCAGGCCTGGGAGCAGGGTGGGGGCACAGTGACTCTGGGACCAGGGGCCCTCGCCCTCACCGGCTGGGAGCTGAGCGCGGGCCCAGACAGCAGCTGGACAAGGAAGCCCAGCCCCAGGCACTGGCCCGGCCCCAGAGGGGAGTCCAGCTGAGCGGCCACGGGGACCGGTGAGTCAGGCCCCCAGGTGCTGGCACCGGAGCACCGGCGCCCTGCGGCCCAGGAGGAGCGGGCAGCAGCCGAGGTGCCCTGAGAGTGCCCCGGACACGGCCACAGCCTGCAGGCGCCCACAGAAACGGGGCGTCCGCGTCCCCGGCAGCAGGTCCGTGAAACTGGGGGGCGCGGTAAGCCACGGAGCACCCCGCCCGGCACCCCGCCCCACAGCTGTGCACACGCAGAATGAGTCAGCCATCGACAAAGGTGTGCCCGCTGCCCAGACCACAGGCGCAGTGGACAGAGCGTCCCCGCAGACTGAAGGGTCCCGGGTCCGAGTCCGGTCAAGGGCGCATGCCCAGGTTGCAGGCTCGATCCCCGGCCCGGTCAGGGCCCGTGTGGGAGACAACCAATAGAAGTGTCTCTCTCACATCGATGTTTCTCTCTCCCCGCCCTTCCACTCTCTCCAAAAATCCCTGGAAAACATCCTCGGGTGAGGATCCACAAAATGAAAGACTGAGGTGCTGACTGCCTCCTGCACGCCCCACCGTGACCGTCACCCCACTTCCCTCCTGACCCTCTCACATTCACTGAACGCACTCCATGCGCCAGACATGGAGGTTTAGAAGACTCAGTCCCTGTCCCCGATATAAATTATGAGCCAGGTGCTCTGGGTGCGCCCAGTTCAGAATGTTCCAGAAGGCTTGGGAGACTTGGGGGGGGATGAAACATAAATAGGGTCTTGAAGGCGTAGTCTGCCTCTGAGAAACGGGATTATTTGTGGGCATTCACGGGCACTCAGCAGTTCCAGTGTCGGGCAGATCACACCCTGGGGGGGGGGCAACTTCATGGACCCCAAGAGCCCCCACCGCCTGAACTCACACCTGCGGTTCGTGGCCAGGAGCAGAGCCTGCAGGGGGCGGCCTGTGGGCACCGGTGAGTGGGGGCAACACCCCCTCCCTGAGGGCAGAGGAGCCAGGAAGTCAGGCCGACCCTTCCCATCCTGAAACAGCAGAGCCGGAGCCTAGACGGTGCCCGCCCCTCCCCCCTCCCAGTCCCCCACCCCCCTGCGTCCAGCACGTCCAGCACGAAGAAGCCAGCCCTGGACAGACAAGCACCCGGCAGGGTGGGGAGCTGACCGCCTGCTGGCCTGAGGGCCTCAGATCCCTGCAGCACCGACCGCCTGGCACCCCGACTTCCTCCTTGAGCCGGGCCCCATCTCTCAGGCTCACATCCTGGTGCTGAGCCAGCAGCAGGTGAGGGGGGAGAGCCAGCTCACCCCGCCCACATCTCGCCCCACCCTCCCTGCTTCCCCGATGAGTCACTGCAGCCACAACAGCTCCAAACATGCTAAGGGTCACACCTAAACGCCGATCGGCAGAGTGCTTCCGGGGCCAGACCCCCGCAGCCGGAGGGGCTGGGCTCCAATGGACACGGGCAGTGGCTTCCCTGCCAGCTCCTCAGACGGAGCCCCCAGCCGGACGTAGCCCCAAACCAGACAGAGCCCCCAGCCGGACGCAGCCCCAAGCCGGTCGGAGCCCTAAACCGGACAGAGCCCCAAGCCGGTCGGAGGCCTGCAGCACAGCCGGAGGCTGGCGAGGGCCTGCGCCGTGCCTGGACCCGGCGGCGGACGCGGAGGGGAAAGGCCGCCCCGGGGAGAGCAGGGCCCACCGGCGTGAGAACGGGAGGCCTCCGCTCGGCCTTGGCAGAGCACCCGCGGGCCTGCCAGCCAGGTGGGGCTGCCAACCACCCTGCTGCTCGGGCTCGGCCGCCTCCTGGCACCGCCGGGAAGGACTCCCCACCACCTGATGCGGGGCATGCGGACGGCTGGGCAGGGGTGCTGGCAGGGGACTGGAGGCCCGTGGCCAGGGCCTGTTCTCTGCCTCTGGGCCCCAGCCCTCACCCCCCCGCCCCGGAGCCTGTACCAAGGGCAGCTGGCCCTTCCTCCTCCCACACGAGTCCAGGGGCGCCGGGCCACCCCACGCAGGCCTGTGGCGCCGCGGGGCGTCCTGTACGTCCAGCCAAGTTCACAGCCTTTGGAGCTGTGCTGGCCAACGTGCTGGCCACACGGGGTTCTTACATTTAAATGAACTGGAATTCAATGTAAATTTAGGTCACCGGCCCTGGCCGGGTGGGGTGGCTCAGTCGGTTGGCGCTCTGCCTGGCACCAAAGGGTTTCGGGTTCAATTCCCGTTCAGGGCACTTCTGTAGGCTGTAGGTTCGATGCCGGGTTGGGGTGCGTAGGGGAAGCAACTGATCGGCATTTCTATCTATCTCGCTTCCTCTCTCTAAAAATCCAACGAAAACATATCCTTGGGCCCTCGCCGGTGTGGCTCAGTGGACAGAGCGTCGGCCTGCGGACTGAAGGGCGTGTGCCTGGGTTGCAGGTTTGATCCCTGGCCTGGTGGGAGCATGTGCAGGAAGCAACCAACTGATGTGCCTCTTTCACATCATTGTTTCTCCCCCTCCCTTCCACTCTCTCTAAAAATCAATGAAAAAATATCCTCAGGCCCTAACCCGTTTGGCTCAGTGGATAGAGCGTCGGCCTATGGACTGAAGGGTCCCAGGTTCGATTCCGGTCAAGGGCATGTACCTTGGTTGCGGGCACATCCCCGGTAGGGGGTGTGCAGGAGGCGGCTGATCGATGTTTCTCTCTCATCGATGTTTCTAACTCTCTCTCCCTCTCCCTTCCTCTCTGTAAAAAATAAATAAAATATATATTTTTTTAAAAAATAGAAAAAATATCCTCTGGAGAGGATTTTAAAAAAAATCCACAAACATATCCTCAGGTGAGGATTTAAAAAACAAAAAAAAATTGCTGGGTCAATGTGGCCCAGGGGTTGAGCGTCGACCTATGAACCAGAAGGTGGAGGTCACGGTCTGATTCCTATTCAGGGCACGTGCCCGGGTTGCAGGCTCGATCCCCGGTAGGGGGAGTGCACAGGAGGCAGCCGATCAATGATTCTCTCTCATCATTGATGTTCTACCTCTTGATTTCAGAGAGGAAGGGAAAAAGAGAATCATTGATTGGCTGCCTCCTGCACATCCCCCACCGGGGATGGAGCCCACAACCTGGGCATCAAACCATGGTGCCCCGACCGGGAATCAAACCATGACCTCCTGGTTCATAGGGTGACCCTCAACCACTGAGCCACACCTGCTGGGCAATAAAAGTATTTTTTTAAATTTAGTTCATTGGCTGCATTAGCCACATTTCAAGAGCTTAACAGCCACAATGGGCACAGACAGAGCATGTCCACCTGCAAACAGGTCCCAGCGGGCCTGCTGTTCCCCCGGGGAAGTGAGGCCCAGCGGTGAGCATGGGGACGCTGGGGCCCTCGCCCAGGGCCTGCTAGCTGCCCGCCTGCCCGCGCCCCCCCACCTGACACCGGCTCACGGTGTCCTAGCGACGGGCAGCAGGGCTGGAGTGGGACGGGAAGGCAGAGGGCTGCCAGCAGGGCAGAGAAAGAGGGAGCTGGTGAGGCCACTCGCTAAGGCCGAGAGGACACACGCCTGAGACTTGGGGACAGAGTGTAATTCCCGCCAGAGGCAGCGGGGAGAACGAGGCGTCCTGTCCACTCAAACCCTCCGAGGGGGTGTGCAGAGCAAGCCTGCCGCACTGGGAGCCGGGGCCGCACCTGGACGGGCCCAGGAAGACGGCTCCTCGCCCTGGGCAGGGGTTCCGCCAGGTGTGAGCCCCAGAGGCGCATCCTCTCCCCTGCCCCCCCCCCGCCCCCCGGGAACAGAGCCCCTTCTTCCCCAAAGCCAATGGGAAGACAGCCCGGGAGGGGCCCGCAGGCGGCTGGGCAGCCAGAAACAGGGTTGGGGCTGGCATGTGTCAAGATGACAGGGACGGACACACACCCCCGAGGGACCGGCCCTGGGCCTGTAGGCCTCCGGGCCCCAAACCTGAAGACCCCATACAGGCCAGAGAGGCACCTGTCCGCCCATCACCCGGCGCCCGCTGCACCAGAGGTGACATCCGAGGGCGAGAGCATGCCCACCCGCCACGAAGAGGACGTCACCCCAATGCAGCTCCCTCCCGGCCCGCGGGGAGCCGACCACCACACACACAGGCCAGGGAGGGGCAGGCCCCGTGCCCAGAGCATGACTCACCGCCAGAGGGAGAGGGGCCGCCAGAGGGAAAGCCCCAACGCGAATCACAGGACCGAGGGTCCGAGGGTCGCTATTCAAAGAGGGACACACCCAGGGGCCCCCTCCTCTCACTGCCGCTCACCAGACACCACGGAGGCCACCCGGCAGGTGGACGAGCTCTGCGCCCGTTCCACGCCCGGGGTCTCGTTCCGTCCCCAAATAACTCTACGCGATTAAAAATTAATATCCTGATTTTAGAGCTGAGCAACAGGCCCCGGAGGTAGAGGGCGGGCCCAAGCACGGGACGGGGTGGAAATGCACGCGCCGCCGCCGCCGACACCGAGGCCCGCAGTCGGCACCCAGCTCGGGGGGGAGGGGGGGGGGAGGCCAAATGCACACACACAGAGGACGAGCAACCCCAGAGGACAACGCAGGGGAGACACACAGAGAGAGACCTGCATGGGAGGTGGGGTGGGGACCAAGGGACCCGCCCACAGGAAGACGGGCCTCGTCCGGGTCCAGCGTGGGGACAGCGAACCCCGAGGGCGCAGCGTCCCAGAGCCCGGGATCTGAGGGGTCTTTTGATTATGAGTCTCGGCGAGGCTGCCCAACGCCCAGCTCACCTGTCCACTCTCCTGGGGCTTGGCCCGCTCAGGTCCCACAGGGACAGGCACTGGAGGGCGAGGCAAATGTCCCCACCCCCTGAGAAATGGGAACCGCCCTGGCAGGCAGACCCGCACCCCAGGGGGACAGGGAGGGGCCCAGCTGGTTCTGGGCGGTACACCCAGGGGGCACTTTCCACTTGAATGAGGTGTGCGTTGGGGGATGGAGTTACACGTTCACCAGGGACACGTTCAGAGAAGACACACAAGGACGCGTGCACACCCAGCACACGGACATGCTCTCGGTCCCGTTCCCTGTTCTTTCTTGATAACTCAATTTTACTTATTTTTAAATATGTTTTTGGGGTGTTTTTTTAAAATATATTTTATTGATTTTTTTACAGAAGGAAGGGAGAGGGATAGAGAGAAACATTGATGAGAGAGAAACATCGATCAGCTGCCTCCTGCACACCCCCCACTGGGGATGTGCCCGCAACCAAGGTACATGCCCCTGACCGGAATCGAACCCAGGACCTTTCAGTCCGCAGGCCGATGCTCTATCCACTGAGCCAAACTGGTCTGGGTGGTTTTTTTTAATATATTTTTATTTATTTCAGAGAGGAAGGGAGAGGGAGAGAGAAACACCCATCAGCTGCCTCCTGCACCTCCTACTGAGGATCGAGCCTGGCATGTGCCCTGACCTGGAATCCAACCGGTGGCTTCACAGTCCAGGGGACCATGTTCAGCCAGCTGAGCCGCACCGGCCAGGGCCCAGCCCGCATGCTGAGCAGCCCAGAGCCCCTGCCTCCACCGATCACAGCAACCCAGGACCTCCACCTGGCCACTCTGCCCAGGGTCTCCGCCTCCCCCTCCCCCCCCCCCCCCCCCCGCTGTGCACCGGCCTATCTTCTCCCTGGTGCCTGGGCCACACCCAGCAGGAGGCGGCTTTGCCGGCCTCATCCCTCCGGCCTCTCCCACTCCCACCCCACTCCGGTTTCCGCACCTTGACTGTCCCCTCCTACCCCAGCCCCAGGCTGCCTCGGCCCTGCCCCAGGCCTTCCCCCACCCCCGCCCGTGGCCACTTCCCCAGTGAGCTCTGCAGCCCCAGCTCCCAGTTCTCGCTTCCATGGAGGGAGCTTCCCTCTCTCCCCTGACCAAGAGGGACTCCCCCCTCCCCCGGCCGTGACAGCACTGCCTTCTCCAGCAAGTCCCACACCTGGCCCAGAGCCAGCGAAGGGTGAGCCTCCATTACAGCTGGGGGGCTGCCCCCTGGCCCCACCGGCACCCTGACCGTAGCCCCCCACCGACGCCCAGCTCGCCACCCAGCGGTCGGGCCAAGCCACTGCAGGGCCTCTGGCTGCCGAAGAGCCGCCCCCGGCCCGGCCGGGACGTGCAGCGGGCTCAGCTCCAGGCACTTCCCCTTCCCCTGGAACCTCCGCTCGGGCCCCCGGGGACCGGGCAGGATGCCCCTCCCGGACCCAGCGCAGCGCGCGCTCAGCCTCACTCCCAGGTCTGTCCTCGCCGCCCTCGGCGGGCTCCGGACAGGACTCCAGGGTCCGGAACCGGTGCCGGACAGAGAAAGTCACTTCCGTCCTCACCTGCAGAGTCACCACGGTCCCAGCCCCACAGCCACAGACACACCCACCGATGACACACCCAGGCCCACCGACAGGGGGACACCGCTCACAGGCAACAGCCACACCTCGTGCTGGGACAGGGCAGAGCCGGGGACCGAGGCCACAGTGAGGCCTGGAGCCCTGGCCCAGGACCCCCACGGCCCACAGGCCCCGGATGGGAACCACGGCCGGCAGGAAGGAAGGACGGGGGGCTCCACCAAAGCACACACTCTGGCTGAGCCCAGCGGGACCCCCACTCGGCCCACACCCCCCCAGCCGACCCAGAGGTCACTGCGCTGCCTCCCGCGGGGGTGGGAGCCGAGGGCAATGGCAGCCTGCGTGAAGCCGCGGGGACAAAGAGCAGAGGCCGCACACTGCTGCTGTGACTGTCCTCCAGCGGCCACCTCCCTTCCACGTGGCCCAGCTCCGGGGAGAGAAACTTGGGGGCGGCTGCGGGGGGAGCCAGCTCTCCCAGTCTGCCCCTTTGTCTGTCCCCAGGCGGTTCCCAAGTTCTGAGGAAGGTGGTGGCCACACCCCACGCCCCACACACTCCTCCACCCCCACAGCTTCGCCTCAACCCCTCAAACCAGCTCCTCAGGCTCCACGGGCGCGCTCTGCCAGGCCAGGCAGCCAACTCCACGCTGAGCCGGAGAATCCAGCCTGGCACTCCACCCAGGGCCTCCCCGAGACCCAGGGGACCCCCAGCTCATTCCCTGCCCTTGACCGGGCTTGGCCTCCTCCCTCTCAGGCCTCCCACCCGGGCTCTGAACCTCACACCCTGAACGAGTCCAGGTGGCCCACACCCTCAGCTCTGTGGGGGCAGCTCTCCCAGGGGCTGTCTGGAGCTGGACCCCCGAATCACAGCGGTGGGGCTCCGCCTGGGCAGCAGGAAGCTCCGGCGGCTAACCCGGCTGCCTGGTGGCTGGTTCTCGGACGAATGTCCCTGGGCAGAGCCTCCAGGTCAGGGCTCCGACCTCCACCTCCAGCAGCCTGACCCTGCGTCCTCTGCCCGCCCAGCCCTCAGGGTCCCAGTCCTCTCCCGCCCGCCCTCACCCCACAGCGCCCAGCCCCCAGCGAGGAGGTAACCCCTAGCCTGGGCTCCCTCTACTCCCCACCCTGCACACACCCCCCACAGCGGCCCGGCCCCTCATCCCTGAGTGTGGAGGGAGCTTCCCCATTCAGCTGCGGAAAGGAAGTGAGGGCCACACCCTGCCCAGGGCTTCCCTGATGGCGGGCAGAGAGGAGAAGCACAATCCACTCCCCCAATCTGGACCCAGCATCCGGGTGGAGGCCCTAAAATGTCTTCCCGGGCACCTTCCAGCTCTCCCTCCCCCCCCCCTCCACTCCCTTCCCCACAGACCCCAAAGGCAGCACTGCACCCGCAGATGAGCGCGGCCCTGTCCCGGCGGGGCTGTCCGGGGACAGGTGACCCCTGCAACAGGAGCTGGGTTCCAATTCAGGAAACTTTCCAAGTCAATTACCGGGCGCCCCACGCTGTGCCGGGGACACCGGTAAATAGCTTTCCCCCCAAAACTCCAGGTCATTCCCTAAGGACCCCGCTGCCTGGGAGGGTCCGCCCCGCCTTCGCACAGCCCCGTCCACAGCAGCCTCAGCCCGCGGCTGGCTCCCGGGCACCTCCCGCCACCTCGGGCCACGCCCAAGGCTCGAGCACACACGACTCACAAGTCTCTGCGGTCACAGCGGCGGAGGCGCCGGGGCCCTCACCCGCCGGGGTTCCGGCCCAGCCAGGGCCGTGCGGTGCCGTCTGCCCACTGCGCTCCCCTCCCACGCCGGGCACTGCCCGCCCCGCGCAGACCGGCGCGTCCCTCCCAGCCCGGGCCGCCTGCGGCTGCGCCCCCACGTCCCCCTGCCCGGCCCCGATGGGGAGCCCGGCCCCGATGGGGAGCCTTACATAACCCGGCGCGTCCACACCCGCGGCGCCCTCCGCCGCCGCCACGGGGCCCGGCCCGGCCCCTCCGGAGCGCGCCGCCGGGTGCCGGGCTGCAAGGAGCGCAGGCGGCCCCTCCCGCGCCGAGCCCGGCCCCGGCCCCGCTCCCCCCGCGCCCCTCACCACTCCTCCGAGCTCTGGTTTGAATTAGGAACCGGCTCCAACCACCACATTCCTCAGGCTGCTGGCGCCCGGCCAGGCGCTGGGCGGGGGCCGGCCCGCCCGGACGGGCTCGGGAGTGGGCTGGGGGAGCGCGCCGCCTCCGGAGGGGAAGGGGCGGTCCCGAGGGCCGAGCCGCCGCGCAGCCCCCCTCCCCGCCCACCCAGCGCAGGAATCTCCCTAATTATGTCCCCACCCCACCCCCCGTCCCGTCCCGCGGGGAGGCGCGCTGCAAACTTCGGGCTCCGCGGCCCTGGGGCAGCAGGAGTTTTCGGGAGACGGGATCCCGGAGGGGCAGCACCAGGGCGGGGCGGCTGGAGCGGGTTTGGGGGCGCCGGGCGCCGGAGCCCGAGAGGCGGGAGGACACAACTGGGTGGGGCCGGGCGGGCTCGGGACTCCAAGTTCTCGGCGGAGGTGTGGGGGCCGGGGGGGGACGGCGGGGCGCCCACCTCGGGAACTGCCCCGTCCACGCGGAATGGGGCCGGAGCGGAGCGGCGCGGAGCCACCGCCCCGGGGAGCGGGCGGGAGGGCCGGCCGGGCCGCGGTGCAGCGGGGCCGCCAGTCTGCCCTCCAGAGCCACGCGGGCCGGAGCGAAGCTTCGGAGCGACTTTCCAACTTTGCCCAACTCGCACCCCAACTCCGGAGCCAGAGTCCGGCTCCCCGCGCGGCCCGGGCGCTGCCTCGCTCGTCCCAAACGGTGCGAATCCTCACCGCGGCGCCCCGAAGCGCCTCGCCCAGCCCGGCCCCCGCCTCCCCCCGCCGGCTCCGTGTCAGCGCCCCCCCGGCCGCGGGGCGCCGGCCCTACCTGCGCGCTCAGCACCGGAGCCCAGCCATGGGCGCGCGGCCCGCGGTCTCGGTGCGGCGGCGGCGGCGGCGTCGAGCCCCGGTCGGGGCGGGTCCGGCAGGCGGGAGGTGCAGTCCCCGCGGCGGAGCTGCTCCGAGTGGCCGGGCCCCCGTGCGAGGAGGCGGCTCTTGTAACTCCGGCGGCGGCGGGCGGGTCTGCCTGGGCGGCGGGGAGGGCGGGGCCGGGCGGGGCCCGAGTGGGGTTGGGACGAGCGAGCCGGGCCGACTCGGGAGGGACCGGGCGGGGGCTGCCGGCGGGGGCGGGGGAGCGGAGGGGAGAGGCTGGGGGGTCAGGGGCGCGCGTGTCCGAGGTGCTGCCCTACCCTCCCCGCCCCCCGGGCCTGGCCGGGGCCTGGACTTCCCACCAACGTGTGCAAAGCGCCGCTTCGCCCGCAGGGAGCCGCCGCGGCTCCCCGAGGCCGCCCCTCCAGGGAACCGGGAACCAGAACGTTTTCCCCGAAGGACCCACGGGCTCCGAGAGCGGGTGGGGCCGGGGACTTCCAGCCGGACACTGACCTTTGGAGTTTTTTCTCAACACTGGCCACTGCCCTCCGAAGCCTAGGCCCCTCCATTCGGTTCCCCAGCTCCATGCACGCGCACCCACATCTCGTCTTCCCTCTTTCTGGGGGCCCCCCAGACCCTCCCCCCAGACCCGGCCTGGAGACGCTGCCCGCCTACTGGAACCGGGTCACCAGCGCTCACCGCTGCTGCAGCGACGCGGGGGACCGGCCTGCAGCCCTCGGGGACGCCGCCCGCCGCCCACCTGCCCAGACCCCGAGGGCAGCCGAGCTCCCGCCCGTCCCCTACCTGCCCGTCCCTCTCGGACCCTCTCCCGGCCCCTCCCCCACTCCCGCCGGCGGGACGCTTTGTTTCCAAATTTACAGCCACTTCCCACAGCCGCTTCCAAGCGCATGGAGATTTTATTAAATGCTTAATGATGGGGTGCGGGGTCCTTCTGACTACACACACCCCCTTGCACACCCCCATTCGCTTCTCCCCCTTGAATCCTCTATGCTCCCTCCGGGATGGCCACCCACCGCCCACACCCAGCCAGCTTTTCTTCCTTCCCAAATGCTGCGGGCGGAAGGGAGACCCCAGGCTGGCACCCAGCAGGCCCGGCCTGGGCAGGAGCGCCCTCCTCGCGGGCAAGATCTGAGTGGGCTGGGGCCGAGAGCAGAGGCCCTGTCCTCTGAAATGGCAAACATGTTTACGGGCTAAAAATACCCAGCAGCCAACTCTGCTGCCAGCCCTGGGGGCTGTGTCCCAGGTCCAGTTACCCACAGGGTACAGCCGTGGGGGAGGGAAGAGACAGCAAGAGGAGACACAGACATGTAGACACTCAGATAATGGGCACAGGAAGGTGGAGACACATGTGCAGACGTTCCGACAGGCATCAACATGCAAAGGCACAGAGAAAGAGGAACTTGGGCACCAGCATTCTCTGTCTCTCTGTGTCTCTCTGTGTCTCTCTGTGTCTCTGTCTCTCTCTCTCTGACACACACATACCCAAATAGTGACTCAAATCCCCATCAGAGGCAGCCCCACCACACACATCCCAAGCAGTCACAGCGGGACTTTCTGAGGAGCCGCCTTCATGTTGCTCTGCACCCCCTTCCCAGCACCTACCTTATTTAAAGAAGAAAAATCTAGACTTTTCAACTTGGGGATGCTTTTACAAACTAGAAACCGAAAGCTAATGACTTCCTTTACCGATGGCCTATTCGATTTTTCTCTCTCTTTTCACATTTATTCAGCATTTTAAATATGGGCTGAGAATATAGGTAAAGTGGCCTGTGTTACTACAAGTGAGCTAGTCCATGTTGACGTATTTTAAATAAAATCAACACCTCCTCAGGGTGAAGAATGTAAACCATGGACAGCCGTGAACAATGCAAGTCCGTCTCCCTCCTCCCCTGCTCTCCCTCCTCCCCTCTGCCCAGCGGTGACCACTGAGAGCCGTTCCCCAAGGGATTTCTAACTTTATGAAATGAATCATCTGCCTCCTTGAAAGTGCAAGTTTCCCAGGTCATATAAAACCCCGGAAATGCTCACACCTAGGTTTTCAGAAAGGCGGTGGAGCTGTGACCTGTGCCACACAGACAGAGGGTGTTTGCAAAAGCAGGGTTAGGGGAGCTTGCAGGGAGGGCCCGAGCAGGAAAGGAAGAGAGGAGAGGGTGTGGGAGCTGCGCCCTCACCCCTCACCTCGGCTTGGGCCCCCCAGGAGTGAACAGCCGGGGCTGGTGCCCTGGCCCGGCACCAACCTGCCTGCTCCATTGTTTGTCTGGGCCGCCCTCTTGATCAACAGGGAAGAAGGCAGGACTGGCTGGTTTGGGGAGCAGGCGGGGCCGAGCAGAGATTACTGTGCAGACACTTCATTCATTCGGGGTACTGCTGCAGAGTGGGTGGGGTTCCTGTGACTGGCTCTTACCCGCTTCCAGGCTACTAGGTAGAGAGGGGTAACAAGACCTTGCCCCCTCAGAAACCACGTCCCCGCCTGCTGTGGCCAGAGCAGGGGGGGGGGTCCCCTAGGTCAGCCTATTAAATAGCCCAGGGGGAGGGAATCTTTCCAATAGTTGTGGGTTGTTTTTTTATTCAACAGTTTTCAATGATGTCATTGAAGACACTCAGGAATTTCTGCCAACCCCATTCTGCCCACTGCTGTAGCCCCTCCCCCCCCCCCGCCACACACACACACCACCCCCCCCAGCTACCTGACCCATGACTGTGTCTGACATGGCGCAGGCCCTTCCAATGTTAGCTCATTTAATCCTCACACATGCTGGGAGAAATGGCTTCAGAGAGGGTGTGTGATTTACCTACAGGCACACAGCCCTCAGCAGCAGGAGTCAAGCTCCATGAGGGCGGGGTATCTGGCTGGCACTTGGTCAGTCAAAAGCATGCTGTGAATGAATGAATGAATGAATGAATGAGCTATAGGTGCATCTGGCCGTGCGCCTGTACTTTTCACACCAGCATCCTGCCCCTCAGGTTCCCCTGGCTCTCAGCTTCCCCTCCAGCAACCCCCTCCCCCCCACTGGTAGACTTGTATGCAGCTGCACAAACATTTACGTGTCCAGCTCGGCCGGTGCCTCTGGTGCTGGTGCTGGTGCAGGTGGTGGAGAACCTGGCAGGATGGGAGCTCTGCCCGCGGGCCCTCCGTCCAGAAGGACGCGGACTCCGCTGTCCCCTTCCCCTGGACTCTGAGCTCCTTGCAGGTCCTGTGCTTTGGAGAAGCTGGCTGTTATCTGTTCTGCCAGGTCATCTCCACAGCTACATCACCACACACACACACACACACACACACACACACACACACCATTTTTTAGTTATAATTTGTCCTCTTGGTCCCAACATGGCAGAGATAAGCTCTGTCCGGTTTCAGATTCCACTGTCACAATCTGGGCTCTCCAGGAATCGGGAGGACGAGGCGGCTGGCACTCCCTCTCCCGTCAGAGGCAAAGTCCCACACCGCGGGCTCAGCAGTCTCCCTGGCAACGCCAGGTGAGTTCCAGGGCCTGTCGTCACCGGGATACCCCGCTTCCTCCCCAGGGCCGCTCCCTCGGGGTTCCCTCATCTGTACTGTAGTGTCTGTTGAACTTGGATCCTGTTGCCCAGCAACGCGCCTGTTTTGTTCCTATTATGCTTGTGTGTGTCTCCATAGCAACCACCAAGGGGCGCTCTGCGGGCAGGCCCCTGGCCTGGGGATTCCCCTTCCCGCCCGCTCGCCACAGGCCTCTTCGCTGACATCAGCGTCACCGAGCACAGACGCAGGCGGCTCAGAAGGAATCGTGGCTTTCGAACGCCCACCCCGCAAGGAAGTGCGGTGCGCAGGCTGCCGCCGGCTCTGGAAACAGGCTTCCCGCCGCGGGCCCTCCGTCACGTGGGCCCTGGAAGCAGGCAATGACGGCCAGCCCTCTGGGCGCCTCGGGGGACCATCCCGATCACAGGGCCCACCTCACCCGGCCCGGCCCGGAGAGCAGCCTCCCTGCCAAGCACCAGGCCTCCTCATCTGTCCCTCCCCGGCCACCCTGCCGCCCACTGGGTGATCCCGGATCCAAACATTCCTTCTCGCACAGGATCCCTCAGCCCATTCAGAACCTGCAGCCAGGTGGAAGCCCGGCTCCAGCCCAGGCAGTGCCAGCCTGGGTTTCAGGCCGAGGCTTCAAAAAAGGAGTCCCTGCAGCTCAGACCAGGCAGCGGAAGCGGCAACTCCCCATCCACCGGCCTCGCCGAAACCTCCAGAACCAGCAGGCCCGCAGCACAGCGAGGGGAGGGCAGGGACAGGGCACGGGCTCTGATACAGATTCTGGGAGGAAAGGAGGCAACTAAAGATGGTCAGGGCAAGAGCAGGGAGCAGAGCGGGCTGGGGGTGCAAAGAGGGCTGGGGGTGCAGAGAGGGCTGGGGGGGCAGAGAGGGCTGGGGGGGGCAGAGAGGGCTGGGGGTGCAAAGAGGGCTGGGGGGGCAGAGAGGGCTGGGGGTGCAAAGAGGGCTGGGGGGGCAGAGAGGGCTGGGGGGGCAGAGCGGGCTGGGGGTGCAGAGAGGGCTGGGGGGCTGAGAGGGCTGGGGGGCAGAGAGGGCTGGGGGGGCAGAGCGGGCTGGGGGGTGCAGAGAGGGCTGGGGGGGCAGAGAGGGCTGGGGGTGCAGAGAGGGCTGGGGGGCTGAGAGGGCTGGGGGTGCAGAGCGGGCTGGGGGTGCAGAGAGGGCTGGGGGGGCAGAGAGGGCTGGGGGTGCAAAGAGGGCTGGGGGGGCAGAGAGGGCTGGGGGGGCAGAGCGGGCTGGGGGGTGCAGAGAGGGCTGGGGGGGCAGAGAGGGCTGGGGGTGCAGAGAGGGCTGGGGGGCTGAGAGGGCTGGGGGTGCAGAGCGGGCTGGGGGTGCAGAGAGGGCTGGGGGGGCAGAGAGGGCTGGGGGGCAGAGAGGGCTGGGGTGCAGAGAGGGCTGGGGTGCAGAGAGGGCTGGGGGTGCAGAGAGGGCTGGGGGGCAGAGAGGGCTGGGGTGCAGAGAGGGCTGGGGGGCAGAGAGGGCTGGGGTGCAGAGAGGGCTGGGGTGCAGAGAGGGCTGGGGGGCAGAGAGGGCTGGGGTGCAGAGAGGGCTGGGGGTGCAGAGCGGGCTGGGGGGCAGAGAGGGCTGGGGGGCAGAGAGGGCTGGGGGTGCAGAGAGGGCTGGGGGGGCAGAGAGGGCTGGGGTGCAGAGAGGGCTGGGGGTGCAGAGTGGGCTGGGGGTGCAGAGAGGGCTGGGGGTGCAGAGAGGGCTGGGGGGGCAGAGAGGGCTGGGGGGCAGAGAGGGCTGGGGGGCAGAGAGGGCTGGGGGTGCAGAGCGGGCTGGGGGTGCAGAGAGGGCTGGGGGTGCAGAGAGGGCTGGGGGGCAGAGAGGGCTGGGGTGCAGAGAGGGCTGGGGGGCAGAGAGGGCTGGGGGGCAGAGAGGGCTGGGGGGGGCAGAGAGGGCTGGGGGGGCAGAGAGGGCTGGGGGGCAGAGAGGGCTGGGGTGCAGAGAGGGCTGGGGGTGCAGAGAGGGCTGGGGGGCAGAGAGGGCTGGGGGTGCAGAGAGGGCTGGGGGGGCAGAGAGGGCTGGGGGGCAGAGAGGGCTGGGGTGCAGAGAGGGCTGGGGGTGCAGAGAGGGCTGGGGGGCAGAGAGGGCTGGGGGGGCAGAGAGGGCTGGGGGGCAGAGAGGGCTGGGGGGGGCAGAGAGGGCTGGGGGGCAGAGAGGGCTGGGGGGCAGAGAGGGCTGGGGGTGCAGAGAGGGCTGGGGGGGCAGAGAGGGCTGGGGGGCAGAGAGGGCTGGGGTGCAGAGAGGGCTGGGGGGCAGAGAGGGCTGGGGGGCAGAGAGGGCTGGGGGGGGCAGAGAGGTCTGGGGGGCAGAGAGGGCGTGGGGGGCAGAGAGGGCGTGGGGGGGGGGGACAGGCCACTACGGATGGTTGGATTCCAAGCCTCAGCGAGAGAAGGCCACAGAGGCGGGTGCGCTGTGGGTGTGGGGATGTTCGGGAGCGAGAAGATAACAGGAAATGTGGTCCGGGACTAAGGTAAAGAAGTGGCCAGACGTGATTGAATGAGGCTGTGTGAGGAGGGAGGGAGGGCGGGAGGGAGGGCGGGAGGACGGGAGAAGAGAAGAGCTTAGAGCTGGGCTGGGACTGGGCCGACCGACTCGTAAACAGCAGCCGCGGGAGGGAGCTGGAATGATCGGAGCAGCCAACGCCCGCCCGCTCCCTCCCCAGCAGGGCCAGGGCCAGGGCGCCGGCGGGGGGGCCCCGAGAGGGAGCCTGGCCTCCCCGCCCCTTTTTGGGGTCGGTCTCTCTCCCATCCTCCCCTCGCCCTGCCTTTCCCGGTTCCCGGGGGAAGGGAGCAGCCCGGCTTCCTGGTCCTCCGCTGACACTTCCAAGTCTGGGTTAAGGAAATCGGGCCGAGCGAGCGGGGAAGGAAGGGCCTCGCTGCCCGGGGCCTGAGTCACCGCATAGCTGAGGTTCCTGTTACTGGAAGCCTGGCCGCTCTACACCCCGTGCCCTCTGCCCGCCCAGCCCCAGGCCTGGGGTCCGAGGGCTGCCCTGCCCCTGCCCCTGCCCCGGGACTCCTCCACTCGCACACTTCCTACCGGTCAAGGCTGCCTCCAACGCCACCCTCTCCCTGCTGCCCGAACCAGGGAGCTCCATCCGCCATGCTACCCCCGCTGTTCTTAGGGCAAACGTGACTCAGTGAGTGGCCGCAGGGGCTGCAGAGACCAGCATGCGCCCTGATAAGTCACTTCCCCTCGGGCTCGCTTCCTCCTGGGTGACAGGCCTGCTGCAGGAGGGACATTCTGTGTCTGAGTCAAAGAGGAGAGAGTGGGATGAAGGGGTGTGTCTGCTGACCCCCGTGCTAGCCGCGGGAGGGGTGAACGGGCTCAGGCGCTGCCACCGCAGGGCAGCCAACACCCTAGCAGCCGGTGACTCAGCCCCACAGAGGCCACGGGCAGCAGCACCTGGCGGCCCTGTGAGTCAGGGAAACGGGGCTCTTCCCCGGCTCGGCTGGCCAGGGTCCGCTGCAGCCAACTTTCCCTCACACCGACCAAGTGGCAAGCCCAGCCCAGCCCGCGCAGCTCAGTGTCTGAGCATCGACCTCTGAACCAGGAGGTCATGGTTCGATTCCTGGTCAGGACACATGCCAGGCTTTGCGGGCTTTGTCCCCAGTGTGGGGCGTGCAGGAGGCAGCCGGTCCATGATTTTCTCTCATCGTAGATGTTTCTATCTCTCCCTCTCCCTCTCCCTTCCTCTCTGAAATCAAGAAAAATATTAAAATTAAAAAAAAGTGGCAAGCCCAGTGCAGCCCACTTCCTCGGATGGACGCCCCAAGCTCCTCACACCGCCTCCCCGGCCTGCACAGTGCTCCCTTCCCTCTGCCCCGGCCTCCTCCACTGGCTCCCCCACTCCGCCACGTCCCCGCGGCCACCACTCGGCTCGGCCACCCCCGTCCTGGTCCCCGAGAGGCGGCCAGATGATTGCAAAAGGGCTGAGCCAGCAGGAGGCCCTCCCAGGCCAGCTGCTCCTGCAGCGGCGGGGAGGGGGCAGCTGGAACCGGAGGGAGGCACATTCCAGGGAGATCCGATCAGAAACAGCCCCGAACCCTGCCTGGCCAGCAGCCCCTGCTCTGCGGCCGCGCCCTCGGTGTAAATAGGCTCCCGCTGGAATCCCGGGGAAATGGGGAGCAGAGGTGGGCGGGGCTGCAAGAGGGGCGGGGTGACAGGCATGAAACGCAGCCGGGAACATCTAAGGTCATCGGCGATGGCCTTGCCACTGACCTGGTCCCACCTGCACAAGGAATTCTCTTACAAGAGATGGGAGTGCTGCTGGCCAGCAACTGCCATGTCCCGCACCCCGCCCATCCCCCGGGGGCCGAGGCACCGGGACACCCCAGGAACCGCGCTGCAGTAAAACGCCAGCCTCCTCCGGGAGCCACGCCAGCCTGATTAGAGCCAACAGACAGGAGCAGGTGGCGTGGTCTGTCTAACCTTTCAGGAGCCAACACGTTCGCTCCTCAGCATTAGGGGGCTAGGGAAGGGGGGTACCCCAGGATTACAAACATGCAGGACCAAGCACGCTGGGGGAGATGCGGTGTCCTGTGGGCACACCAGTGGGGTGAGCCAGGGAAGCCACTGCCACCCAGCAAAACCCATCGGACGGCGGGGACGGCGGGGGCGGGGGAGGCGGTGCTGGGTTCCGAGGACAGTGCCGGTTGCCATGAAAACACAGTATTACTCTCAGCAACGCCTGGGTGGGGCCTCCAAAGCACTTCATTCCTCTCCCTTCAACATTCTAGACCCTCCCCCACCTCTCGAAAGGGGAAGTGGCACATTTGGGGCACGTAGGCCGCGGCGGGAGGGTCTGGCCCACGAGCAGCAGCTGTCCCGCTCCGGTCGCAGCAGGCCGAGCAGATGCCGCTGTAGGTCTCTCCTGGAAGAACTTGAAAGGCGTCTGACTTTTTAAGTGACTGAAGCCAGAAGCGCCAACAAAGCTGAAATAAATAGCTGCTCCTCACCAGCATCTCCCTCCCGGCCCCCCCTAGCTGAGGCCGCTCCCGCCGAGCCCCCTCCCACTCCCCGCCCTGCAAGCGTGTACCTGCGCCCAGGTGCACCCGACGCCCATCCCTTTGTGAGGCTGAGGATCTGCCCATAAGAGGGTAAGACAGCCTCTCCTTCCCTCAGCCTACCCGTTTCCAAACCACACCCTGCTCTCAGCCCCCCTGGCCACACCTCACCGCACCCCTCCCCCTGCCTGAGACCCCAGCTCCTGCGGGCGTGGGCACGCAGCACGACCACGCTGTGTGCAGGGATGCCAGCCCCTGGTGGCGCACGGGTGGCACGTGGGGAAGTGGCCCAGCAGCCGGAGGTGTCCCAGGCGCAGGTTCTCACTGGCTGCCCACGGCCAGCCCGCGCCCCCAATCAGAGCTGGATCGGGGGAGCCACTGGCCCACCAGGATGGGCTCGCAGGGGCAGCCGTGACTCAGGCCTCGCGGGGCAGGGCGGGGCCGCATCGGCTCCAGATGTACTTCCCCTCTTTCCCGCCCCACATCTGCCGCTACAAACCCAACCCGCACCCCCCCCCCCCCCGTTAACCTTTCTAGCCTGCCCATCTGGGCAAGGGAGAGGTCCTTCCATCTCACCCTTTTGGAGGCCACAACCCCCTCCCCTCGGGCCTCTGCTTGTGGGTAACTGGCCCTCCCCCAAATACAGGCCTGGCCCCAACCACCAACCCTGCCACCCTCCTCACCAAACCGCCAGAGCTAGAGGCACAGGAGGCAGGAGGTGTGGATGAGTCACTCTTCCTGCAGACTGGGGGTGGGAGGGGGAGGGCGGGCTAGGAGGCGGGGTCCCAGGCCACCAGGCCAGAGCCGGCCAAGCCACAGGGGCTGCCAGGCCTGCTGCTGCTGCTGCTGCTGCTGCCGCCCAGGGTCCGGCTCACCAGGCAGGCACGGCCCCTTTCCAGTTGGGCTCCACTCCTGGGCCTCTCAGGCCTGCCCCCTCAAACCCCCGTGCCGGCTGGTCTCCCCTGCCTACACCGTCAGCTCCTGGGGAGACTAAGGGGACCAGGAGGCGGGGAAGGTTACCCAAGCAGAGCAGGGTGTGGTGGGAACGGGAGTCAGACAGGTTCAGTGAGGCCCCAGCCACCAGCTCAGGGCGCAGCCGCATTAGCGCTTTCAGGTCCTATCCCCCAGGAGCCAGAGGCTCAGATGCAACACAGGCAGCAAGTCTGGACTGAGAGCAAGAGGAGAGCCAGGAGCAAACAGCAAGAACCAGCCCGTCCTCGCCCAGCTGGATTCCTAACCCACTGCAGTCCCGGTTCCCAGCTTGGCTAAGCTCTACCCCGAAGCCCGCAGTGGCTCAGCACCCGGAAAGGTCCCGCTTCCCCTCCGAAGCCAGGAGCCCGCGCCCCCAGGCTTAGAGGGAAAAAACACCCGGAAAACCACAGCCTCAATACCACAGGCAGCCAACGCTGCTTCTGCACGTGCTTCAAAACGGGAATCTAATGCCTCCACGTTCACCTGAGCTAACTTCATAGGGAGGTCCATGCTCTTCAGAAAAGACCAGAGCAGGGCAAGAATCCCTGCAGAGGAGAAAAATTAAGCTTGCCCCAGCCGGTGTGGCTCAGTGGATAGAAGACGGAAGGGTCATGGGTTCGATTCCGGTCAAGGGCACATACCTCCGTTGCAGGCCCCAGGGAGCACAGGAGGCAACCAATCGATGTTTCTCTCACATCGATATTTCTCTTTCCCTCTTCCACACTCTTTAAAAAGTATCAATGGAAAAATACCCTCATTGAGGATTTAAAAAAATGATGTTGAAAAAGAAATAATAAATCTTTAAAAACTAAGCTCAAAAGAGAAAAAACAGTAACCCTGATTTGAGCAGGATTATTGGATGACAATTATGTCGCAACAGGGCGTTTCCAGGCTTTAGTGACACCGAAGGGGTTTAAATCCTGCCTCTACCACTTAAGAAATGTCACCACAGCCCGGCCGGCATGGCTCAGGCATGGCTCAGCGGTTGTCGACCTCTGAACCAGGAGGTCACGGTTTGATTCCCGGTCAGGGCACAGGCCCGGGGTGCAGGCTCAGTCCCATGTGGGGCGTGCAGGAGGCAGCCAACCAGCGATTCTCTCTCACATTGATGTTTGTTATCTCTCTCCCTCTCCCTTCCTCTCTGAAATCAATAAAAATATCTTTTTAAAAAAGGTCATCGCAGGCAAGTCGTTAAACCTCTGACCCCTCGTTAGAAAGAGAGCAGGGCCGCAGTCGGCGTTCAGACACCGTTCCTGTTGGCCCGTGCACCCAGCGCCTCGCTCACAGGGCGGCTGCGGAAACGGCACACTGCGCACCTGCGCTCCCTCCACGTTGTGGGCATGCTCCCCTCACCTCGCGGGGAATCTGGTCCCCAAGACTCAGGTGGTCACAAAGCCCCATGTCCCGCCCACCCAGCCACCAGCTGGCAGACAGCCATCACAGGAGGCGGGGCGGGAACCGGAGCTGAGGCCAGGCCTGCTCCTGCGGCTTCTCGGCTTCTCCTGCGCGGGGAGCAGCCGCAGGGACGCCCTGCTTCCACCCGCACTCCCCCCAGAAGCCGCCCCCCCTCCGAGCAGCACACCGGACAGGGCTGATGTTCAGTTTCCTTTAATGACCCCAGCTCCCTGGAGGACGGGGCAGGCAGCCCGGCGATGGCCAGAGGTGTTCACTTGAAGATCTTGCCCTGATTGAAGGCTTTGCCCACGTGCTGGAAGGCCCCCTCCCAGCAAAAGTACTCTCGCACCAGCGTCTGGGTCTCCGCGCTGCCGGGATCCAGCTTCCGCCACGTGTAGGACTCGTAGTCCACCTGCCAGTCTGGACTCAGCTGCGGGGAAAAGCCAGGTAAGAAGCATGTGGTCAGGCTACCAGACACGGTCTCACACCTGTCACTCCCAGCTCAGGTCCCAAGGCCGCTGGGAACATGCCAGCTGCTTCTGGTACCCGCTCCGGGAGGCCCCTCCACGCCCATCAGCCGGGATCGAGGTGGGCCGCATCCTCCCCGCTAGACACACTCCGCCCCCGCCCTTTCCTCACCGGAAAGGCAAGCTCCTGGCCTCGGAAGACCCAGACCCCAGAAATGGAGCTGCTGTTGTTGGTTCCAAAGAGGATGACACTGGCAAAGGCGTTCTTCCTCAGCTTGTCCAACCGCTGGAACATTCCTGCAGGAGCGAGGAGAACCTTCGGCCTCTGCGATCCCAGGACCTGCCCTCCTTCCCTTCCCAGGCGCGCCCTCTCCTCACCAGTGATGAGGTTGCAGCTCATGAAGGTCTGGGTGAGCTCTTCCGGGAAGCGGTACTCGGAGTACCACAGGGACCAGCCGTCCTTATCGAAGTGCTCCCAGAAGTACGGCAGCGCCACCGACAGCGTGTCCTCGTTGGAGTACTTGCGCTTGAATTCATCCAACACAAAGGTGCTGCGCGGAGGCAAACATCGGGGTCGGCGTGGAGAAGGCCCCTAAGAAGCCAAGGGCATTTCCACGGGCTCCCCACCCCCAGCCCGAGTATGCTTAGCACGCGGAGGGTGGGACCCCAGGGAGCCGCGCCCAGGAAAGGCACGGCGAGCTGCTGCCCCCTAGCGGAGGCACCGGGAGGACATTCTTCCTGGCCCGCCCCTCCCAGGGCTCTTTTCCATGAGTCACACTGAGTCCGTGACTCAGAGTCTTCCCCCATCGCTCAGGCTCCTGGTGACACACTAATGCCAGCGAGGTTAAGCGGGGAGTGTAGTGTGCTCCAGGGCCTCGCCCCGTCCTGAGTCACTCTGCCCAGAAACCAGCTCAGGTGCTGCTGAACCCTTAGGTGCAGGTTATCTGCGAAGCATCTGGCACGCGGAGCCAGGAATTCCAGCCCCCCCACCCCGCTGTTCTCTCTTTTCCAATCGAAAAAACACGTGCGCCTGAAGAAAACCACCCACAAACCCAGCGAACAAGACAACTAGTGTTTTTTATGTTTTGTGAAAAATTCCACAATCTTTCAAAGATGATATAGCTAGTTTTGTGCCTTTACAAATTGTTCATTGAATACTACGACATGCTACTGAGAATTCCTTGCAAATGTTTTAATGGCTAAATAACCCCCCCACTGCATACATGTGCCACGAACCTAGGAAGCCCCCTTATTGAATGTTTGTTGGTTCAATTACTCATTAGTATTAATAATGCCACGAGTTGCCACCTATTTCACTCCTTACAGCAAAGCCCAGTGTTAGACCTTCCCCCCTTCACAGACCAGGTTAGTGTGTGCCCTGCCCGGCTGCACTGGAGCAAAGCAGAGAACCTGTCCTTGAACCCCAGGTCCCAGGTTCCTTCCTGAACACCAGAGACCTCATCTGAGCTCTTCCCCGTCCACCACCCACAAATGGGACGGGACATTTCACACCCTCCTGAGCCATGGTCATTATTCATGACCAGAATCCCCCACCCACCCCAGCTCTCAACAGCTCCTGAAACAAGCTAGCTGGAAGCCCTACACAGACCAGAAGTAACTGGACAAGTGATGATGGTCTTGGTCTTTGCAGGCATTACCTCTGTGACATTAAAAGTCCTGGAGAGCCCGGGCCGGCATGGCTCAGTGGTTGAGTGTCGACCTATGAACCAGGAGGTCACAGTTCGATTCCCAGTTAGGGCAATGCCCAGTGTGGGGTGTGCAGGAGGCAGCCAATTAATGATTTTCTCTCATCATTGATGTTTCTCTCTCTCCCTTCCTCTCTAAAATCAATAAGTTTAATAATCATCCTGGCAGCCAACAAACAGGCATTACAAACACTCTCAAGACGTTAAGAACGCAGCTGATTAAAGACTTCAAGCTCACTGCCTGGTTTCCTTTCTGCCCAGGGTCACATATGTGACGATCTCTAGCTAATAATTAAGTGTCTGTATTACAACAGCCTATGTAATTTGGGTTAGTTATCATCACAGCTCATTTACACACCAAAACTCCTGCTCGCTTTTTCCTGTTTAGCCATTTCATACAGAAGAAGGACACACACAGATCCTCCCCCTTCAGATCATGGCAATGCTGCTCTATCCCATGAGCATAGCCACAGGAATCTACTAGGAGAAAGCGTGGCAGTCACATGGGAAAGAGTCCTGCTCACCCCTGGCCTGCCCTGTGCTGGGTTCACAGGAAATCAGCTCCAGGGGGCACACTGCCGAGAGCAGCTGCGTGCGGAGCCCGGGCCCTGAGATCTCAGCCCCTCTCCACGTGCCCCGAGTGGGAAAGCAGCAGCTGACCTCCCACCGGCACAGAGCATGCCCCTTCGCCCCTCCATCTACCCCACATCAAAGCCACGTGGACGGGGAGTCCGACCGCGCTGACCCAGACCCACGGCTGAGAGGACGGCAGGGGGGGCGAGAAAGACATTCCCCATCGCCTGCGAGTCTAACACCGTGACTGGGCAGCGAGTGAAGACGTGATGACTGTGGAGAGACCTCAATGGCACGACCACACTGGACCCTCCGGGCAGAACCAGCTGGATTCGGGCCAGCCCAGAGGGCGACCGACCCCACCCCTACGCCCCAGGCCTGCTGGTCCCAGCCCGCAGCAAGCATGCAAGGCATCTTCCTCTGACCTGGGCGGTGACCCTGTACCCCACCCACCCTGCCTCCTACACAGCCCCTAGCACCTGCCCCGCGGCGAGCACGTGCACCATAACAAACCCGGATGTGAGATGGAGTTGCTGCCTCAGTCTCTCCGCCCTGGGAGGGCACCGAGTGCCCACTTTTTTACACCAAAAACCTCCCTTTACCATATTCTTTCCTCCAAGAACCCCCACATTTACTGAAAAGAGGAAACAGACAAGCACCCCATCTGCTTCCTTCTTCCTGAGGGGCTGACCCCCCCCTTTGGGAAACAATGAGCCAGAGAGGCCCCATGCAGCGACGGTCATCGCCCCCCCCCCAATGTGAGCACGTCTCAGGCCGAGGCATCCAAGCAGCGCGCACCTCACTGAGCTCCCAGGGTCTCAGCCGAGCACTCCCAAGACCAGTGACTCCGCCCCAACTCCGCCTGCCTGCTTGCTTCCTTGCAGAAAGGGAATTCTGAACCCCCCGATACTGGATGCATTTAGAACGTACTTTCTCTTTCAAAACTCACCCAATTCTTCAACTCAGAAAGCCACCTTATTTGCCAACTAAAACACACCTTTAATTTTGTATGAATGACCTCAAATTCTGGGCCCAAGGACCCACACAGGTGAGAAGGGGCCCTCTTAGGTCCCATGCCCCCCTCCCCCCACTTCCCCATACCCTCACCTCTTGGGCAGGTGAGCGAAGGGGTCCTTGGCCTTCGGCTCCGCCGCCAGCGCCTGCTCACACTCGTCCATCTCCTCCTCGGGCGCGGGCGCAGCGGCCTTTTTCTCCTCCTTCCGCTCGGCCTGGGGCTTCGGCTTCTCCTCCCGAGGTCCTTTCTCCTTCCGGGGGGTGTCCTTCTTAGGCTGGCTCTCTGCAAACTTTTTAGCTGGCGCAGAGGAAGGGAGAAAAGTCAGCCTTCGGCCTCTTCCCGCTGCCCTCCAAAGCGGCCGCAAGCGGGGCCGTGGAGAACGGCGGGGCGGGAGCCAGGCTCGGCCACCGGCCACCACGTCCCTGCGCAGGGCCCTCAGCCACAAGGGCACGGCATCCCCGTCAACACACACCAGTGAGTGCGGGAGGAAGACAAGATTCACACAACATCGGCCTACACGCTGGGCCCACGGCGCCCACAGACGGACAGGAAGCCCAGGGGCCGAGACTGCGCAAACCCGCCCAACGGGGTGCTCGCTGCCCTACCTCCTCAGACTCACCATCGAACTGGGCCATCTTCTCACAGAGCTTCACCTCCCCCAAGACGGCGCGGAACTGGGGCTGGTTAATGCAGGTGAGGAACCAGCGGTTGGTGTTGGGGAAGGCCTGGCGGAAAGACGGCTCCAGGACCTGCCAGGACAGGCCGGGAGGGTGGGAAGAGTCAGCGGGGGGACCGGTCCCCAAGGTTCCAGCCAGAGACAGAGGCTTCTTCCTACCCCCGAGTTCCTCCATCCCCTCCCCCCGACAGCGGCTGCCTAGACACCAGCTTACCCTGGAGGGCGACCCCCACCCCCCTTCCTAATCTCTTTAAGGTGGTCCAGTCCAATCAATGGACGCTTGGTTCCACCCCATTCATGAAGAATCTATTTGGTGGGAACAGCATTCGCATGGGGCCTCACTCCTTTTGCCAAGACATTTCACACCGAGTTTCCAACCTTTATATCCCACGTGTTGACATATAACTTTTTTTTTAAGGTTGGGATCAACAGAAGGCTATCAATTACTCATTTTGTCAAATAAATAAAGTAGAAAATATGCAACAGCAAAAAGATTATTTCAGAATAACGGACAGACCTTTCAATTAAACAGCTTCATTAAAAACTCATTTACCATTTTTTAAAAAAATGTTTGTTTTTTGTATTTCAGAAAGAAAGGGAGAGGGAGACAGAAACATCAATGATGAGAATCACTGATTGGCTGCCTCCTGCACCCCCCTACTGGGGATCCAGCCCACAATCCGGGTATGCGGCCGGACGGAGAATCGAACCATGACCTCCTGGTGCAGAGTTCAATGCTCAGCCATCGAGACACTGGCAGGGCTCATGTGCCCCTTTTTTCAGTTTGCCCAGATCAGCGGTGGAGGCAGGCGCAGTGCCAGCTCCGTGGTGAGGTTCTGCAGTTACTCGGGTTCAGATCCTACCCCACCGTGACCCCCACAACAGGCCACACCAAGCCGATCCCTGTAAGGCCTGGGCATGGGGTCTGGCACGAAGCAGGTCTTTTTCCTTGCTCTCATCACACTACTGTGGACCAGCATCAGTCCGAGAGCTGCTGTTTAGGAACCAGCACCATGTCATCTCCTTTGCCCCAATAACCTCAACTGTGGTGATCAGTCCCCTGGGTTTCCAGTTTACAGAGGAAGAAAAGGACCAGGATTCCCACACCCCCGTCTACCGACAACTAGTCAGAACGAGGCCAGCACTGACTGGCTCTGCTTCCAGCTCTAGGGCCACCCCCACCTGCCTTCACAACGACGCACAGCCGGCTTCACAAGCATCGTCTTAGGCCCACACAGACGCCAAGGGCACAGACCACCCCAGCTTCCTGAAAGGAAGGCAGTCCCGCCCCCGCCCCGCCCCCGGGCTCCCTCAGAGCCCCTCACACCCAAGTCCTCAAATCAGGATAGAGGACCGAAGACTTGTCTCTTGGGTTCCAACCCCACCCACCCTCTGCCGAGCTGATTCGTCACAGACCGACCTGCTTATAGAGCCACAAGAGGGTGCAGACAACTGTGATGTCAGCCAGCGTCACCCGTTCGCCCACCAGAAAGGTCCTCGTCTTCAAGTGCGCATCCAGCAGCCCCAGAATCCGCCTCATGTCCTCCTTCGCAGTCTCTGTGGCCTGTGGGTTCATTGATCAAACTTATCAGTGACGATCAATCCCTCCCCCCAATTACTGAACTAAGAGGCCACTTCACTTACCCATCCCACCCGCTCTCAATGGGGCCGGAGTCTAGGATCCTCCCAAATGTATCCCACGCGAAGCGCCACGTTACATTTCTTCATGGTGCAGGCGGACTCCCCTCCCCTCTCCTCCCCATTGCCCACCGGATCAGGTCTATGCACATTAGGAGGAACCTCAGAGGAGGAACCTGGCCTAACCACGCCCCTGTCACTTGCTAGAACCTTCCTGCAGAAGAAACCCCTTCTCTGACCCCCTCCACGGGTCTCCCCCCACCAACGGCCCAGGGCTCCGAACTCACAGCCGCAGACCAGGGCCTTGTTACACATTCTTGGCATGGCCCCCCCTTTTCTCAGCCTGCCTGACACCGGAGCTGACCACCCCGCCTCTGGCTTCTTCCACGTCCAAGACGCACCTGCTTGTTGTAGTGCATGATGCCCAAGGTGGGGAACACCCAGGTGCTGGCTGGGGGCACGATGTCGCTATCGGCAAAGCTCACCCACTGCACCACCTGGGCTGCGGCTTCTGGGCTGCTTCCCCGCAGGTCCTCATTGCTCACTGCGGAGGCGGGACGCAGGTCAGACCCTGGGGTCACGCCAACACCAGTCCCCGAAGAGTCCTCTCCTTCTCCACTCCAGCTCACCCTCATCCTCTCCTACACCCCCCACTCCAGACCCTCCCACCCCCCCAGCCAACTCCAAGTTACCGTAGTAGGCAATGGCATTGCTCTCGAACACACAGAATCCATCATCACCTTCAAATGCTGGGACCTGCAGACAAAGCCGTCAAAAGGTAAGCGAAACACTGGCTGGGTGCTCAGTGGTTAGAGCGTTGGCCCTCCGAACGAAGGTTCTCAGCTTCAATTCCCAGTCAAGGGTCCGTACCTCATACCTCGGATGCAGGATCCCCAGCCCCGATGGGGGCGTGTATGAGAAGCAACCAATCCATGTGTCTTGCTCACATCAATGTCTGTCTCTGTCTCTCTCTCTTTCCCCTTCCTCCCTCACCTCCACTCTCTCTGGAAATCAATGGGAAAAATATCCTCGGATGAGGATTTAGGGGGGAAAAGGTAAGTGAAACACAGTCATTTTTTACTAGCCAATCCCAGGAACTAAATTGTTCTGGAGGAAAGTGTTTATATAAGGCTGACAACCCCTGCTAACCAAACTCTTGATATTATCTAAAACTCAAAAACCAAAAATATTTGAATACCTTGGCATCCCTGACAGCCTGAACTCACATAAGGAACCCGAAATACTTAGATACCATCAGCTATTTGGAGAAAATCCCTCAATCAAATAAGCGAAAGGTGAGAAGCCACGTCTTCTATCGACGTCTGTAACAGTGCTCCCCACACACGGCCTCTCCTCTGAGGACGGCTCCTCGGCCCTCTGACGCCCGTGGGGAAAGAATCCTGCTCATACCTGACACATTTTCGCTGATAACAGTCAAAAGTCATTCTCTCTTCCAAAGTGAGCCTGTGAACTGTTCAGTGTCACTGAATAGCTCTTTATTATTTAATCATCTTTACAATTTTCAGTTACAATCGACTATTACTTTTCACTACAGAGGAATCTGAAATTATCTCAAAATAAAAGGATTTTAAAAATATATAATTTTCATTGATTTCAGAGAGACAGAGGGAGAGGGAGAAACCTGGGTGAGAGAATCAATGCACACCCACTACTGGGGACCGAGCCCACAACTTGGGCATGTGTCCTGACCCGGAATCTAACTGTGACCTCCTGGTTCACAGGTCCACCCTCAACCACTGAGCTACACCAGCGGAGCTCAAAATAAACGTTTTTTTAAAAAATCACTAAAATATGGGGGGGGGGAGGGGTGTTTTGAAATCTCTCTAAAGATGGAGGCCATCATCAAAGTGATAGACTCTTACAGCCACTTGGGTTCTCAGGACCAAGGAGCCTTTCCCAGGTCCCTACTCACCTTGCCTGCAGGAAACTTGCGGAGAAATTCGGGGGTGCGGTTGGTTTGGCCAAAGTGGAAGTGGGGTGGTGCGGAGAGTACGCGGACCTGAGCCCCGCTGTACTGCGCGGCGATGAGGGCCTTGAAGGCCCTCCAGTTTTCAGGGTACGTGTACAGGGTCTGCGCGGGGAAGAGGGGACAGGGTGTCAGCGCGAGTGCCAGGGCCCCAGCCCTAAACGTCAGCGCCCGGGGTGACTTCCCCGGAGAGGCGCCATCTGCCCCGCGCCCGCTTTCCCTCGGGCTGGTAACCCAAGTGCGGCGGCTCTCCGTCTTGTGTAACCAGAGTCCGACAGAGGACAGACACACCGACTGCTAAATAAAGCTTGCTGACAGGTCTGACCTTCCCTAAGGACATCCTCAGAAGCATGAAGTCCACAGCTTCCAGCTCCCTCGGGCTCCGTCCGCGGACGGACCCACACCACCCGCTCCGCAGAGCCCGTCTTTCATTCATTGATGCTACCCGGCCTGCCTACCCGACCGCTGGGCCGCCCACCACTTCCAAAGCACCCCCTCGGTCCAGGGCGCACCCCCCGACCAAGTCCCTCCCGAACAGCCGCGGAGAGGCCGAGTGGGTCTTCTCTTCCCAAACCACCTCGGCCTCCCTTTCGGAAGCCTCCCTTCCCCGGCCGCGCAGGCCGTCGCTCCGGCGCCGTCCCGCAGCGAGTTGCCTGGTGGTGCCCCCGCTCCTTCCAGGAACCTGGCCAGCGAGGTCCCCCTGGTCGGACCCACGTCGAGGTCTTTCCGCTCCCAAACCTCCCGGCGGGACGAGCCCTGACCGCGGCCAAGTACGTGCCCACAAAGACCCTCCCCTCCAGCCTGTCCCGGCTATCGCCCCACAAAACGGCCGCAAAAGTTCTGCCAACCTGCCCGGACCCCACGTCTCAAGGAGGCCACGAACCTGAGCCCCTTTCTCCGGCCCCAGACGGCCAGGACCCGGCGCCTCCTTTCTCCTCGAACCCAGGCCATCCCAACTCTTTGGCCTCCCACAGCCTCAGCATCAGTTTCTCCCCGGGGCCAGGAAGCCCTGCTCCCCAACAGTACGGCCTCTGGGCCCCGGATCAGCTCCCCACTCGGCTCCAGAACCCCTCTGACGCCAGCGGGTCGCAATCGGGCAGAGGATGGCGCCGGATAGGGTGACCCGGACGGCCCGAGCCGGCAAACTTACCCCAGCCGCCATGGTGATTCCGCAGAGAAAGGGGGTGGGGCGCTCAGTGCTGCCGCAAAGTAAGCCGTCGGAGAAGGGGTGGGGGGGAGCGAGGAGCCGCGGGGAAACGGCGGCCGGAAAGCGAGGACGGCATAGAAGGCACACGCACGACAGTTCTGTCGACCGCGGCCGCGAAATTGGAAAAAGGGGTGGGGCCTGCGGGTCGGCGCGGAGAAGCTCGCGCCTGCGCAGTGAGCTACTTGGCTGACCCGCCCCTCAGGCCTGGCCAATGGGAGTCCCGACGAGGCGGGAGCAGGCGCGGAGAGGGGACGGGGGACCGGCCGGCCGCCCGCTGCCCTGGGCGGCTGCGTGGCACAGCTCCCGGCCCCGAGTGCGCGCGGGTGCTGGGGCCCCCTCCGGCCGCGGTGTCAGAGGCCCGGGGCCCAGGGACCTGATGGGAGGCTCCGCCAAACCCCAACGTGTTTGGGTGACGAGCGGAAACCCCGCCTGGGAGTGGCGACGTACCAATTCCTTTTAACCGCTCTGGTGTGTGGTTTTAAAATTATTTTCACTTCAGAGAGGAAGGGAGAGGGGGAGAGAGGAACATCATTGATGAGAGCGAATCCTCCATCGGCTGCCTGCTGCACGCTCCCCCTGGGGCTCCAGCCCGCAACCCGGCCTGGGCCCTGGCCGGCATCCACCGACCGCCTCCTGCTGCACAGACGAAGCTCAGCCTCCAGCCACACGTGGCGGGGCGGGGTCTGTTGCGTTTTTAGAGGATAAACGTCTAATCCCAGCCCACGTCTGAAACTTGTTAAATTGGTTTTCTCCCATTGGACCGCCTTGCAGCTGGGGGTGCTGTTCCTGCAGGAGAAAGGCCCGAACAGGAGGGGCCCAGGGAGAGCGGCCCTTTCCTGCCCACCTCCTGGCACCGAGGCGGAGCGGGCTGCCCTGACCCATGCCCAGGTCTGACGATCTGCGGGTAAATGGAGGCAGGCCGGTTGTTCCCACAGCCGCTGTGCGGTACCCGCCCCCCAGCATCCAGCGCTCTGAGGGGGCTCCTGGCACCAAAGGGTCCTAGCCACTCCGTCCAAGTGCGGTCAATGCTGGAAGGGCGGCCAGGAAGGCCTCTGAGAAGGCTGCGTTGAGGCTGGGGAGTGGGAGGACGTTACCAGGTGGAAACTAGAGGAAACGAGCGAGTATTCAACTAGCAGCTTTATTGCCCTTTGGGGTCCCTGGCTTCACTTAAGGACATTGCGGAGGGCTTGAGGGAGGAAAACCTGTAAGAAGTGATGGAGCTCAGGGAACAGGCCTTGTGAGTCCTGGAGGGGGGTCACGGTGAGAGCCTGGTCAGCCTGGGAGGCAGACACCACGAAGGTCAGGAGCGGCTCAGCCTCTGGCCTCTGTTCGCCACTGCCCAGTGCTCTCAGCTCCTGGGTCACCCGAGCCTCCGTCGCCAGCCACTCCGCCCCCGTGCCCGTCCTGCCTCCGGCGCCTTCCTGGGTTTGCTGCTGCAGGCATCTTCGGGCCCGCCGCCGCCCTTGCCACACTCGGTGCCACAAGGCACAGCGCCAGCTCACTGGAGAGCGCGGTGCCCCCTTCCTTGTCTCAACCGGGGACCCTTCTCGGGCCGCCGGAGGTCCTGGGGGGCCCTGCTCTGCCAGCACCGCGTGGCCCGGCTGCTCCCCTTCTCCAGTGGCTAGCAGCTGTGCGGTCGGCAGGGGAGGCGCCCCGGGCTGCCCCGGGCTCCGCAGGGCCCAGTCCTGCGCTGTTTCTCCAACCTCTACAACCATCTCTTCCACCCCTTCTTCGCTCCGGCCCCCTGCACACCCCTGCTGCTCCTGCTCCCGCTCCCCCTGCTCGGAGCTTTCTGTCTGTCTGTCTAGTTTCAGTCTCTTGCATGGCCCTTCCCGGGGAGAATCCCCAGTTCCACCTCCCTCTGACCGCAGTCTCTTGGTTCCCTGTTCTAGCTGGCACCCCAATGCTTCCCTTAACACCTGGGCCAGGGCCGCAGAGAGCTGGGGGAAGGGAGCAGGAGGTAAGGGGATGGGGGTTGCAGACAGCAGGGCGCTAGGCGAGCTGGGCTGCAGAAGGGGGAGCAGCCCCCAGTCCCGACCCCGGGAAGATCGGTGCTGGTACTGGAGGCTTCGGCAGTAACTGGCTGCGGCTCGGCAGCAGTTCTGTAGCCGCCCGGCTACCCTGCTGGTTACGTTGGCTGCCACGTTGTGACTCAGGTCAAAGGGGTCCTGGAGATTCATGGGGCCGAGACGCAGGCCCTCCCAGAGATTGGAGGGCAGGCCCCCTGCCACGGGCAGCGCCCGGCCCTCCCGGAGGGACAGCAGTGAGCCTCGAAGATCCCAGCAAGACACGCAGGAGAAGAACTGGGCCAGCAGGGAACCTGGAGGGGGAAGACCAGGGAAAGGGGGTTACTCAGGCCAGAAGGGAGCCAGGCCCTGAACCAGAGCCATTCACTTAGCAGGACTTCCTTTTCCCTTCAAGGAGCTCACCAGTGCCAGTAGCCAGGCCTCTCGGAGCCCTACCAGCAAGAGGCCAAGCTCGCGCTGTGCCCCTAGCAACGTCCGTCCTTCCCGATGCTGCTCCTTCCCCTGGCAGCAGTGGGACCCCCCCCCCCCCCATTACTCCAAGACACGGTTTCTTCATCTGTTGAGTGGCAGTAACACCAGCTGACCCCAGGCCGCTGTGAGAGCCACGCCGGCCCCCAGGAACTGTGGGTGTATGTTACCTACTGTTGCCATTAACATCTATTAGACCCCAAACTCACTCAGGGGCTCCTTATTGGTGCTGGGCTCCAGTCTCGAGGCATCTCTGGGGAAACTACAGTCCCAACCATCCACCGCCACCTGCTCACCCTCACCTGGGAGAGAGAAAAGGGGAGGGTCAGCCTGGAAGCTGGAAGACGGGGGGCGGGGGGGGGGGGTGAACTGAGAGGGGTGATAACAGAGCTCCCAATCCCAGCAGGTGAGATGACGCTAACGAGATGGAGGGTGGTGTACCTGCTTTCTGGGTGAGCTGGGACACAGTGGGCAACACAGGAGGGTCCCTGGTCTGAAGGAAATAGATCACGAGCAAGGTCAGGGCGTAGTTATTGAGAAGGGGGCCACTCCCTGGGGAAATGATAATTCATGAGATTAGAGGTGCTTCCGACCCCTGCTGGGCGGGCCTCCTCAGCCCCGGTTTCTGTATCCGCCTCCCTCCTTTGCCCCAACACCAACTCGGCCCTAGGGCCGGCCGCTCTCACCTGACAGCCCTCGACCCTGAGCCCAGCAGCGGAGGGTGTACACCAGGGGCCGCACCCGCTCATCCAGCTCAGAGCAGAGACTCAGGAAGCGGGAGTTATGCAGGGCCAGCCTGGGACAGAGGGACAGGATGTCAGGGCGCAGGAGCCCTCTGAAGGTATCTCCCCAGCTCTCATTGGGACTTGGGAAGGGGAGCCAGGAACAGGGCGAAGAGAGGGTTCCCGCAGTGTCTGCTGACACACGGGCCTTGTGGGAGGCTCTGCCAAGAACGCCGCGTGCTACCCGCCCTGTATGCCCGTGTCAGACATCCACGGAGCAGAGCATGTAAGACTGCTCAGAACCTTCCGTGTGCAGAGAAAGGAAGACAGGAGGGAGGGAGGAAAGGAAGAAAAGAGGAGGGGGAGGAGAGAGAAAGAGGAAGTGGGGGAAAGGGAGGGAAGGGAGAAACCTATTTGCGTTTAACTTAGCATTTCCCAAACCGATCCAACCATGAAACTTTCTAAATCCCTTAAAAACAGCATTCCCAAACCCCCACTTCATGAACATGGAAATGGCGGCCAGACAGGAGGGAGTGGCAGGAAGGAGGACGGGACCCAGCAAGGACAGCCTCGAGGCTCAGCAGGTGCAGGAGCTCCCCACACCAGGCTCCCTGCTCAGCCACCCCGAATGCTCAGCCGGCCTTCCCAATCACCCCGAAGCAGGTACCGGTTACTGAGGGAGATGTCCCCGTGGAGACCGGACGGCCGGTGGCAGAACTTGACCACGGGGCGCCGGGCAGAGGGCACAGTTTGGACTCGGTACACTCCAGGAACACAGCCCCGAAGAATGGACCCCACCAGCTCCAGCATGGCCCCCTGCTCGGTCTTCTCCCCCTTCGGGGCCTCTGCCAGTTCCAGAGCCTTCCCCTGCTCCCCTTCTCCCCGATCCTCCTGCAGCGGTGAGGCTGGAGGCAGGGACTGGGGAGAGGCCAGGGTCTCGGAGGCCAAAGCCGAGTCCGGAGTCCGGGGTGCCAAGGAGGAGGGAGGGATTTCAAAGTCCAGGGCTTCCGAGCCGTGGGGAGAAGCTGGAGGCTGCGAGTCTGAAGGGGAGGCTGGGGTGCAGGCCAGGGCCTGAGGATCCAGCGGGGATGCGAGGGCCGAGTCCAAGGACGGAGACTCTGGAGCCTTGGGGACTGGCTGTGGATGGGAATGAGCTGAGTGAATTGCTGTCCTGCTGCCCCCTCACCAAGGAACATTCCGTCCCCAGAACATACTATGACTTACTGCTCGTTGTGTGCCAGGCCCTATTCCAAGGACTTGATACCTATCACTCATTTAATCTTCACAATCATTTTCTTTTCACTAAAAATAACCTTCCAATGACATAAAACAGGAATGTCATTGTCCAAAAAGGCCAAAAAGGCAGAGAAACATCCAGGAGAAAGAAGACTAAAGCGACAACACAGCCGTGAGGGTGCTGACGAGACGGGAGTGGGTACTGCCCACTGCCCATTACAGTCTTGTGAGCCTGACACGCGTTCAGTGTAACATTCCCTCACCGTCATAACTGCACCGTGTTCTGCACACACGACAGCCCCTCGGCTCCGAGGCAGTGCACGCTGGGACAGTACAGGGTGAAGGCGTGGTGTGTGCAACCTGCTCTCAAGTGATTCGGAAACACGGTGTGAGGGTGTGAGTGTGTGTGTGTGTGTGTGTGAGTGTATGTGAGTGTGTGTGTGTGTATGTGTGTGTGTAGAGACAATGATAAAAGAAATTTTCTTTTAAAAGTAACCCTTTTTGAGGGGCTGGAGATAGATGGGAACTTTATACTTTCTGCTTAATTATGCTGTGAACTTACAACTCTGAAAAAAGTAATAACCCTTTCCCATTCCAAAAGCAGAATCTGGACATTAGATGGTAAAAAATACAGAGAAGCAAAAAACATAACCCAAAAATGACCTTACTATATGTCCTATTATATATATATACATATATGTTTTCGGTTTTTTTCTTTTCCCCAAAATAAAATATCATACATGCCATTTTGAAATCTGGGTTTTTTCATGTCAGTTCATTTGCATATCAATCCACATCCACATTCCCATTTCTCGAATTACAGTAACTTTCAGGCAGGTCCTACGATCCCCATTTAACAGATGAGAAACTAAGGCCTGAGAGGTGACCCGCTTGCCCAGTCACACAGCCATTCCCACTGACTACCACCCTGGTCGCTCACCTGGGGCTCTTCCAAGTCACCCAGATCCAGGAAGAGGTCAAGATCACAGTCATGGACGTCAAAGCTGTTTACGGAAGAGCCAAAAGGGTGGACCACACAGCCTGGGTGCCGAGCAGAGAAGAAGGTCAGGAGACATTGGGGGCTAAAGAGCGGAGGCACACAACGGGGCACGAGAACGAAGAGCAGCCACGTCCACACGGCTGGCTGAGGAGCACTGAGGAAGCCGGCGGGAGGACAGCACAGGTGGCTCGGGCGGGAGGAGGGGGCTCACCAGGGAAGAACTCTGTGAAGACCTCTTGGATCAGCGCCACCACGAGGCTCCGAAGCTGCCGCTCGGCCTGGGACAGCTCCCTCAACCCCACGAGCTTGACCATTTGTGCCCCCACGTCCGGGGCCTCGGCTAGGGCTGCGGCCAGCTGGTGACTGTCGGGGGCCGCTCCTTTGGGAGATTTGGAGGCCGGTCTCTGGAATTCTTTCTGTTCCCGTGGCCGGACACGCAGGCGCTGTCCCCCCAGGCTGTGCTGGGGCTGGGACAGAACAGCTTCCCGGGCACCCACGTCCCCCATCTCCACGATGGCAAACACTCCCTGGAAAATCACAACAGGGGCAGGGGTGACGGGTCTGCAGCCAAGAACCCAAACACATGGTCTGACAGTGGGCACGGGAGTTTCGACAGGAGCACCCTATGAACTGGGAATATCTGCTTGCTGTTTCTGGAGCAACGGGAAACATCTGGACAAGCAATTCTCTCCTTCACTGGGATCCCACACGTTACTCTCACCCCAGTCGGCCTCTGAAAGTCTCACTTTACCTATCCAGTGGTCGGCAAACTGCCGCTCTGTTGACTAATGAGTTTGCCGACCACTGACCTATCCCATTGTCCCACTCTTCCCAATAACGTGCTGTCACTGGTTATACTTGGACCCATCCCCTCACGTCCCTGCTGTAATTAGTCTTTAACACAGATGAAGAATCCACACAATCAACACTCTGCTAGATGGAAACATAACTACCTCTGACTAACGCACCATCTAAGAATACTAGCAATATGATAGAGGTGTTGCTATCACGCGGTTGAGTTCAAAGATATTCACTGGGCAAGGGGGTGGGGGAAACTGGGGACATGTGTCATAATGAACCATTTTTTAAAAATTCAGCTCTAAGCAGTGCCTAGTACACAGTTAGCAGTTAACAAGCAATTGGCAAATAACAGATTGACTGAGTAAGTAAACAACCAACAAGTACCCCAGTGACTAACCCCGGTGAACTGAGAAAATTCAAGTCGGGCGGTATTCACAAAGCTGAACTCGTCCATGGACAAGCCGCGTTAGGAACTAGCCACAACGGACGCCTGGTTCCTCACTTCTTTTGGTGTGTGGATCACCGGACTCGTTATTTACCCTCAGACACATTCATCCCACCTTGTCCTTATCCATGACGACACTGGCCACGGGTCCAAACGCCTGGAAGTACTCAGAAAGCTGAGCAGAATCCACATTCCGGGGGAAGCCGCTGACAAACACACTTCGAAGGCCCTGAGCCTTCCGGGCAGCTCGGAGTTCTACCAGATGCCGGTGCTTCCGGCCTCCCAAGTGGGCATCCAGGCTGGGTCCTGCCAAGACCAACGTGAAACAAAAACATCCAAATTCGCTCTTCAGTGTGCCTGTTACCTGCACGCCTAAATCCTACTGACCCTCCAAGCCACAGGGAGTGTGAGCTTTGGATAAGCAAACTCCTGGCTTCCTCTGCTTCCTCTTTTGTCTGTCTTTACACATAGTGCATTGCAAGTGGTTCCCAGGAGAACTGACTACAAGTATTTCTTAAACCACCTGTAAGTGCTAGGAAGAGCAATGCAGGCAAATTGTAAAAAAACAAAACAAATAGGTAACTCATCCAAATAACATATAGAACTAAATATATCAAGACCCTAGACCCGTGGTCGGCAAACTGTGGCTCTTTGGCCCCTTGAGTGTGGCTCTTCCACAAAATACCACGGCCTAGGCGAGTCTATCTTGAAGAAGTGGCGTTAGAAGAAGGTTAAGTTTAGCCAAGACCGGTTTGGCTCAGTGGATAGAGCGTCGGCCTGCGGACTCAGGGGTCCCAGGTTCGGTTCCGGTCGGGGGCGTGTGCATTGGTTGCGGGCACATCCCCAGTAGGAGGTGTGCAGGAGGCAGCTGATTGATGTTTCTCTCTCATCGATGTTTCTAGCTCTCTGTCCCTCTCTCTTCCTCTCTGTGAAAAATCAATAAAATATATTTAAAAAAAAAAAAAAGAAGAAGGTTAAGTTTAAAAAATTTGGCTCTCCAAAGAAATTTCAATCGTTGTACTGTTGATATTTGGCTCTGTCGACCACTGCCCTAGACTATTTCCCAGGGGTCATCTCTGAGTATGGTATTAAGATTACAAATGCAAGATGTGAAGCCACACTGTCCAAGTTCAAATCCCAGCTCAATGAAGCCGAGATCTTGGGCAACTCTCTTGTGCATCCATTTCCTCAGATATAAAATCGAGGTAATCACAGCACATAACAAACAGGAACTGTTCACATAGCACTTGGCAGGGAGTCTGGTACGTGGGGCAGGAAGAAAAAGTTTCGCTGCCATTATGTTTATTACATCTTGAGCCAGCTGCTGGATGTCATCATGTATGTGTGGGGCCAGGGAAGACTGGCTTTCCGGCTGGCCCTGGTGGGACATAGCAGCAGTGCCATTCACAAAGAAAAAGGGAAAAAAAGGAAGATCCTGCTCAGGGAACATCATGATTCTGACTTCACAGGTCAAACCTGAGGTTTCACTGGGCGCCCTGTGCTGTCATACAAGGACCTTGTCCACTTTTAGAAACCCACCTTCCGGTCATGCTACTTCAGCCTTCTTCGCCTCTGTAGGGCTTCCCTGACTCGATTCCTACCTTCTCTCGGCCCCACAGGTCCCCACACATATCTGCAGAGCACGGAAATGGTCTCCATCTCCAGATGGTGTGCTCCTGCTTTTCCGAATCCGCTCTCCCACCGTAGAGCCCAGCGGAACACCGGGCACACAGCGGATGCGCAGCAGGTGGCGGTCAGAGGGGATAAAATGGGAGGTTTCGGACAGTGGGAAGGAGGCTGGAGGTGGTGGGGCTTTCCCCACTCCAATTCCTTGGGACGGACGGCGTGAAGACGGAGGTGGGCGACTCTACCGATCGACACTTGGCAAGAACTCTGACCGGTAACCCTAACTTTCGCTAGGACCCGAAGACGAGAGCCCACAACCACCCCTCCTCACCAGCCACCGCTTACGGTTGGCTGTAGTGACGTGGCAGAGGCGGCAGCGGAAAGCCCCACGAGGCAGCGACTCGACATCCGAACCCACCGCCGCCATCGCGACTACCCGGTACCGACCAAATGCAACCACTTCCGCCACCAGCGGAGCTCGCTCTTCCAAATTGCGACGCGCTGGGAAGCAACTTCCGCCAGCCCAATAGGAAGTGACGTAAGGCGGTTAGCCCGTGTAGGCATACTCCTCCGGAAACCAGGTCCCTTCGACTCAGGGTTCCGTTTCCAGCGGGGGTTAAGTTTTCTGGGCTTTAGGAAGACCCGCCCATCCACGAGTCTCATCTGCATGCCGTGAGCCGATTGGTGTGCTGAGCTGCTCCGGTGCTGATTGGCCCAAAGATCGTGAATATTCATAACAACAGACACAAAGGCCGGCGCGGGGTGAGTGACAGCCGCGTTGCCCAGCTGGTGGCCGGGGCAGGCTGTGCTCTGCTCCCCGGGGCCGTAGAGACCCGCGCGGCTGTATCCTCGGCCCTGGCTTTCCCTGGAGAACAAAGGCGGCGGGTGAGCAGCCCCACGAAACCGGCCGCGGTCCCTGGACTCCCAACCTCAGGACTGTGGTTGCTCTCTCTGCCCTCGTTCCTCCCCCAAAACGGTGTTCTGCGACCGCTTCCTAGCCCTGGTTGGGGCGCTCTGCCCGCCCCGTCACCTCCAGGCTCCAAGGGGCCACAGCCAGACCGATGAGCAAGGCTTTCCTTCCGCAGTGTGGGCTGCACTCCTGGGGGGCCGGAGCCACCCGCCACTTCAAGCCCGGACGGAACCTACTCTGGCGGCACCTGAGTAACAGGCATTGGAGGGGAAGGCAGGCTAGTATAGTGAGTGGTCAGTTCACACTGACACTGCAAGTGCAAGCTCAGGACGAGGAGGGTGAGGGAGCTGGGGAGGCCCCAGCACAGGGACCATGAGACAGAGCAGGGGCGGAGGGCGGAGGGGCGGAGGGCGGAGGGCGGAGGGCGGAGGGGCGAAGCAGCCCGGGCTGCAGTTATCAGCTCAGAGCTGTGGCCTGTGGAGAGCATCAAGGTCTGTAACCTTGAGCAAGTGACAACTGCTGAGGCTATGCCCATCTCTAAAGGAAGTGTCCCGGGAGCACGTGATAGACTTCTGATCTCTCTGCTGCGGTGTGGAGACCATGAGAAAGAAGACAGCTACTATGGCTTCTGGTGGCTGACTGGATTCAAATGTATTTTTCCTCACCCGAGGTTATTTTTTCCATTGCTTTTCAGAGAGAGTGGAAGGGAGGGAGGGAGACATCTGCCGGGCATGTGCCCCCCACTGGGCGTGCCCCTGACCGGGCATCAAACCCATGACCCCGATGCTCTCACCACTGAGCACATGGGTCAGGGCTGGACTCAATTTTTTTTTTTTTAACCCAGGAACCTTCAGTTCACCGGCCAGTGCTCTATCCACTGAGCCAAACCAGCTAAGGCTCAAATTTTATATTTTTTTTCCTTTTTTTTTTTTTATTTCAGAGAGGGAGAGGGAGAGAGAGAAACATCAATGATGAGAATCATTTACCAACTGCCTCCTGTACGCTCCACACTGGGGATAGAACTTGTGGACGAAAGGAGCCACCTGCTAACCTGACAAGCTCAGGGGAGGCCTGTGTGACAGTCTTGAAAACTCAGAGACCTAAAATATCCACAAAAGATGGTCTGAAAATTAAATATTTAACTACAAACAGGTTATAGTGGGTAGTCATTCCTAAGCTGCTATCTTCCCAGACAAAGATCAACTTGGATCTTCTTTACTGAGCCCATTTGCCTTTTTGCCTCTAAGATAACATATCTGTGAGATGTCTGGGTAACTTGTAACTTCCCTTTTTTCTGGAGCCCCTGGGGCACGTTTGGATAAAAAGCTTTGCTTTATCCCACCTCCTTAATCCGTCACCAATGAATTTCATGTAACCCACCTATGTCCCTCCTTTGATTGCAATGTATAAATACAAATGTAACCCGCCATTCTTCGGAGCATTATCTCAGTTCATTGAGGTTCTGCTACCCGGCATATGTCGACAGTTTGGCTCAAATAAACTCACTAAAATTCTTTAAAGGTTTCAATGTTTTGGGGTTTTTTTGTATAAATTTTTTTTGGTCTTTTTTTTTAAATATATTTTATTGATTTTTTACAGAGAGGAAGAGAGAGGGATAGAGAGTTAGAAACATCAATGAGAGAGAAACATCGATCAGCTGCCTCTTGCACACCCCCTACTGGGGATGTGCCCGCAACCAAGGTACATGCCCGGAATCGAACCTGGGACCCTTGAGTCTGCAGGCCGAAACTCTATCTACTGAGCTAAACCGGTTTCGGCTCAATGTGTTGTTTTTTCGTTTACAAACCCACAACCCGTATATGTGCCTTGACTAGGAATCCAACCGGGGGGACCTTCTGGTTCATAGGTTGATGCTCAACCACTGAGCCCCACCAGCCTGTTTGGCTCAGTGTATAGAGCCTGCAGACTGACGGGTCCCAGGTTTGACTCCTGGTCAAGGGCACATGCCCAGGTTGTGGGTTCTGTCCCCAATAGCGAGTGTGTAAGAAGCAGATCAATAATGTTCTCTCATCATTGATGTTTCTATCTCTTTCCCTCTCCCTTCCTTTCCCTGAAATCAATAAAAATATATTTTAAAGTAGCCCTAACAGGTTTGGCTCAGTGGATAGAGCATCAGCCTGCGGACTCAAGGGTCCCAGGTTCGATTATGATCAAGGGCACACGCTGGGGTTGCAGGCTCAATCCCCAGTGGGGGACTTGCAGGAGGCAGCCGATCAATGATTCTCATCACTGATGTTTCTCTCTCCCTTCCTCTCTAAAATCAATGAAAAATATATTTTTTTAAAAAGTAAAAAAAAATAAATTAAAAAAAACAGAGGCTAGCAGGAGCCTCTCACACGAACTGCACGTCAGGGAGAAGCCTGCACAGAACTGCCTGCTGCACTGTCCTGCCGCCTGAACCAGCCCTCGTAAAGGAGTTCCCCAATCACAGTGCCTTTGGGCCATGCACACCGGAAGGAGTGGAGTCCTCATTTGCACGAGCACAGAGCAATCTGAAGACTGCCTCGAGCACAGAGCTATGTAGCTGGACCGAGGCCTGGCCCCAGGCTCCCCTCACAGCCCAGTTTGGAAATTCCTGTTGTTGAATCGGCACCAACCACTATCAGTTGACAGGTGCTTCTCCTACTGGGCCTAGCTAACCTCGGTCTCTCAAACCTAAAGAGGCAGGAAGCACCAGAGTGGGCCCTGACATTAAGGTAGTTGCTGAGGCCGGCCTTGGGGACCCAGGAAGCAACACTCTATGCAAATAGACCAGAGCGAGGTGGTAAGATCTTGCAGTACCGCCCCCCAAAGTTGGCTACCTGTCTTGCTCTGGCCTCGTAACAACTCCCAGAATTCCATAAGTAAAAGGAAAAGCAGAGTTAAGAATTAGGAAATAAAGAAGCATCTTCGCACACACATACCCGTCCTGTGGAGGAGTCCCATCCAGAGAACCAGCTCACCCCAACTGCTTTGAATAAATCTGGGTCACCACAGGAACTGGGGAGCAGTTTGGGCCTCACAAGAGGGCCACCTGCTCAGGCTGCATCTCACAGAGCTGCCCCCAGGGCAAGCCCCCTCTGTGCTTCCTTGTCGTCCTTTATTTTCCAACTGAGGACACCCCCCCACACACACACTCATGGCAGAGAACAGCTGAGCCAGGAGGAGCTGAAGAAAACAGCTTTTTATTTGTTACTATAAGAACCAATTACAGAATCAACGTTTAAAAAATGGACAAAAGGTCTTTATTTCTGAGAATTGGCGTACAAAAGGCGGAGGGGACGAGGGGAGGGGAGGAGAGTGAGCAGGGGCTGGGTTTGATGCCAGCTTAGGGGCCTCAAACTATTGAGCAAAGTCCGGACACCGGACAGGACGAGAAACCCCCAATTAGGAAAAAGAAAGAAAAGAATAGACATGGCAGTGCACGCCCCCCGCCCCCAACCAGGTGTCTGTTTACTCTTCCCCTCCCCTGTCCCCTTTCACAAAGGGAGGCAACATTTTTAAAAAATTAAAAAACCCTCCCCCTAAAACTGTCCAAGACAGCTGTGGGTCCTGTCCCCCACGAGGCCAGTCCACCCTGGGCCAATCCTGCATCCACCTTCCATCACCAGGCCGCAGAAGCAAGGGAAGGAGACAAGCCCTGAAGTGGTGACACCAGAGGGCGCCCAATCCCTCCAGGGACACACTAGCTCCCTCCTTCCCTCCCTCCCTCCCTCGGACCCTAAAGAGAAGGGAACTTGGGTGAACTGGGCACCCATCCTCTAGCTTTCAGCCCCTCCCTTCCCCAGTTCAGTCCTCCAGGACAATGGGCTCACTGGTGCTGGCAGGGTGTGAGGGTGCAGGCAGAGCGCCTGGGGGCCTCACTGCCATCAGCGGTGGCTTCACCTTCAGGGGCAAGTTGGGCCTGCGGGCAGCTCGCCGCATCTCCAGGTGAGTCAGAGCTTTCCGAAGGGCCCTGGCCCGGAAGAGAAGAGGGGAATCCAGAAGGCTAAGACCCCGGGCTGCAACCCCACATTCCACACCGCAATTCCTCCAGCCATTCCTTGCTGGCACCCCTAGCCTGCACCCAGTCTCCCTGTTGCCGGCCCAGCTCTACACTCCTATTTCCCATGCCACCAACCTGGTTGCCAACTTCTCAGCCCGCTCCCATGGCGGGCTCCCTACCTGGCATCTTTTTTTTTTTTTTTTTTTTTTAAGCAAAGGTGGAAATAATTTATTGAAGAACAAGTACAGACTCCCGCGTGGGGAGGGGGACAGAATCTCACAGCACAGACTCCCACGTGGGAGGGGGAAAGAGTCCCCCTTACCTGGTGTCTTTTGTGGCCACAAACACCACAGGATTGGGGGCATCGGCGGGGTTTAGTTTCTGACGCTTGGCTGCTGGCTGGGAGCTCGAGCGAATCCCTGAAGCCAGAGGCCTTCCGTTGGCAGAGAAGGGAACCCCTGCCATCTGGAAAAGAGGGGCAGCACAGTGAGGGCTCTCTCAGACCCGGCCATAAATCAAAGCCCCCTCAGCGCGGCCCGCTCCGCCTCACTCACAGCCTCATAGGCCCGTTTCACCATGATGCCGCCCAGGCCCCGGCTCTGCGTCAGCTGGTTTCGGTTGATCGGTGTCTTGGTACCCCGAGGTGTTTTTGGTTTCAGAGGTGCCTGGGCCACTGCGAGGTAAAAACAAACAAACAAACAAACAAAACTTAAATAACGTGCATACTTTCTTTTCTCTATGCAGGTCCCTGGGCATCCCGAGAGCAGTGATGGGGGAGGGTCTGGCAAGCAATTACCATACAGTTGACCCTTAAACAATGTGGAGATTAGGGGCACTGACCCCCACACAGTAAAAAATCCCCAGACAGCTTTTTCTTAAAATATATTTTTATTGATTTCAGAGAGGAAGGGAGAGGGAGAGAGAGATAGAAACATCAGTGAGAGAGACTCATTGATCGGCTGCCTCCTGCACGCTCCCCACTGGGGTCTGAGCTCACAACCTGGGCATGTGCCCTTGACCAAAATTGAACCCGAGACCCTTCAGTCCACCGGCTAGGGCACCCATATAGCTTTTGACTCCCCAAAAACTTAACCCGTATTTCAAAAGTCACACAGGAGTGTGACCCTGTCAAATCAGTGTGGTCATATTGGATGGCTCATGAGAAAATATTATTAACCTACAAGAGCAGTTCGTTACGACTAAACCTCTAAGGCCTGAATGGGAAAGAAAACAGCAAGGGGAGAGGAGGTTTCGACAGTGAAAGGACTGAGAGCCTAACACCAGCCTAACTGGTTCCCCTTCCGGTACCCACCCCGGACCCAGTCTGGTTCCCCGTCACATACCCAGATCTTTGACGATAGTCGCCAGGGGCAGCCGCACCAGAGGGTGAATCTTCAATGGAGTCTTGGCGGCCTTGGGCAGTCGGATGGAGCCTGGAGAGAAGGTGGAAGCTTCTGAAGGGGCTGATCTTTCAGGCCTTTCCTGGGCCAGGGGCCATGTCTGCATCATAAACCCCTGTGCCTACTGTCCCCACTGTCACTGCACATCCAGACACTGGCCTCTGGCCAGCACCCCTAACCGCCACCAGCCAGCACTCCTGCTTACACTCTGCCTTGATGGCGTTGGCATTGATAGGGGCATAGGGTCGCCGAGCAGCCCTCCTGGGCTGTAACAGGTCCCTGCACATGCGTCTGGCAAGACGGGTCAGCTTCGTGGTCTGGAGCAGGAATGTTTGCCTGTTCTTGGCCAGCAGCTTGGCCCGGTTGGCGCTGGTCGTATAGGGGGAGAGGCTTTGGGCTTCAGGTCTGGACAAATGACCCCTCGAGTGTGGCTCCTGGAAGAACGCAGGCAAACACAGATGGATACCGAGGCTCCGGGTCTTCCTTTCTCTGAAGAGGGCCATTCAGTCCTGCCCTCCTGGCTCCTACACCACCTTGCCCTGCCCTCCCCAACACATCGAGCCATCCCATCTACGGAGCTGGGTGTTCTGGCCTTCACCTAAGTTCACACCAATATGCTACTCTCCTCCCTTTCCTGCCCCCATCCGTCCTTACTGTTGTGCCCCGAGCAGCCCCCTCCAGCTGGGTCGGGGTCTTCAGTCCCCCGTACTTCTTCCAGTAGATCCAGCAGGAAGCACAGAGGCGGCACTGCATGTTGGGCGGGCCCCAGGCGTACCACTGAGCAGACTGTGTGGCTGAAAGAGCAGAGGAGGTGGAGGTCGGGTGGGGGAGGGCACGCCACTTGAGCCCTCGGGTTCTTGGGTCGGGGCAGACCTCTCCCCACCCCCAGCATCCCTGGCCCTCCCTGGCACTCACTGTGGCAGCTCTCGCAAGTCAGGCCCTTCTGGAATCCTGCCCCATTCATGCCAGGTTTTGAGCCCACAGAGATGATCTGGTTGGGATTTGGTTTGGTGCTAACAGGGGCAGGAAGGGGGAGAAAAGAAAAGAATTCAAGGAAAACAATGTTTCCACCTTGTCTCTATAATAATGTGGCCCTGCCTCCTGCCCAGCCCTCTCCGCTGAGGACAGCCGCCACTCACTAGGTGGGGATGTAGACCTGTTTCAGTTTGCTGTCTGCTTCCGCGGCCTTCAGTCTCTTCTGCAGGAAGGGAGGACAGATAAGGGTCAGAGAGCATCTCAGCAGGAGGCCTCCAGCCCGCCTCCGGCCCAGGCCGTACCTGCTGAATGTAGCGGTCTGTGGTTTTCCACATGTAATAGAACTGGACGATGCTGGCCAGGGACTTCCAGGGCAGCTAAGGGGGGCAGAGGGAACAAGGGTGAGCTCGCATCTGGCCCCAGGTCCTGGTGCCCTCACCTGCCTCCCCGAGCCCCACCCACTTACAAAGTCCTGGCGAATGTCGTTGAAGTCCTTCCCGTACTTCTCCAGGGCCTCCTCAAACAGCATGGCCTCGGAGGCGGACCACTCCTCCATCTCGTCCCGGCACAGCACGGGGCCCCCCTGGGGCACCAACGTCGACATGGCCTTGGCCAGGTCATAGCCGTTCCTCTGCAGTGTATCCATGGCGTGGAACTATGGGCGGGCAGGAAACAATGCTGATGACCGAGACCCTCAGCATGCTCTCCTGCTGCTTTCAACAGCCCCACTCACTCAGACACCCCCCTCCTGTCCCAGGCTCCGCAGTCGCCCCACCACCCACCCGCGCCTGCTCACCAGGGTGATATCCCGAGAGGCAGCTGCTGCACTCATGTGTAGGCTTGGCTGCCGGATGGAGCTGCTACAATCCAGGGCTCTCGCGAAGGTCCCCACCGCGCTGAGAGAGAAATCGAGACGTCAGGAGGGAAAGAAGCAAGCACAGCGGGCTGAGGACCTAAGCCAGTGAGAAAAAGAACAACACCCATGCCAAAACGAGAGCAACGTCCGTCTCTAGAAGGGGACGCCGAACTATGTTCACACCGCCCGGCCTTCTTCCCCATCCACCCACCCTCACCGGGCCACCACGAGGAACTGGTCGATCTGCCGGTCGGTGAGAGGGTTGTCTGGGTCCCAGACCTTCATCTCCATCTTCTGCTGGTTCCGGTTATCGGACTCTCCTGAGGAAAGGGCAGCGGCGTCATGAGGGAGAGAGAAGCAGGTGGCGGGAGGACCCCAGCAGGAGGTGAAGGCGAGGGTGCTGACGGATTCCATCAGGCCCCTCGACCCTCAGGCTTCTCTGCCCGCTGTGCCGTCCCTCCCAGCTCCGGAGCTGCGCTCCGTCAGGGCCGCAGCCCAGAGCAGGCAGACGTGCACGGCACACGGCCCAGACCCTGACGCCAGCTAAGCCAGCAGCCACACGCCTGTCCCGCCGCTCACCCTCGGCCAGGCGATCTGGGATCTCAGCTTGGTATTTGCACCCAACGCGGATCTCGCCCTGGTCGGCGAGCAGCGTCTTCTGCACGGGGTCGAACACCAGGGAGTAGAAGAAGCAGTCCTAGAGGGGCAGAGGGGGGAGGGGGAGAGGGGAGGGGAGCGGGCAGCAGTCCTCAGGGCAGGGCCATGTCCGCAGAGTCCCCAGAACACGTGCCTGGCAGCCTGCGCCGCCTCACAGTCCTCCTTTCCTCCTGCCTCCTGGGGAAGTACCCACTCCCCCTTCTCCCAACACCCCCTTCTCACCTCCTTTTCCAGATACTGGCTCAAGATATCTGTCTCATTCAGGAGGGTCACACTGCATTTCCCACTACGAGAGAGGTCAGAGACTCTGGGTGAGCACCTTATTCCAGGGTCCCCCGCACACCACCTCCTCTCCGTCCCCTAAAGAAGGGCTGCTGGCCAGGGGCCCGGCTGTCCGTACCGGATGTGGGTGGCTGGCAGGGACTCAAACTGCCGAGAAAGAAAAAGCTCCCGGTGCTTCAGCTGGTGTCGCTGCTGCTCCGACACCCCCGGCTGCTTTGACTCCTCTTCAAACTCCCCTGGGAGAGGGCGAGGACACCGAGTCAGAACCCATCCAGGAAGACGCCACCTGGGCAGGCTAGCCCCGACGACAGGCCCTGTCTCGGCGGGTTTCTCACACCCCAGGCCTCTGCCTTCCATACCCTCACCCGCCAGCTCCCCATCACCAGTGCTCCTAGGGAAGAGCTGCTGGGGACAAAAGCGCCACCGAAGTACATCCCACACCAGGTGCGTGCTCAGACGCCACGCATCAGGCCCGAATCCGCCCACCGGGTCAGCAAGACCGTCAGCTTGTCTCTTTCTCGCTAACCCCGCCTGAGGTCCAGAAAGGAGTGAGATGAAAAAGCATCGCCCAGGTTACATCTCACACTTCCTCTTTTCAGATTTCAGGAGACTCTGCTCTCAAACACCACATGCAATCCTCACCACCCCTCTCTGTCCACGTGGGTAAGTCTGTTCGCGGGGCTTTCAAGGGCAGTACCTCTCACCCCAGTGCCAACCCCTTCCTCCAAGGAGCTGCCCGGCCTGGGGCCTGGGTGCCAGCCCAGCGGGAGGGGGCAGAGGAGCCACAGGCCCGGATGCAGGGGCATTGTTCCCAACCACAGGGAGAAGGTGGGGGGTGCAGCAGGCTCCACCCCTCGCCTGTGAGCTCCGGAAACCCTGTGCTAAGGGAAGGGGGACCACACCCCCCTACACCCCTTCTGATTGGACAAGGCCAAGGTCAGCCCCTGCCAGATGGAGCTGGAAACCCCAGAAGGCCAGAGACCTTGTTAGGCCCAGCTCCTCTGTAACCCCTTCATGCCCAAAGCAGCCTGGAATATGGAAAATAACTTAGGAAGGAGGAACAAGAGGGGAAAGAAAGCCAAAGCAGGAAAGAAGGAAAGAACACTGAGAGACATCATGTTTTTTGAAAGAAGACGAAAGCATACAGAGGAGGACTTGGAGGAAACGGTGTAAAGTGGAGTGAGGGGGGAGCAGGAGATGAGAAAGAGGGAAAGTGCATGAAAACTTCCTTTGCTTCTTACAGTCCCTTCCCTGTGTCCTTACCACCTCGTGGCCACAAAACAAGCCTGCTCCCCTAGAATGCAGGCTTCAACACCAGCTCCTCTTCCTCACCTTGACCTTGGTCACCGGCCTTTGACCCAACAGAGCCAAACTGCCCCCGAAGAGTCCTGCTTCTCCAAAGCTCCTCCTCACCCCCCGTGTACACACCATCATCTCAAAACAACAAGTAAGTAGAACTACCATCCCTCTAACACATGCCATCCACACGCACACTCTAACACACACCATCCACATGCACACTCTAACACACACCACCCACACGCACACTCCCACACGGGCCGCCGCCTGGCTCTCCTTACCGCGGTCTCACCACCCTGCTTCCAACCCCAACGTGTGAAGACAGGCCTCCCTCCACAGACCAGGCACTTCCCGCCCCCAAACTCGCACCCCGCCTGGGGCGTGCTACCAGGAGAAACACCTGCAAGGGCATGCCCAGGCCTCCGACCGAGGGGGGCGGGGGGGGGGGGGCGCGGACACTCACGGGCATTGCTGTCGGCCAGGCTGTTGAGGCTGCTGGATATGTCCCTCCGCCGGAAGAGGCACACCACCTTGGCCTCCACGTTTCCATTCGCAGTCTAAGAGGGGAAGGGCCGGGGACCCGTCAGTGACAAGCGGAAAGGCACCGACCAACAGCTGTCAGTAAGTTTCTGAGGGACGTGGCAAAACCTCAGAAATTATAAATAAGGGCACCCGGTTAAGGACAGACCTCCCAACCCCTTTCCTCCGCCCCCAGGAGAGAGTCGAGTACATTTCCCACGAAGCTCTCAACAGCCTTTCCCGAACACACAAACGAATGAATGAATATGAATGGGTCCTGGGGCCGGGCCCGCTCCCTCGCCGGCACTGCAGTTAGAGACCTCAGCAGGCGGAGGCCCTGTGGGGGGCGGGCGGGGGGCTGCTCCGCTCACCTTGTTGAGCTCTTCAATCCGTCTCACCAGGTAGGGATTGCTGGAGGAGTTCTCAAAATAGACGTAATCTGCGGGAGGGGGAGGGGAGAGCGGGGGAGATCAGAGGAGGAGCACGGGGGGGGGGTGGGGGGGAGGGTAAGACAGGCCTGGGGGGAGGGGCAGGAGGTAAGGGTCCTGGTAGACAGGACCCTGGAAAGTGGAAGTGGGGAGACTAAGAGGAAATAAGCGATGGCCCCCCACCCCGAGCACCTAGTTCCAAAATCAGATCTTTCGCTCAAAAGTGAGCCTTAAGTTAGAAAGAAGCGGGGGCCTGGCCTCGAGTCCCAACTCGGCGATGGGGCTGCAGCCCCGTCTCTAGCGCGGGGCCAAGTGGCAAAGCGACCGCCCCGGCCCCTCGCGCCCCTGCCGGCTTGTCAGCTCCCGCGGGACCCCTTTCCCCCGAGCCCGCTCCCCGACGGGGGGCCCCGACGCGGCCGAGCTGCTGCCGGGCTGCCCCAGCCTCGGGGAGCCTCCGGGAACCTCGGGTCCCGCAGCCTAGCCGACCCGCACCCCGCTCCCCGTTCCGGTTCCGGTCCGCGCTCGGGACCACGCCGCCCGGGCCGAGCCTCTCGGGTCCCGACTCCCACCTCTCCCGCCCGGGGCCCCGCAGCCCCTGCCCGATACTCACCCCCCACCCGGTACATGTTGGCCGCCATGGCCGTTCCCGCCGCCGCCTCCGGCCGCACAAAGGGCCCGGGAGGCTCGGGGGAGAGGGCTCGGGCCGAGGCGCAGGCCGGGCGCGGAGCTGGCGCCGCGCGGAAGTCTCGGTCGGGCACGCGCAGCCGGCACCGCCGCCGCTTCAGCCGTCGCAGCTCATCTCCGCCCGCAGCGCCGCGCCGCCGCCACCACCGCTCACGCCGGACGCCGAGGCCCGCGCCGTCGCTCGGCTTCTTCCGGCACGAGCTCGGCTGCGGCGGCTCGGAGCCGGTTCGGGCCCCTGTCCTCGCGGAGCCGCTCCAGACGTTGGGCCCGCGGCCTCGGGCTTCGCCTCCTTCCCGAGCGCCTTCGGCCGACGGGAGAACAAGGCGGGCGCTCGGCTGGGGTCGGAGAGCGAGACCCCGGCGCTCGGCCACTTCCGGAAGCCGCTCGGCTGTCTCCGGCCCGCCGCGGCCCGCGCTCGGTTATTTCCGTTGCGGCCCCGCCCCGCCCCGCCCCCGGGGGCGGCCAGGAGCCGGCTGAACCCCCGCCCGGCCACGCCCACCGCCCCGCCCGCCGCCGGGCGCTGCGCGGGGTTATTTGCGAGCGGCTTTGCCTGTCGTTTGCACGAGTGGCCCGCGCTCTCCCGCCCTCCCCGCGCTCCCCAGCCCCACCCCCTCCTGGCCCGGCGGCACCCCGCCGAGCCCCACAAAAGCACCGGGAGGCGACTTTGCTTTTGGTTTATTGCCCCTCAGCAGGCAGCGGGGATCGGGGCCCAGGCTGGGGCTGCCCGGCTCAGCCAGCGGGTCTGTACAGTGTGTGCTGGGGTGCTGGTCGCCCCCTCCCGGGGAATGCGCGATTGGGAATGTCTCCAAGTCGAGGAAGAGGTCGGCCCCGAGTCCTGGGGCGGAGCCGAGCGGCAGGGCCCGTGGGTCCCGTTCCGCAGCTGTCAGACGTCAAGAGACGAGGCCGGGGACAGAGAGGGGGTTCGAGAGGGCGTGGCGGGCGCCGGCCCCGAGCCCCCGGCGCCCAGCACTCGCCACTGGAAGATGCTAGCGTCCTTGCCGCCCAGCGAGATGAGGTGCGAGTCGTTGTGAGTGAACCGGACGCTGGTCACGTGGCTGCCGTGGCCGCCGTACACGAGGCTGGGCGCCTGGGTGGGGGGAGGTGGAGTTGCGGAGGCTGCGAGGCCGCGGGCCGGCCCTCCGCCCCGGGCCCGGCCTCACCTTGGCGCGCGCGCACGGGTACTGGAAGAGGTGCACTTTGCAGAAGTCGTCGGCCACGGCCACCACGCGCTCGTTGTGGGAGCGGCAGAGGGAGTTGATGTCCGTGCCATCCGAGCCGTCTGGCCACACGCCTGACAGCACAGCGGCTGCTCAGCCCGGCCTCCTCCCCGCCGCCGCCCACAGCCCGGAGCCTCCCGCTCCGGGTGCTCCGCCGGCCGGGCCGCCCACCGGCCACGTTCCAGGCAATCCTGCCCGGGGAGCGCCGGGGCCTCCGGGCCGGGTCTGCTGGCTGCTGGACACCCACCCCTGGACGCCGCCCAGCATTCCCGGCCCGGGGCAGGCTCCGCAGCCCTGCGCCCCCGCTCACCGTACACGTGGAAGCCTAGCACGCAGGTGTAGGTGGCCCACTCCCGGTCTCGGCTGTCATAACGATTCCTCTCCAGCTTGCAGCCTGCAGCCACGTTCCCTGGGGAGAGGGCGCCCACCCAGCTCAGCCCTCACCCGGCCCTCGGCGGGGAAGAGGCCGGGAAGGCCAGGCTGGAAAGGCTGACGGGAGGCCGGGGCATGGGATCTGGTCGCCGCAGCAGCCCTCAGCCCAGGGCAAAACCCAGCCCCCGCGCCTCCTGCTCTGCAGGGCTCTCCCCAGCCCCTCCTCCCCAGATGCGCAGTCCCCCACACCTGCCCTGAGCAGCTTTTCCCAAACAGTCTTTTCTTAGTACATTTTTCAACTCCCTCAACTCCTCGTGGGAAAAAGATGGTATAAAACTGTGTGTGTGGTTTTTTCCAAATCAGTTACTCCTTTGTGTATAATTCCAACTCCAACCCCATCTGCACGTCCCCACGTGACAGCCCCTCCTCCTGGAGCTCCCCACATATCCTCCACACCCTCCGAACCAGGAGCCCACACACACACACACACACAGAGCGCACCCCAATGGCCCTCTCCCCATGCCCACCCTATTGCCACTCACAGTAAAGGATCTCATAGTCCCCAGAATTGGACATGATGAACTTCCCATCCTTGGACCAGTCAAGGTGAGTAATAAAGCTGGAGTGACCCTGGGAGCAAGGGTCAAGAGACTGAAAATGGAGCCCCGTTCCCCATCCCCTAACCCCCCCCAAGTGCATCGGGCCCTTTGAGGAGTTTCCCTGCTATGGCAATGCCCCACCCGCCACCCCAGCTTTCTTACCACACATCGGCCAACGCGGCTGGACTTGGCTCCATCACTGGAAACACTATAGATGTAGATCATGTTGTCATGGGAACCAATGGCCAGGTGCAACCCATCTACAAAGACAGTCACTCAGAGAGGGCAGGGCCAGGGCCAGGTCTGGGTCCGGGGCCGGGGGGGGGGGGGGGGGGGGATGGGCTCCCACCTGGGCTGTACCGAACCACTGAGAGCTGCTCATTGCCATCGGTGACGTCGGACACGATCTCTCTGGTCTCCGTATCCAGAACCAGCCACCTGGAAGGGAGGGGTCGGGAAGCAGGTGTGAGGATACCGTCCTGGGCAGCACGCTGACAAGCTGGAGAGACTCCAAGACACGCAGAGAAAAGCTCTGAGGCAGGCGGAAGGCCCCGCTGCATTCTTTTTTCCCCTTTTCTTTTTCTTGTTAATCCTCACCGGAGGATATTTTCCCGTTGTTTTCAGAGAATGGAAGGGAAGGGGAGGACGGGGTGGGGGTGGGGGGGCATCAATGTGAGAGAGACACATCGATCGGTTGCCTCCTGAATGCACCGAAACAGGATGGGGCCGGGGATCGAACCTGCAACCCAAGTACATGCCCGTGACTGGGAATCGAACCCGTGACCCTCAGGTGCACAGGCGATGCTCTAACCACTGAGCCACGCCGGCCAGGGCCCCACTGCATTCTTACACTGGGCAATGGGAAGGGGCCATGGGCGGACAAGAGCTGAGGGGCTTCTGATGCTGTCGTCGGAGCCAGGAGAAGGGCTGGACTACAAGGGTCACTCTTCTGTTTGCCTCCCCTCTGCCCTCCCCTCTCCGCAGCTTCCCTCTGCTGAGCGGCCACCTCCTCCAAGCCGGGCGGCGGGGGAAAGTGCGGGGGAGGGTGCGATGGCGGTGCCCCCAGCGACGGGAGCCCAGGCCGCAGGGAGAAGCACTGAGGACCAGGAAGGTGCAGTCGGGGCCTGGAGCTGCCAGTGATCACGCTGCTTCACGCACACGCACACGCACACGCCATCACCAGGAACCCTTCCTGTCCCCCCTGCTTCCCCGGGCTCCCTCTCACCTCCCCGTGTTCAGTCCCACAGCCACCACCGCCCCGCTGGGGTGGAAGTCAGCACAGAGGCCGGTCTCCTGGGAGGGGAGAGAGGGGAATTCAAGAAGACAGACGCTTGTCATCCCCAGGAGGGGCGGGAAGGACAGGACGGCAGGCCCGGCGTGCAGGCAGAGCCTAACGAGGTGATACTCAGAATGCTGAGCCACCAGGGCTGAGAGCTGGGCCTGAGAGGAGCCGTCCGTCGCTGGGTGGGCAGGGGAAGAGGTGGGGGCAGGGGAAGAGGTGGGGGGGGGGGGGTCCTGGAGGCAGCAGCACAGAAGAAGAACATTTAGTAGCCATTCCAGTACAAACCTGCTGCCTCCAGGGAGCAGGAGGAAAGGGGGTACGGAGGAAGGCGTGGGGGCCCCAGGAGTCATGGGGGCGGCACGGGGGACCGGGCTCTACCTTGAGGTCGATGCTCCAGGCCAGCGCGTGGGCCGCCCCATCCCACAGGCAGAGCTGGCGGTCATGGCCGCAGGTGAGGAAGCGGTTCTGGAAGGGGTGCGTGCACAGCCCCCAGAGCTCGTCCGTGTGGCCCTGCCGCAGAGCATGCGCCATGGTCACCTCTGCCCTCCCAGCAGCTCTGCCCTCCCCCCCCCGCAGCCCTCGGCCCCCCAACCTGGATCACGGGGGAGAAGCCCTGGGCCAGATCTCCTCGCAGCAGCGCGTTCTTCGTGGTCCCCACCAGCAGCTCGGAGCCCAGCCCCTCCGCGATGGCCCGCACGGCCCCGAAGTGTTCAGGAATCTGCAGTGGGGGCAGGAAGTCAGGGGGCACTGCCACTCCTCTGCCCCCTCCCTCCCTCCCCCCCAGCCCAGCCCTCACCTCAGCTTCCTGGAGGGCCACCAAACCAGGCCCCCACTGTACCAGCCGCCGGTCCCGCCCGCCACCACTCAGCACAGTCCCGTCCCGCCGAAGACACAGGGCAAAGATGGAACCTTCATGGGCGTGGGCCTGAGCCACAATCCCATAGGTCTCTGTTGGCAAAGTCCGTGGGTCAGGCTCTTGGGGTGCAGGGGAGTGGGGAAGGGAGCAGGAACTCCCAGCTGCCTAGTGCCTACTGGTTACCATCTCTGACTGGGGCTATTATTCCTCCCAGTTTACAGACTAGACCACTGAGACTCAAAGAGCTGAAGTCCCTTCCTAAGGCCAGACCATTAGTGGCAACACTGGGATTTGAACCCAGGACCTGGCAGGCCCCAAAGCCCCAGCCCTTTACTCTCTGCCACGCTGCACCTACCTTTCTAGACGGTCCCCCCAGAGAACTCTCAACTCCCACAGTAAAAAAAAAAAAAAAAGGGGGGGGGCAACCCTCTTCTCTGTTCCCATAAACCCTCTAGGGGCTAGACTTCCCAGATGCCACCCCAGCCGCATACCTTTGGCTCCGCCCCTGCCCGGGGTCTTGGCGTCTGAGAGGCTCCGCCCCCAGGTGAGAATGTTCCCCTCGGAGTCCCCAGTGAGGATGTCTCCCTCCGGGAGGAACACGAAGCAAGGGATAAACTTGGGTTTCTTGTATTTCTAGGGGAGAGGGGAGGTCAAAGGGCAAAGGCCAAAAGTCACGGGACCGCTAGGAGCTGGGTGGCACTGGGTCTCCAGGCCTCAGACCACTACTTCCATCTCCACTCTGCCCTCCCCACCACCCTGCACCCATCCACACCTCACCCCAAAGACACCCTGTTTCCGCGTGAGGGTCCCATTCCCAGGAACCCCCACGGCGCCACTCCAGTTCCAGAAGTGGACGTGGGACTTCCCGCTGGTGACGATGCAGCTGCTGTCGCGAGGGCTGAAGCCGACAGCCAGGACTGAGTCATTCGTGCTCTGAAGAGAAGACAGTGGATTCAGCCACCCCCAGCCCTGAGCACCCTCATTCCCCTTGACTCTCTTCCTCTGCATCCTGACCGTGGGTCTGCAGAGGTCCAGAAACCCCGGGGTACCCTCCTTCCACACCCTGGGCCCCGAAGAGCAACTACTGATTAGTCCCCCGCCTGCCTGACATGGTCTCCTGAGAGGTCAGACTTCCGCAGTCCCCACTCCTCAGCCTCACAGAGGCGGGCGGCTGGCCCCGGCGACAGCCGGAAAGGAAGTGACAGACGGTAAGCCTGGACTCCCGGGCCCACCACTCCCACCTCCCAGCCGGCGGCGCCTGCAGGCCACGGGGGCCCCCCACCTTGATCTCGGCCAGCTTTGTGCCGCGGCTGCAGTCCCACACGGACAGCATGTGCTCGTTGGAATCATCCACCACGCAGAGAAAAGCACCCTGATCCTGAGGGTGGGGACACGCGGGAGGGGCCGAGTGAGGACCAGAGGTCTGGGAGTTCACGGTCACTAGGCAACACACACCATCACAGGTTGGGAGGGAAGGAGAAGGGGACACACGTCCCTCTCTCAGGAGAACCGGCCGGGCGAGGCTCAGGCAGGCCAGGATGTCTGAGACTTCCTGGTGAAGTGCAAGAAGGGGGTCCCCGGATAAGAAAGATGGGGGTCTAGAGGCTTCGGGCCAGCTCACCACCACTGAAAAGGCCAGGGCCCCCACGCCCCGCTCGAAGGCCCCCAGTCCGATCTCCTGCAGCTTCAGCAGCGTCTCCGAGTCCCACACGTGCACCACGGGCTGCAGGGGCTGCAGCGGGAGAAGGGGTCAGGCGTGGGGGGAGAGCTGGGCTAGAGGCTCGTCCTGCCGCCTGGGTTTGAGTCTGGCCTTACCTTTCCGTCCTTATCCACTCCGGCTGTCTGGCCCGAGGCCACACGAACACCATCAGGGTGGACGGCCAGGCTACGTGGGGGCGTGGAGGCTCTAAGGCAGGGGGCGGGTCTCTCAAGACCCCCCAGGCCGCCTCTCTAGGCCGGCGGAGCAGCAAGGCAACTCCTCTCTCCTGCTCCTCCGCACCCGCCCCGGCCCTCTGTCTGCCGAGCCCAGCACCCCCACGCCTAGAGCTGCCCACCCCCCGGCCCCAGGCCCCTCACCATCGCACGCAGTCCGTGTGGCCCCGGTAATGTCTCTGGCCGCCACCTCCAGGACCCCCTGGGCCTCCCCCAGGCCGGTACAGCACCACCACACAAGCGATAAAGTAGACCACCTCCCCAGAACGCAGCACAAAGAGATTAGAGCGGGAGTCACGACCCCGGTACCCATAACTGGAGTTGGGGATCGAGGTCAAGGAAAGGGTCAGATGGAGGGCAGGATGAGGAAGGGAGGAGAACAGAGCTTCTGGCTGGCAGTGCTACTGGCAGAGGATGGCAAGGGAGGATTCAGGGGGTCCCCCGTCCCTGCAGAGCCAGGAGGAAACCATAAACGGGGGGGTGGGGGTCCCAAGATGGGAAAGATGGTTCCCAGGGGCCTGGAGGGGGCAGGATACACCCAGTCAAGGCTGAGGGTCTCCGGGGGTGGGCCGCTGGGCAGCTCCTCAAGGCTGCGGATGCCAGATGGGATGTACATGGTAATTGGGCGGCCGCGAAGGAACATCTTCACTGAGATGCCTTCTACAGAGAAAAGGGGGGTGTCAACCACCACCCTGCAGCCCCCCTCCAGGGAAGCCAGAGCAGAACTCTCCCCACCAGACCTCACAGGTCGCCCCAAAGTAGCTCCTGGGGCTCTAGCCCAAACCCTAACTCTTTCAGCCAAATTCTTCCAGACGCTTCTGTACTTACCCAAATTGTAGTTGCTCCTCCGAGATCCCGAACCCCCAGGGCCGGAGAGGGGGTCTTTCCCCCCACGGCTGTTGGGAAGACAGAAAAGCAGAGGGATTGGGGTCGGGTCCCGAGATGTAGGCGCAAAGGGGCCGAGCACAGAGGGAGGCTACGCGAGGCCACAGTCACCCCTGCAGGCCCGGTCTGCATTGTGGGCGTCCAGGCCCTGGAGTAGCCGGGACTCCCGGCTCCACCTACGGCTGAGCGTGGGCACCGGGCCCTAAAGCTTGCAAGAGGCGATGCCGAGGGACAGGGAGGAGCCCTTTCCTCCAGACAGAAGGGAATCCAGAATGTTCCCCAGCCCTGCCCTTCGGGGCTCTGGGCAGTCAACAAGAAAGCCCTTATCTCTCAGGAGGAAAGTAACAGAATTCCAGAGATCACTGTCAGGAGATGATAATAAGGTGGTGATGCCTGTCAGAGAATGAAGGCGAGACCCAGGGAAGGGCTAGAATGAGCACTCCGATGTCCTGAGGCCTGTCCACACTGAGACAACTACGCTCAACCACTGGGATTTGCCTCTGCTCTCAAAGTCCAGCCTGGTAACCTGGAGAAAGGGGCAGGGCCGAAGCTCTGAGGAGAGTCCTCCATGAAGATCATGGAAGCTTCTGGAGAAGCCTCTTGGCATCTCAAGAGGTACATGGTGACAAGGAGGAAAGAGCAAGAAGCTAGAGTCAGGAGGAGTTGAGTTCGAGTCCTGCCTCTAGCTGTGTGACCCCAGGCAAATGACTTACCCTCTCTGAGCCTGCTCCTCACCTGGACAATGAACAGCATGAGACCACCTACCCCCCAAGGGTGCCGTGGGACTGAATGAGATGGAGGAGGTCGAGGACTTAGCACAGTGCTGGTTCCTTTCTTCCTGTTGGGCAATGAGGCCCCCCCACCCCACCCAGGGAAGCGAGTGAGGGACGAGGAAAGTCAAGAGCCTGGGCCTGGGGTGGGGCAGGTTGGGGAGCCTCGCCCACCTCTCTGTGCTCCCTGACCGCAATAACAGGTTGGCCGAGGACGCTGCCTTCCGGGAAAGTTTCTGCCGAGGCCGCTCCGAGGGGGACGAAGAGGAGTTCCTCCGCGCCCTGGTAGGAGCAGTGAGCCGGGAAGGTCATCCCCTCTAATCATGCTCCGCAGCCCTCTGCCCCCAGCCTCGGCCACAGGACACTCACGTGTCGGTGCACTGGGGGGGCTGGACGAGCCTGAGGATGCCCGGGGAGCCAGCGCCCCCAGGGGAGCCAGCGCCCCCAGGGGAGCCCGCGCCGCTGCTGCTGCTGCCCCCTCCTTCAGACTGGGTTCCACCGGGCTCTTCACTGCCCCCCTGAGGGGCGGGGGGCCCATTGCTCAGGCCGGGGGTCCCAGGGGATGCCTCCATCTCCAGCTCTGTCTCCGTCTGGGTGCCTCGGCTCACCAACGAGGGGCTGCACGAGGGCGGCAGTCCGGCGGGGGCTGCAGGGCTGCCGAGGGGACAGCGAATCAGCCTGAAGCCCGCTGGGGCCCCGGGAAGGAGGAGGAGGAGGGGTGGCGACATGCATACCTGGCCCTGGTCGGAGCTGTCAGGCCAGGATCCTGCAGGGAGCTGGGGGGGTCCTGCAGGGAGCTGGGGGGATCCTGCAGGGAGCTGGGGGGCGCCTGCAGCCGAAGCAGGCGAAGGGCTTCTGCCAGGGCTGCCTTGACCAGCTCCATCTCCTTCTCCTGCACCTGGAGCCGCCGGCTCAGGGACTGCAGGGCCTGCTGGGCAGGGCCCTCGCCTGGGAAAGGGGAAGGGGAAGGCGCGCTCAGAAGGTCCCGCCCGGGGGCGGCTGAGCGGGCTCTCTCCGGCCAGCTTTGCATCGGAGCAGCAGGGCTGCAGCCCCGGCTCCAGGCTGCCCGGAGGGGAGGAGACGGTGGCGGTGGCGGAGGACCGGGGCCTCCTTCTGGCGGCCGGCGAGGAAGCTGGCGCGGCGCCTTTCCTGCTGCCGTCCAGGCCTCCCTCCGCAAGGCAGGGCGGACCGGGAGCACGGGGGAGCGTGGAGCCCTGCCACGGGGCGTGGGAACCGCAGAGGGAGTCGCAGAACTGGGGAGGGCCCACGGGCCCACCCGGAGCAAGCTCAGTCTCCGGGGAAGGCGGGAAGCTGAGCGGGCAGCCCGGGGACAGCGGGGCAGTGAGGACCAGAGAGGAAATGCAGTGACAGGAGAGGGCATCGCGGAGACAGGCCGCAGGGGCGGTCCCGGGGAACCCGTTGGGGGCCAGAAGTAAAAAGACACGAAACACCAGCAGGAGAGGCCCAGGTAACGTGGGGACAGGGGAACCTCCAGGTGCCGGAGCAACGGGGGGTGGGGGTGGGGGTGGGGGAGGTAGGGTGACGCTGGGTAAGTCCGAAGGGACAGCAGCCGGGGCCCCAAGGACCCGGAGGGCGACCTGAGGGCCGTGGAGGATGCTCCAGCCCCGGGGCCGCGGAGCACGCGGGCGCCCCTGGACGGCCGTCGGGCACCAGCAGCGCCGGACCGGCCGGCCGGGCGCTCCGGGAAGGGGCTCGCCGCCCGCCCGCCCCGTACTCACCGGGCCCCCCGGCCCCATCCATCCGGCCCCCCGGGCTTGCTCCGAGCGGCGGCAGCGGAGGAGGCGTCTAAGCCGCGGGGGCCATGGCCCGGGAGAGGGGAAGGGGAAGCACCCTGGGGCGCGCGGGGCGCCGTGCCACCCCCTGGGGGCGCTGTCGGGCTCGGGGAAAGGGGCTGGAGGGGGCGGGGGCGCGGGCTCGGGCCCGCCGGGGCCTCGGGCTCTCCCGGGGCCGCGCTGGGCTCCCGGGGGTGGAGTGGCGGGGCCGTCGCGGGCCCCAGCGCCGCTGCACAAACAGGCGCCGGACGCGGAGCCGCCAGGAAGCGCGGGAGGGGGGGCGGGCCCAGGGGGGGGCCGGGCCGCCCGGTAACCCCTCCCTGTCCGGGCCCCGCGGCTCAGCAAGGGGCGGGGCCAACCCGCTGACCCCCCCCTGGCCCCCGCCTGGCCGCCGCTCTCGGGGCCCTTCCGGGATCTCCGCCCCCGGACTCCCTGGGGACTCGGAGGGCGCGTGGACCTCGAGGTCTCCGCCCCCAGCCCTCGGCCCCCAGCCCCCCGGGGCCCAGCGACCAGCCCCTCCCCCTTCCGGGAGGGGCCGGGGCGGGGCTTTCCCCCAGGGGCCAGGCCGAGGCATCCCGAATTGGCTGCGGCGGGGGACGGGGCGCCGGGCGATTAAGGCTGGGTGGGCGGGTTCCCAGGGTATTGGGGTCAGGGTGGCATTAGCCCCGCTCAAGCCGGGCTGGGCTGACTCAGCGTCTTGCCCGGACAACCCGTCCCTGCCAACCCGTCTCTTCCCGGGGCAGAGATGGGAGATGGCGCCCGTGCTGCCCCTGGCGCTGCCGCCGCAGCCCCGCATCCGCCTGGCGCAGGGGCTCTGGCTCCTCTCCTGGGGGCTGGCGCTGGCCGGGGGCCTCACGCTCCTGTGTAGCGGGCACCTCCTGGTCCAGCTGTTGCACCTTCGCACCTTCCTGGCTCCCTCCTGCCCGTTCGCTGCCCTGCCGCAGGTTGCCCTGGCCGCGGGAGCCGTGGCTCTGTGCACGGGACTGGCGGGCGCAGGAGCCAGCAGGGCCAGTTTGGACGCAGCGCGATACCCGCCCTGGCGAAGGGTCCTGGGCCCCCTGCTGGTGGCTGGCACCGCGGGGGGTGGCGGGCTGCTGGTCCTCTCTCTGGCGCTAGCCTTAGCTCTACCTGGAAGCCTGGACTCGGGGCTGGAGGAGGGCCTGGGCGCCGCCATGGCTCACTACAAGGACACAGAGGTGCCCGGACACTGCCATGCCAAGCGGCTGCTGGATGAGCTGCAGCTGAGGCACCACTGCTGCGGGCGCCATGGGTTCAAGGACTGGTTTGGGGTCCAGTGGGTCAGCAGCCGGTACCTGGATCCCAATGACCAGGATGTGGTTGAGTGAGTGACTCGCTTCTCTCCTCCTCCCACACCTCCTCCCTCCTTTAAAACCCCACCTCACCCAGACCGGCCACAAATAGAGCTGAGTGACTGAGAGAATGGGTGACAGCTCGGCCATGTACTAGCTGTGTGGCCCAGGGCACGTTAGCGAACTCTGGGCCCGTGTCCTCGTCTGTAGGATGGAGATGGTACTAGCATCTGCCTTACAGAATTGCTGTGAAGACAAATGCACTGTGCATGCCTGGCACGTAGGAAAGCAGTTAGAAATGTGTTCCTCTCATTTTTCCCTTCTCAACTCTATGCTTCAGCTTCTCCCCCAGGCCTCTATCTTCACACACCCTAACACCCTGCGCCTCCTTTTGCAGCCGGATCCAGAGCAATGTGGAAGGCCTGTATCTGATTGACGGAGTCCCTTTTTCCTGCTGCAACCCCCACTCACCCAGGCCTTGCCTGCAAGACCGGCTCTCAGACCCCCACGCCCACCCCCTCTTCGATCCCCGTCAGCCCAACCTAAACCTCTGGGCTCAAGGATGCCACAGGGTGCTGCTGGGGCACCTGCAGGGGTTGGCGAGCACGCTGGGCAGCGTGCTGGCTGTCACCTTCCTGCTGCAGGTGAGTCCGCAGTGTCTGAGGCCTCCCTCCACCTGGACCTCCTCACTGCCTCCAGCCCTGGGGCCCCGCGCCCGCTGGCCCTCACCGACCTCTTCCCCTTGCTTTCCCCAGACTCCCGTGCTCCTGGGCCTGCGGTACCTGCAGACGGCACTGGAGGGGCTCGGAGGAGTCATCGATGGGGAAGGGGAGACCCAGGGCTATCTCTTTCCCGGGGGGCTGAGACACAGGCTGAAAACAGCCTGGCTGCAGGGAGGGGCTGCCCACAGGCCAGCACCCGGGGAGGCCCCCCCAGAAGAGGCACCGCCTAGGGAGGACCCACCTGAGGCCTAGTGGCCTGGAGCTGGGGTTGGGGGTCGGGCAGAGGGGAGAAGGGGTGGAGAAGACAGGAAGCCTCACAACTCTTTTGCCAAGGCCCCTGGTGGGGAAGTTGGGGGGGGGGGGGTGTCCCTGAGATTAGAGTGGTTAAGAATAGTCAGCAAGCTGGACGGGGTAGGAGCAAAAACGAGGGGTCCGAGGGCCTAGCCCCTGTGGCCAGAACAACCCGGAAACAGAAATCCCAGCGTGGGGGGAAGGGCTGGAGACGCTGCCCCTGCAGACTAAGGAAGCTTCTGGACTGAAGCCGCTGGTCTCCTCCTCCGGGGGAGGGGGGGGGGGGTTCCTGAGAGAATGGCTTCTGTCTGAGAGAGAAGCATGAGGCCAGGGTTTTGACCCTGGTAAGAATCAGAATGCGAGAAACAGACGAATAAAACGGAAAAGACGAGAGGCCCCTCCAGGTTGAGATTTGTTTATTCTGGAGGTAGGAGGGGTCAGCATGCTCAGGTGGGGAGGGTCCAGCCCAGCTCCTCCAGCCCCAATAAGTTACCCAGTTACTCAGCTGCCCTCCCTCCTGAGTCCATCTGTCCTTCTGCTCCGCCCCAGACAGGGCTGACCCGGCTCAATACAAGGGCTGCTTGTCCCCAGCCTGTGGGCAGTGCCACATGGCAGGCTGGGGGAGGGGGAAGCAGCTGGGCTGAAATGGCAGAGGGGCCGCCCCTGGCTCTGAGGGGTCGGGACGTGGAGGACCGCACCCTGGCAGGCCAGGGGCCCGGCCCCACAGGTCTGTGCCGGGCGAAACGGTCGGGTGGGGCGTCCGTCACACCTCCACGGCGGGGTCTGAGCCGCGGCCCTGCCGCTGCAGCTGCTCCTCCTGCTTCATCTTGGGCTTCTCCGTCCGCGTGTGCCACACCAGGACCTGTCCGGGAGGACTCCCGTCAGAGCCGGCCCAGCCAGAGCCGGCCTCTGGGCCCTCAGGGTAGACCGGATTCTCCAACCCCCTCCACACACTGTGGGAGCCTCAGGCCTCTGAAACGGGGCCTTAACCCCTCAGCCTCTGTGGGCCATGCAGGTGCCCAGGACTCTGGGAGACAGAGAGGCAGGACCCCCCCTTTCCTTCTCTGGCTCCCGCTGCCCTTCAGGAGAGTAAGCGAGGTTGTAGCTGAGTTCCGGAGGGTCCCTCCTGCTCAAACACCTGCCCTGTGATCCTCACCCCACTTCTCCCATCCCGTCCACCCCAGAGCTGCGCGCCCACCTCCACCCTCTTACCCGGGTGCAGTTGGCAGCCCGTGGCTCCAGGTCCTTGGGGTCCACCAGGTGGCTCAGGAGGCTGCTCTCCAGGTGGCCCCGGGGAGCGGTTGCGTCAAACTGGGCATTGGGCTTAGCCAACAGCAAGGGCAGGGCCACGGCAAATCCCGCCATATCCACGGGGAAGGGCCGGTTGGGCTCCCACGCCGTGTGGAAGCCCACCACCCGGCCGTCCTGTACCCGCGGGCCCTCGAACCGCAGGCCGCCCACCAGCCCCACGGGCCACACGGAGACACCGCGGGTCCAGCGCATCTAACAGTCAGGAGACAAGAAACAGACAGGGAGTGGCCCAGGGGACAGGCAGCAGCAGGAAGGACCACTTGGGTCCTCTGTTCCATGTCCCCCCCCCCCCTCACCCAACAGCCTAGACTCAGCCACAGGGATGGCCAAGGCCACAGAGGAAGCGGGCCCAGGGCCCCTCCCCGGCCCCTCCCCCCGTGCTCACCTCCTCAAAGAGTTCCCGGCTGTAGGTGTTGTCATCATCGGCAAAGTACACAACCCCCCGGGTCCCCGGGGGCGGAGGGTCCTTCTCTCCCCCCACAGCGCCCCCTCCACTCCGCAGCCAGTCCAGAGCCCTGTTCCGTTGCTCTACACCTCGGGGCCGAACCCAGCCTGGCTCGCCCTCCCGGAGCCTCTGGGCCTTGGGGGTGAGGACCGCCAAGTGTGTGAAGAGGAGGCCAGAGGCAGCCAGCAGCCTGGAGACCAACGGGGTGGGGCCCTCCGCGTCCTCCACCAGCAGCCAGTGCAGCCGGGGCACCAGACTCAGCGTCTGGGACAGTCGCACCAGCTCGGCCTTCTGCACCAGCCTGGAGGGGGAGAGGCAGCAGCAGGGAGAGGGGCAGGCACAGCTTCTCCCGCCCCCCTTCTGGCCTCCCAGGGCCTCTCCCCAACTCCTTGTCTTGCCCGTCAACTTCACAGGGACACTCACCTGCCCTGCCCTCCCCCTCACGTCTGCCACCCCCTCAACCCTGGGAGACCTCAGGGAAGGAATCAGATCTGGGTTGGAATGCCAGGTTTGTAATTAGGTGCGACATCCGGGGAAAACGGCACACTCTCCCCAGTCTGTTTCCTTGGCTGTCACGTGGGAATAACAGGACTCTACAACAAGGTTGCTTTGAAGATTAAGTAAGACAATGATTTCCTAAAACACCGGTGGGACCAGGTTCTTTTCCTTCTGTGCTTGGGTTTCCAGGGACAGGGATCTAGGAGTCCCTTGACTCACTCCTCGCCAGGGGATGATGGTTTATCCGCGTTTAGACAAAGAACTGGGAAGTGGGGCCCAGCCCCTTCTAGGCTTCTTTCTCCTTCAGATCGGGGTGTGTGTGTGGAGGGGGAGAGGTTCTAGAGCCGCCCGTGCCTAGATGGCTCAACCATCTGATTCCAGGGAGCAATTAGCAGGCCCTTTGGCGGCAGATCCAAAACCACAGTTTCCCACTTGATCTGTATGAGTAATAGAGGCTACATTTTAATTAAAAACAAAAAAAGCACAGCACTTAGCCCTGCAACTTGTGGGTTCCATGCAATTCCTGGTCAGGGCACATGTCCAGGCTGCAGGCTCGATCCCCAGCAGCGGGCATGCAGGAGGCAGCCCATCGATGCTTTGCTTTCCCACTGATGTTTCTCCTCTCTCCCTCTCTCTCTCTCTCTCTAAAAATCAATTAAAAATCATTGTTTTTTAAAGTGCAGCCCTTAGCACAGTGCCTGGTAAGAGTAAACACGTTGTAAATAATATCTAATGCAACTATGTCTAGACCCTGGTAAAAACTGCCAGGCTAAGTCCTTCCCCCTTTTTTAAATAGTTTTAATTTTTTAAAAATCCTCTCCTAGGTTAAATTTTTTAAAAATATATATTTTATTGATTTTTTACAGAGAGGAAGGGAGAGGGATAGAGTTAGAAACATCGATGAGAGAGAAACATTGATCAGCTGCCTCCTGCAAACCCCCTACTGGGGATGTGCCCGCAACCAAGGTACATGCCCTTGACCAGAATCAAACCTGGGACTTTAAGTCCGCAGGCTGAGGCTCTATCCACTGAGCCAAACCGGTTAGGGCTAGGTTAAATTTTTATTGATTTTATAGAGAGAGGGAGAGGGAGAGAGAGACATACTAGTCGATGTGAGAAAGAAGTATCGCCCCCACAGGGGGCTATGTGCCCACTGGGAATCGAACCCGAGACCCTTCGGTGCCTGGGCTGACACTCCAACCAGCGGAGCCACACCGGCCAGGGCAGGACCAAGCCCTTGTCTACTTCAAGCTAGATAGGGGTTCTCAAACTTTCTCACCAAAGGATCCCTAAGGAGACAGAGTGCACTCCGTGGCAAGCTCCAAGTTTCTTTGAGATTATATTGTTCTATCTTTTTTTTTTAAATATATTTTTATTGATTTTTTACAGAGAGGAAGAGAGAGGGATAGAGAGCTAGAAACATCGATGAGAGAGAAACATCGATCAGCTGCCTCTTGCACAACCCCAACTGGGGATGTGCCCGCAACCAAGGTACATGCCCTCGACCGGAATCGAACCTGGGACCCTTCAGTCCGCAGGCCGACGCTCTATCCACTGAGCCAAACCGGTCTCGGCTATTGTTCTATCTTAACATTTCTCAGGGATTTTGTATTCTACTTCATCGTACACCCCTATCTCTTCGAGTAGAAAATAACCATTTTCCCCACACGTTTCTGAGTCAAGATGTGGTTCATTTCTCCTGTCATTTGGTATGCCCTAGTTTGAGGAACATGCCCTGGCCCAATGCCTCCCCCAAATCCTCTCCATCAACCCCAACCTCTTGGTCCATGCAAGCCTCTTGGGTGCACCAGAGCCCATACCTGGCATAGGTGGGGGTAACCACATAGATAGTAGGCAGGGCCTCAGGCTCAGGGGGCTGGGCAGGGGCAGGGGCCGGACGATGGAGATCCGCTTGCAGCTGGGAAATCCTCAGATCCTTCTGCCGGAGCTGCTCTGCCGCGGCCCGCAAGGGGGGGAGGCAGTCACATGGCTGGCCTGGTCCCGGGGAGCAGGGGAGGGGCAGAGAACGGAAGCATAGCACGTTCAGTCTCCCAAAGGCCCATCACACCGTTCCCTCTGGCCAGTGCAGGCATCGCCTTACAACTTCTCAGCCAGCCAGCCTTCTGCACCTCGGGGGTGGGGAACTCAGCCCCAGGCAGCATCCCCTCTCCAGCTGCAGTAAGTCCCATCTGTCCCAGTTTCCATTGGGATGCTGAGCTGATTATCTGCCTCCATCCCTTCTCCCGGTTGGTTCCAATGTTGCCTTCTGGAGTCATAAGGAAGTCTATCTCCCTAGCCCAGGCCAGTCTCAAATACCTGAGGGTCGGCAGTGGCCCCGTCTGGAAATCCCTTCGCTGGGTGACCTTTGACTCATTAAACTGATCGGTTCCATTACCGGCTGAGGATTTACTGAGTGCTCCTCCCGGGAGGCGCTGCCTTAGGGGCTGGGGATGCCCCGGGGAACAAGGCTGACGTGCTCCCTGGAGGAGGCGGCACTAAGCAAAGAACCCTGCACACTGTGACGGGGCCGTGAAGGCAGCAGACAGGTTAGAGCATGAGACAGAACCCAGAAAAAAGCAGCGAGGCGGCCAGGGAAGGCCTCTGGGCGGTGACCCCCGAGCGGGGACTGCAGGCTGCGAAGGCGGGAGGCACCGCAGGCGGAGGGACGGGCTAAGAGCTGGCAGAGCCGCGAGCGTGCGGGCTCCGTCACCCGTCACCCGGCCAGTGTGGCCGGGGCCGAGCGAGCGGGAGGGTGAGGACCGGGGTGACGGCGGCGGGGCCCTGCGGGGCCCTGCACGCCAGGACGGAGCCTGGATTCCCTCCGAGGGGCGGCGGGAGCCGGGTGCGTCCTAGCGCGGGGCCTGCGCGCGGCGGCCGCGGAGGGGGTGTCGCAGGGCCGCGCCGGGCGAAGGGGGTCCGCACCGGCTCCTCCCCAGGGCGGGGGGCACCCCGCCCCGCCCCGCTCACCGAGCTGCACCAGCGCGTAGAGGAGGCCGGCGATCGACACCAGGAAGTAGACGAGAAACACGTTCTTCAGCTTCAGCTTCATGGCCGAGCCGCCGCCGGCGACCGGGCAGGCGGGGTCCCGCCGGGACGGGGGGTCCCGCAGGGACAGGGGTCCCGCCCCCGCCGGACAGCCTGCAGGCCCCGCCCCTGCAGCGGCTCCGCCCCGCGGCCCGCCTTCCCCGCGCTCCCCTCGACCAGCTCCCGGGAACTGGGGCTGGGGAGCCGGCCCGCGCCCACATCCGGTCAGTCTGGAACACCCCCCCTCTCCCGGGTTCACTTCCGGTCCCGCCGCCTAGTTCTGGGAACCGCGGGCGTTGGTGACGTCACATCCGGCGTGCGGAGCGCTCCGCGCGGCTGTCAGAAGCCGGTGGGAGCACGTGGGCGGGACTTCGAGGCCTTCCCCTGGAACCGCCGCCCGTGCTGTGCGCCCGCCCGGGTTTTCTCCTCTCCCGCCACCCACCCGGCAGCGAACGCCGGCCCGGGAGTGATGGACACCCAGGGCTGGCCTGTGTTCTAGGTCCGCTCGTGTGATCCCCGCTGTGATCCTAGGAGACAGATGGTCTTGTCCCAATTCATGGATACGCAAGGAGGATTGACAAGTTATGTGTCAACGTAAGAAACGTTCAGGCCTGGCCGTAGCCGGTTTGGCTCAGTGGATAGAGCGTCGGCCTGCGGACTCAAGTCCCAGGTTCGATTCCGGTCAAGGGCATGTGCCTTGGTTGCGGGCACATCCCCAGTGGGGGGTGTGCAGGAGGCAGCCGATTGATATTTCTGTCTCATCCACGTCTCTAACTCTCTCTCCCTCTCCCTTCCCCTCTGTAAAAAATCAATAAAATATATATTTTTTAAAAAGAAACATTCCGGCCTGCAGAGAAGTTTTGTGAGTTGATTTGAGCCAAACTGTCCACAGTTGCCGGGAAGCAAAATTTCCATGAATTGAGAAAATGCTCCGGAGAATGGCAGTCTTGCATCTTATTTTATACATTACAGTCAGAAGAGAAGACATCGGGGGGTTACCTGAAACCTCCTGGTGATAGATCAGGGGGGCAGGAGAAAGCGAAATGAGGAAACCTTTGGGATTGAGTAAAAAGTAAAATGATAGACACATGCTTCTTTTACAGAGGTGGGTACAGGATAGTTAATAGTCAACAATTAACTCAATAACAATGAGGGGATTTGTGGTTTCCACTCTGGTTCAGTACCTGTGCTTTGAGGGTTGGGGGGGAAAGAAAATTACTTTGACATTCCAAAGGTATGTTTATCTAGATGCCAAAGACAACAGACAAGGCTTAATTAAGGTGAAAATGGAACTTGGTCAGGGACACGGCCTCCCACCATAATAAGCTGCTTTTAGTTAAAAAGTTTTCATTTCAGACCATCCTTTGTGATTATGTCAGGCCTCTGAGTTTGTAAGGCACCACACGGCCTTCCCTGAGCGAGCCGGGTTTAATATGTGGCCTCTTTCCGTCCATATATGTAATCGCCATTGTGCCATTTGCTACATCCTTTCTAGATACATGATTCCAGGTATCCTCTGACGCACCACATTTCTCGGGTGATGATGGGGGATTAATGGGGGATTAATGGGGGGAGGGGGGGCAGCGCGTTGGCAAGGCCGTGGGCTATCTCCCAGGTAATTGACTGAAATATTTCCTGAGTTGAGGAATTTCATAAACACATCCTCTAACTCCTGAAATGAAGCAGAGTTTTGCCACCCAAAATATGCCTTTTTGGGATATTATTTTAAGCTGATTATTTTTAAGAAATGACTCAAGCCCAGCCGGCATGGCTCAGTGGTTGAGCATCAACCTGTGAACCAGGAGATCAGGATATGATTCCGGGTCAGGGCACATGCCTGGGTTGCGGGCTCGATCCCTAGTGTGGGGCATGGTGCAGAAGGCAGCTGATCAGTGATTCGTTCTCTCTCATCATTGATGTTTCTCTCTCTCCCCCTCTCCCAAATCAATAGAAAAATATTTTTTAAAAATGACTCCAGCCCTAGCCGGTTTGGCTCAGTGGATAGAGCGTCAGCCTGTGGACTGAAGGGTCCCGGGTTCAATTCCGGTCAAGGGCACATGCCCGGGTTGTGGGCTTGATCCCCAGTGGGGGGCGTGCAGGAGGCAGCCGATCAATGATTCTCTCTCACCATTGATGTTTCTCTATCCCTCTCCCTTCCTCTCTGAAATCAATCAATAAATATATATATATTTTAAATGACTCCAGAAGAGCCTTTTACCTCCCCCTGACTTGCCTAAAGGAATTCAGAGACAGAAAAACCTGCTTAAAGAAAGGGAACTGTCACCTTAGGGTCATAAGAACTAAGAATGGCAAGTCTGTTAGACTCCCCTCTGCCTCCCATTGTTTCTGGGTGGCCAGGCAAGAATTTGCTTACCAAATGTTTGCTCCTCCCCATCCACCTGTGAATTGCCTGCATTCCCTTTGAAGTCCCAGACTCCTGCCTCCCTCTCCTCTGGGGGCCTGTGGTCTGGGGCATGTGAACCTTAACTGCCTGATTTGTCCTCAGGTCCTATATTCTCAAAACCTGAAGATTATTTCCTCCTAATAATCTCGTTCAATTTATTTAACAAGTCAGAAATTAGAAGTGTAAAAGAAGTTATTTCCCCCACACACACACACTCATTAGGTACAAATCATCCTAAGCAGTCATTTTCCCTTAAAAAACAAACTAGTTTTCTTTTTTAAAATATATTTTATTGATTTTTTTTACAGAGAGGAAGGGAGAGGGATAGTTAGAAACATCGATGAGAGAGAAACATCGATCAGCTGTCTCCTGCACACCCCCTACTGGGGATGTGCCCACAACCAAGGTACATGCCCTTGACCAGAATAGAACCTGGGACGCTTCAGTCCGCAGGTCGACGCTCTATCCACTGAGCCAAACCGGTCAGGGCCAAACTAGTTTTCTTATAAAATCATCTCTAAGACTTGTGGTCAGTCTACAAAATGGAAAACTACTTCCTGTCACTAAAACAGTGGGAAATTTTTAAAACGCTGCTAGCTCAAGAGAAGCAGCCTTTAGTGTGAGAACATCTGGTCATATAGCTATTTCTCTTCAAGAGGGATCCCAGCAGCTCTGGTCACTGCTATTAAATAGGCCTACCAAAATCTTGTCTACAAAATACATCCAAACCTGCAGAGAACTTGTTTAGTTTACTGGAGCCAAACTGAGGACAAATACCAGGAAGCATGTCTTCAAATGCTCTGGAGAACGGCAGTTTGGCAGCCTATTTTATACATTAAAATCGAAGACGTAAAGAAGGTGCATGAAATCCACTGGTGGTAGATTACGGAGAAAGCATAGCAGGGAAATACCTAGCATGGGTAAGAGGCGAAATGGAGACACACACCCTTGTTTACATTGGTGGGCACAGGCCAGTTAATAATTAAGATTTATAGCACCTGGAGACAGTGTGCAAGGAACACGTTCACAATGAGGGGCTTCCCGCTCTGGTGGTCCTGTGTCTGGGCCTGTGACTGCGCCTTCCAGGGGTAGGAATTCCTATAGTTCAGGCCAGAACTAGAATCCAGACACCAACCGCTATTTATTGTTCATCTCTTTTTTTTTTTAAATACATTTTATTGATTTTTTACAGAGAGGAAAGGAGAGGGATAGAGAGTTAGAAATATCGATGAGAGTGAAACATCGATCAGCTGCCTCCTGCACACCTCCCACTGGGGATGTGCCCGCAACCAAGGTACGTGCCCTTGACTGGAATCGAACCTGGGACCTTTCAGTCCGCAGGCTGACGCTCTATCCACTGAGCCAAACCAGTTTCGGCTATTGTTCATCTCTTTATCCGCCCTGGCCAGCGTCCCTCAATTAGTTGGGCAACCTCCCATGCACCAAAAGGCTGCAGGTTCGATTCCCAGTCAGGGCACATGCCCTGGTTGCTGACTCAATTCCTGGTAAGGGGTGTGCGGGAGGCACCGATCGATTGGGATGTTTCTCTTTCTCCCTCTCTCCTCCTGTATGTAAAAATCAATTAAATTAAAAAAAAAAAAAAAAGGGATGTTATCTTAAGAGAGCCCTGGCTGGTGGGTCAGTTGGTTGGAGCATCATCCCATACACCAAATGCTGCAGGTTCAATTCCCAGTCAGGACACAGACCTAGGTTGGGGGTTCAGTCCCCAATCGGGATGCACATGTGTGTGTGTGTGTGTGTGTGTGTGTGTGCAATCAATATTTCTGTCTCTCCCTTCTTTTCTCTAGAAGTTGATGGAAACATGTCCCCTGGTGAAGATTTAAAAAATTAAAAAGACAAAGCTCACATATAGATTGACCTTTGCTAAGGGAGATATAGGCCTGAGATGTGACTACCAGCTCTGACCTTCCCAGTTCGAAATTTGTGATCAGACCATCCTGTGTGGTAACTTTATACACACACACACATATATTTTTTATATTTATTTCAGAGAGGAAGGGAGAGGAATGAACATCAATGAGAGAGAATCATTGATCAGCTGCCTCCTGCACAACCCCCACTGGGGATCGAGCCTGCAACCCGGGCATGTGCCCTGCCTGACTGGGAATCGAACCCTGACCTCCTGGTTCATAGTCTATACTCAACTGCTGAGCCCCACCGGCTGGGCCTGTGTGGTAACTTTTGGCCACTGAGCTTGTCAGGCCTGCCAGGTGGCCTTCCGGAGCGCAGCAGGTTTATTGCATCACCACTTTTTCATTCACAATCTGATGACCTCATGGGGTTCCTCTATGAAAACATTGGCACCTAGCGAACGGAGACAGTCTTACACTTTTCATTTTTCTCAATGGACAAGGCTTATGCTGAGGCTACATACAATGTCAGGCCTGCAGGCTTCTCAGGGTCTATAGTTCAGGCCAGAACTAGAATCCAGACACCAACCACTATTTATCGTTTATCTCTTTATTGTTTCTCCTTTTATCAAAACCTGTCACAGCTGGGGGCCAAGAGGAAGTAAAAAAAATTGTCACAAATATGTCCCCTCATCCCCAGTTAGTCCTCCCTCACCCCCCACCCCCCATCCAGGGCTTTGGGCCAACCCCAGGCACACATGATCATCTCCCCACCCCCCACCCCCTCAGCCTTCTCCCAGCAATAAATACAGGTGACTGTGATTCAATGAAACCACAACTGATTTCTCCATCTTGAATGCCCCTCAAGGGGACAAAAAGGGGACAAAATAAGTGTAATGCCCACCCCCACTTAAGAAGTGGAAACTTCTTTCCCCTAAGGACAGGGGGGCACAACTGCCCCGTCAGAGCTGCAGCAGCTCTAGAAGGAAGGGAAAGAGGCAAGGCTGGAAGCAGAGGGGAGAGGGAAGAGGAAGTTCTCCAGCAGCCTCACTCCTCTGATCCATTCAGCCCTTACCAGGTAAGGGGTGGTCCCAGGGGACACAGAAGGGGGAGGGCTGACAGAAGAGGCGGGAGGAAGAAATAGAGGGACAGCAGCCTGGTAGGAGGGAAGGGGTCGGAGAAAAGGAGCCTAAAGCTCACTGCCCTCAACGTCTTCCAAGGAATGGCATCAACACCCCGAGGCAGGAGTGAGAGGGTCTGGAGGGTTCAGGACGCCCAGAAGAAAGGAGAGAAGGGAAAGCAAGGGTCCTGTGGTCCCCAGGTCTTCACAGGTGAATGTGCTCCAGACAGAGCAGAGCAACAGAGTGCTGGGGGTGAAGGGAGGCTCGGTGTCGGGGGGCGCGGGGGGGGGGGGGGGGGCGGCCGCAGGAGATCACAAGAGGAACTCACAACCCAGACAGCCCTCGCCTCCTGCCAGGTGCTGGCAGAACCTGGGTCTTGGGATAAGAACAGTGACGTCTGGGGAAGGTCAAACTCTGAGGCAGAAGGAACAGTAACTCACATCACAACAGCACCCCTCCCCCCCCAACATCCCTTGGGTTATCGCAGGTGAATACTCCAGTCGGATGCCACGTTGACGCCAGGCTTGCGCAGGATCAACACAGAGGTCTCTGGGTCGTGCTGGAAGGACAGGCGGCTTTCGGGAGATCCTGGTGGCGGAAGAAGGCGCCATAGTCATAGCAATAAACTCACACACACCAACTACTTTGCTACAGGCGGCGTGTCCCCAGCCTGCCCTGGCCTCCCCTCTCCTCACCTTTTGTCTGGAGCACCACGGCTGCTGGCTTTCCAGCCCCCATGATCACCACCCGCTCGATCCAGATCGGTGTCTCAAAGTGGCCTTTGGGGTCTGCTGAGCTGGAGGGAGCGAGATGGGAGTACACGTCAGGGAGAAAGACGTCCGAGTAGAAGGAAGGAGGTGGACCAGAGCAAGAAAAGGGCCCAGTGAGCTGTGAGCACCCCCGAGGCCCAGCCGCCCCAGAAGCTGCCAAGGCAGAGGGCACCTCACTACCTGGAGACAAGGGCGTTGCCAGAGAATGAGAATCGACGCAGCAGGAACTCGTGCCGAGTCTGGTAGTTGAACGTGTGCCCGTCATCTAGGAAGAGCTCTCCTTGGGCTGTACCCTGAGGAGGAAGTGGGACAGGGAGAGCCTGAGCCCAGGAGGGAGGGCGGGCCCCCCCCCCCCCCCCAGGGGACTGCCTATGCGCTCACCTGCGGGCTGAGTGCGACAAAAAGCGTGATGGGGTCATCCTTCATACAGTCTGAAGCGCGCCGCACCCGCATCCACCGAGGCACAATGGTCCCTCCACGCTGGAACACAGGGATCTAGGGCAAGGGCAGGGCTGGGATGAAGCCGGCCTGTTGTCCAACTTGGCCTTTTGTTCGCACGCAGGTACTGGGCCCCAGAGCACATGCTGTCTCCCCTTCAGGAAACCTCCAGGCAGCCGGAGCCGGAGCTGGGAGGGGTCAGGCACACTCACACTGCTGAGAGTCACAGGCAGGTACAGGGTCTGCGGGCCATGATGTTTCTGGTAGCTCTGAACGTCATACCACACCTGTGGGCGACAAGAGAAGATTTGGTCACTCACCACACAGGGCCTCCCATCCATCATTCCCCACCACACCCTTCCTTAACTCACCTCCCCTTGGCCAGGCAGATAGACCTGTACACCATGAGCCCCAGGGTCTGATACAGGGTGAACCAGCAACGCATCCCCTAAAACACACCAGAATCAACTCAGAACTAAAGAGATCGGTTCCCAGACGGAGCACCACAGCGCCTGCCTCCCTCCCCATGTTCACAGACCATCTCCCGCAAGTGCTTCCTTCTCAGCCCTCCCACCACCAGCTGTCCGCCCACTGCTCACCAAGCAGGAACTGGTCGTCCATACTGAAGGTGCTCACATCCTGAGGATAATGCACCCACAGGGGCCTGGGAGGGAGGGAGACAGGAAAGGAACACACTTGCAGTTTTGGCAGATGTCCAACTTGTTACCCCGGGAGCTGATAAGAACAGCACAGGGTGGGAGCAGGAGCTTGCAGCCAGTGTGTGAGGGAGGACCGCAGCTCTGCCCAGGCATGTCACTCCCTCGCCCAGCTCCCTGCCTCCTCCTGCCGCCCCTCCAACTGTTCTGCACGCAGCCCTCCAGTGGCCGCTTGGTGATCCTGGCCGGCAAGGCCCTCCAGGACCAGGTCCTCTTTTCTCTTCCATCTCACCTCCTACCTCTCCTCTGGTTCCTTACCCAGGACACTGCTTTCTCCTACTCCTGGAACACAACGCACTCACTGCCACGCTAGAATTCTGCACTTGGAGTCCCATCTGTTTGGAACCGTCTTCCTCCAGATCACAAAAACCCGTCTCAGTCCTCCCTCAGGCCTCCTCTCACACGGCCTTCTTCTCTAAACGGCCATGAGTGGAACCTAGGTCCACTATGCTCTTGTACTTTTCAAAGAGCTGGTCACTACACTACTGGCAATTTCCTCATTTGTATGTTTGTTTCCTCCCAAGAATAAACGTTCCACAGCGTAGGACACTCGTCTGCCTGGATTCCGGCGCTGGGGGTAGAGATGAATAATGCCTAACCTGTCCTAAGTACTCAATCATGTCCACTTCTAGCCATTCCTATTGGCCTCCGCTTATGCTTGACCCCCCTTTACAAAGCCTGGTGAGTGAAGAAAGGTGCAGAGATGGAGCCCAGCCCACAGCCCCTCAGCGACGTACAGACCGAAGAAGGCCTCACCTCATGACGGGAAACCCTTCGCGATGGGCCTGGTAGAAGAGGGTGTACCAGAAAGGCAGCAGGGAGTATCGCTGGCCCAAGGCATCTCGGACTATGTCGTGGTACTGAGACGGTAACAGCCACGGCTCTCGCCGCCCAGTGTCCAAGTGGGCATGTGCCCGGAAGAATGGCTGGTAGGCACCCATCTGGTACCAGCGCACAAGCAGCTCTGGCTCCGGATTCTTGAAAAAGCCGCCCACATCAGCTGGCGGAGGAGAGGAAGAAGTTGGAAAAGAGGGTGAAGGAGGGCAGCTGCCTAGGCGCGCCCCAAGGCCCCACGCTGGACTCTCAGCTCTCTATTCATGCCCAGGTCCTGTGCCCGCTACCTTGTCCCCCTCCCACCGAACCGAGGACCACAAATTCCCTCTCACCCCCGCAGAAGGAAAGTCCCACCAGCGCCAAGCTGAGACACATAGGGATGGAGATCTTCAAGTGGTCCCAGTCAGCAGTGTTGTCCCCTGTCCACACGGCTCCTGAGGAAGACAAGAGGGAGGAGCTTGCAAACAGGAAGGACTCAGCCTTTTCAGCTGGCCTCCCTGACCGGCCACGGCAGCTCTGGGCCCAGGGTCCTGAGAGGACAGAAGTCACAAGAGCACGTGGACACTCCTCCCTGGCTCCCTGAAGTGCAGAGCCGGAAGGGTGCAGCGGGAGCTCTCAGAGGATGGCTGCATGGACGGCTTTCCCTGAGAACCAGGCCCAGGTCCACGGCTTCTCCCATCTGGCCTCCCACCCTCTCCCTCAGCTCTACCCTCCACATCTTACCATAGCGCTGGGAGCCAGCGAAGAACGCCCTGCTCAGGACAAAGGGGCGTTCCACACCCCCCGAGCGCTGCACCAGACCATCAGCAGTCGCCATGTGCTGAGTGAAGACAGGAGGGGGGGGCAGTGAGGAGCAAAAGCCAGCTGTCATCTGTGGCAAGTTCCCCAGCCCGCAGTCCCGCCTCTCCAGCCTCTTACCACGTAGAAGCCATAGATGTTGTGCACGTCTCGGTGCTCCCAGCCGCCGTAATGCTGGGCATCCTTGAGCATGGTGACCTCAGGGCCATTGAACACAGACGGTTCATTCATGTCATTCCAGACATAGAGGTTGGGAGCTGAGCCCTAAGAGCACAAGGAAGAAAATGGGGACAGAAGGACAGGGGAGAAAGAAGACAGTGTCAGAGCAAAGAGCTCCTTGGAATCCAGAAAGATGCATTTCTCAGGGCCATCAAGGCCCCTGATACTATCGGCACCCCACCACAGCAGGTTAACAAGCAGAGAACGACCAACTCAAGGAGGTGGGGGAGGAGGGCGGGGGGGGGGGGGGGGGGGGAGACAGATGCAGGTCGAGAAAGAGGCCTGCCATACCTTATAATCGTCGAAGTTGAACATGTCAGCCCACCAGGCCCTCATCCTGGGATTGGTGAAGTCGGGGTAACCAGCGGCGCCTAGAAGTTAAGGGTGGCTGTTAACCCCAAGGGCCATAACGGTCACCATTCTACCTCCTTGGTCTTCTGACAGCCTCTCGCTCAATTCTGGGGCTGCATCACCTACCTGGCCAGCACCAGCCCTCATAGTCAGAGCCATCCCGAGTTTTAACGTAGAGACCCTGGTTCTGCAGCTCTTCATGCACGCGGTAACCAGAGTCCACCTTGATGTGGGGATCCACAATGGCGACCAGCTGGGAGCAAGGAACACGGGTGGTCAGCGCTCTCCAGGGCTATGTCAGACGCCCGGCGTGGCTGTAGTCCTTACCTTCCGCTTCTTGGACGCCAACTTCTCCAGCATGGTGAGGGGCTCGGGGAAGCGGCTGGGGTCCCAGGTGAAGTACCGCTTGCCGTCCGCGTGCTCGATGTCCAGCCAGATGACATCGCAGGGCAGGTTGTGGTCATCGAAGCCCTGGTTGACTGCCAGCACATCGGCCTCGTCCCGGTAGTTCCAGCGGCTCTGGTGGTAGCCGAGGGAGAAGAGCGGGGGCAATGCCTGGGTCCCTGCAGGTTCAGCGAGGGACGGGGGTCACAATGGAATCAGGCCAACCTGGGGCTTCTGGGGACACCCAGAAATTGAGGGAGGCTTGTAAACCAAAGGGAGACTAAAGGGCACAGGACTTCGAAGAGTCACTCCTCTCAAGAAGACGAAGGCCGCAGCTTCCTCTGTGCGGCGTGGGGTGCCGCGTACCTGTGAGACTGGCGTACTGCCGGAAGACATCGGAGACGGAGGGCCCGAGCAGCAGGAAGACATCGATGATGCCGCTCTCCGACATCCAGCGGACGTCTGTCTGCGGGGTTTCCCCAGAGCCCTGCAGGTAGTCTAGCATCTTCCCAAACAGGGTCTGGAGAGGGGACCAGAGAGAAGTCCAACACCCACGCTCGTTCCCCAACCAAAGACAAAGCAGCAATGTTGTCCTCAAACCCTAACACCGGCTCCTACGGAGTCAACCTGAGCTGAGACTAAATGTCACCTCCCAGCGAGGCTTTCCTGGTGCCGCCATCTGGGGCGCTGCTGCCCCCGCCCACCTCGTGACTGCTGCACGTCTTCCTCAGCACTCACCACTGCACCGCCTGCTGTCTTTGCTGTCTGTCTAGCAGCGCTCCCGCCCCGAGCGGGAGGCCCTTTCCTACCTCAATGAGAGTGCCGTCCCAGCAGCTAGAAGAGTACCCGCCCGTAACGTACTGACAAGAAATGCATGAGTGTGCGTCTTCTGCAAGTGGCAGGGAACTCCCGGCTGCTCCCAAGGCCCAGGGCCCCCTCTCACCCAACCCCAAATGGGCTACCCCACCAGCCTCTTCCACGCTCATGCCAGCACACGTCTGTCTCAGGCCTGACCGCGCCCTCCTTCCGGCTCCCGCCTGGGCGCTCACCTTCCCGGCAGTGTTGGAGGAGATGTCCACCCACGTCTCCGCAGCGTTGAGCCAGAAGATGCCCAGGTCCCGATGAGGACTGTGCGCCAGGAGCACAGGCACAGACCCGTACAGGGCCATGGGGTTGTACAGCTCATACTGGAACACATCCAAGTTGTAGAGGCGATAGGGATCCCCACCCCTGCGGGCAGACAGACAGACTGGCCCCGGGCCCCGGCACACAGCCGCCACCCCTCCCACAGACACGGAGAGGGTAAGAAACGGCCCTGCCCTTTATGAAAGGAGAATCTTCCAGTGACAAAGGTGATCTGGGCCCAGGAAGTGATCCATGCCTGATTGGCATAACCAATCCGCATGCACATCTTCCACCTTCCCGACTCCTCTGTCCCCCATATCCTGAGGTCAGCATGGGACTCACTCGGTGACCTTCAGCCTCAGGCTGTCTGCATGCTCAGGGATCCCATACACATGCTCCATGCCCGGCAGAGAGAAGTCCAAGCCCACAGACGTGGGGCCTGGAAGAAAAGCAAAGGGTGCACTCAGGGCTGCTGCCTGGCGAGGACTCGCTGCGCCCCTGCCCAGGGCGCTCCGGCCCTCACCATACGGCTTGCTGTCAGAGTGAGTTTTGAACGTCTCCTCCCAGGCTCCTGGCTCATCTTTCTCCGTGTTCCCCTGGGTCTCCTCTGGCTGCGAGGAGGAAAGCAGACACTGCCAATCACACAGCAGTTCCCTCCCTCCCCGCCCGTTTTCTCAGGCCCGTCCCCGATAGCAAGACGAGACGGAGCTCAAGTTTCTTGTGGGCCTTTCCCCTCCAACCTCCCAGCCAGCCCTGTGCTCCAACCACTCACCCCCACACTTGCCTTGTCACCATCCCCAGGTGCTCCCTCGGGCTGGGCGCCATCGCCCTCAGCTGGGTCTTTCGATTCTGGCCTGGAAGGTAGGAGAGCTGTCTGCTCCAATCCAGAGGGGGCGGGGACGAGGGGCTAGTGGAAGGAGGGGTGAGGGAGTAGAGAGCCAAGGGTCCAAAGGAACGAAGGCATTGGAGGAGGGACTGAATGGTTAGGCTCGGAGAGGGACCCAATGAACACGTAAGTGTCCACAGGACATGGAGAGAAATGAGGGGTCAGTGCCACCAGGAGGTGTTTCCACAGAGAGGCCCAGTGGCTTGGGTTCAGAATGCCACTCCTGGCTCTGCCGCCTCCTGGGAAACTCTGGCCCCAAATGCCCTTGCTGGGCCTCAGCCTGCTGGCCTGGCACAGGGCTTTGCAAGGGCCAGTGGGCCATACCATGATCAAGCCTCTCGGATAAACGCAGGGTCTCACACAGAGGCAAGCAGCTCTGCTCAGAGCCCAGTGAGCCCCCACTGAGAGCCAGGAACCCCAGCAACAGGCAGCATCTCTCCAGCCCTTGGCAAAGCAAGAAGCTCCCTACATTCCTTAGGGACTTCCAATATTTCATCTTCCTTCTCCCAGTCAGGAGAACTGGGCCCAGGGACCACATAGCTGGAGAAAAAGAGGTGAGTGAAGGGCAGGGCACGGAAGGGTCTGGGACACCTTCCCTGGGGTCAGAGTGCAGGGTGGGTGAAGGCAGAGGAACACATACAGTACCAATGGCCATGGATTTACCTAGAGAAAATGTTCTTGATCTTATCCCAAATGCTACCGAGCGTGAGACTAACTTTATCCGAGAAACTAGGGCAGGAGGAGATGGGTAGGGAAGGGAAAAAGGAGGCACAAAACCAACACAAAAACAGAAACATAAAAGTGAGTTTCAGTCGACAAACTTCCAGACATGGGGGCGGGGGGAGAGGAAGAAAATAAATCTGGGAAATGTGATGGCATGAGAGGGGTAAGGGAAAGGCAGACCCAGGCGGGCCTCTCGGAGGAGGTGCCCGAGGTACAGCTCAGGGACAAAGTGACTGCCTCTGGTCTTTAGAGGAAGAAAACTGGCCCGGCCTGCTTCCTACCCTCTGACAGACACTTCTCCCAGCCCTCAGCCCCTACCTGACTGTCCTGCCACCCTGTCTTCCCCCAGGACCCGGTGCCAGACCCCATAACACCCTTAGGCTCTTTCAGCTAGGTGGCCTTCAGTCCCGCCCCGGTACTCACGAGACCCTGGGGGCCCTCTGGTGCTCAAAGCCCAGGAGTCCTCGGGCGTTGACGCTGAGCAGAAGGCTGCGGTCCTCCAGCAGGTCCAGGCGGAAGGGCCGTGCTGTCAGGATGATCTTATAGGGCCCCTCGGCCACGGTTAGCTCCACACTGTTGTCGTCACGGCCAGAGACAGAAAGCCTGGAAAGAAGATCAAAAGGGATATAAACAAGGACAAAGGACCAAGACTGGAGCTGCGACACTTCAGAAGAAGCGGGGGGGGGGCTGCCAAGAGCTATAGGCAGTGTGATAACAGCACAGGGACAGACACACTGACCAAAGGAACCAATAGAGAGCCTGGAAAAAGACCCAAGAACACGCAGAACTTTTACACGTAGCAGAGGTGCAGGCACCCAGTGAGATCAAGAGGACTAAGGAGGACTATTTATTTGTTTAACTACTTATTTTTTAAAATACATTTTTATTGATTTCAGAGAGGAAGGGAGAGGGGAGAGAGAGAAACATCAATGATGAGAGAAAATCATTGATTGGCTGCCTCCTGCACGCCCCCTACTGAGGATCGAACCTGCAACCGGGGCATGTAACCTTGACCGGAATCAAACCCAGGACCCTTCAGTCCGCAGGCCAACGCTCTACCCACTGAGCCAAACCAGCTAGGGCAGGAGAATCTATAATAATAAAAGTGTAATATGCTATTTAGACCGGAAGTCACAAAGCCGGGGCTGCAAAGGAAGCCGGTGCCAGCAGCCAAGGGAAGGAAGGCCTACTCTTGCACGAAGTTCATGCATCGGACCTCTAGTTATTTAATAATGGAGATAAAAACAAACTTCTGGATAGGAAAGAAAGTCCTACCTCATGCCAAATACAAAAATCAACTCCAGACAGATTATGACTTAAAATTTAAAAGTAAAATCTTTAGAAGAAAATAAAAAGAATTTTTTCCCTTGAGGTAGGAAAGTATTTAAACACAACTTAGAAAACACTAACACCAGAAGTTGTAAAAGACCGATACATCTGAGCCCAGCCAGAGTGGTGTGCTTGGTTGGAGCGTGGTCCCATGCACTGAAAGATTGCCAATTCGATTCCTGGTCAGGGCATGTATAGAAGGCAACCAGCCCATGTTTCTCTGTCACACTGATGTTTCTCTCTCTCTTTCCTCTCCCTTCCTCTCTCTAAGCATGTCCTTGAGTGAGGATTTTTTTTAAACATGTTTTTACTGATTTTTAGAGAGAAAGGAAGGGAGTGTGAATGTGTGTGTTTTTTTTTTTCTTTAAGTGAAAGAGAAAATAAGTGAAACAAAAAGAGATAGGGAAGGTTGAGGAGCGTGGCAAGGTGCTTGGCAGCTATTATCCCAATGTAAGAAAGGTCAAATGCCAAGTAAAAATGTATCAGGAAGGAGAAAGGGCCATGAAGATGGACAGGTTTTCTGAAAAAGTTTACCGAGCTGTGGGGGGATCAGCCACCAACACATCTGGCACCCGGTATCGAGGCCGCCGGGGCTCCAGTTCATCGATCCTGATCCGAGTCATGTTCTTTTGAAGTCCCTGGAGCTCCAGCACCAGCAACACCTGGGGGCAGAGGTTTGGTTCTGGATAAAGTAGAGGATACACCAGGGAATGACCTCTGAACCCACTCCCTCCTGAGGGGTCTCCCGCTTCCTAAGGGACCTGAGGTCTGAATTCCTCACAAAGTGAAAGTCCAAGATGGCTAGGACAGGATGTTGGCTGTAGGTCCCCCCTTCCCGAATCCCCTCTTAGCCCTTTCCCCACCCCCACCAGAGTTCCTTTTCTCCCCTGACCTTGGTGACCTCGTTGATCAGATGGACTGTGAGGCCATCAGGACCAAGCTGCAGAGAATCCAACAAGGCTCGGTATGGAGAGTGGCCTGGCCGTATGTTTCGCTGCCGCCTGTCAAGCGAAATGGTTAAGAAGGTGGGAGAGTACCCCAATGTTTATAAGCTCCCCATCACCTGCGGTGTCCCCAGGGTACCCCATCTGCCACAGACACCACCTGTATTACCCCACATCCCATCCACTCCCCTAGAAATGCCATACTTGCAGAAGGAGCTTTCTTCACAGGTCTTGAAGTTGCTTCTATCCACAGCAAGGGTGAGTCCCAGGCAGAGCCCTAGACAAGCCAGGACCAAACCGGTCCCAGACCTAGGAGAAAAGGGACAAAAGAGGGAACAATCGGCCTGGGCTCAGAAAGGGCCTCACGTGCAGAGGTAAAAGCCCGTCCTAGAAGACAGCTCAGAAAAGAGGAAAAGAGACGGATTCCCATTAAAGAGAAAGAAGGCAGGCGGGCATGAGGTTGTCATGCTGAGGAGTTAGCTCCTTCCCACCTTCCTTTAAAAAGGCTAAGAGCTAAATAAATAAATAAAAACAAAAAGGCAGAGAGCCCGGCCGTGGTGGCTCAGTGGCTGAGCATCGACCTATGAACCAGGAGGTCACAGTTCGATTACCGGTCAGGGCATATGTCCAGGTTGCAGGCTCAATCCCCGATCATGCAAGAGGCAGCCAATCAATGATTCCCATAATTGATGTTTCTCTCTTTCTCTCTCTCTCTCCCCCTTCCTCTCTGAAATCAATAAAAAAATTTTAAATGCAGAAAGTGTACAATTCAATGGTTTTTAGTAACAAACAAACAAAAGGCAAAGAAGTGGACCACGGATCTCTGGCCTTCAGAGGCCTTGGTACTGACTCTGGTTACATCAGCCTCAGAGCAGAGGAGCAGGGGCAGCTGGCCCCCGGGGAAGAGGTGGCACCTCGTGTGGAAGAGGGAAACAAAGCAAGTCCCGCCTTTCCAGGGGAAGGCACTGGGTGGGGCAACAGCGAAAACGTTAAAGAGGTACCGCAGCTAGCCGGCTCCTCACAGCTCTGGGGTCCTAACGTCCCCAGCACCCTAGGCACCCAGCTCCTCCAATCTCCACTCCTTTATCTTCCAAGTCACCACTATCACCACCCAAGTCTGAAAAGAATAATAATAGCTAACCTGCATTGAATCTTACTGTACCCCAGCAACCTGGCGAACTGCTCTCCCTCCCTGGTTTGCAACTCTGCCTGCAGTTTTTAAAAATGTCAAGTATTTCTTCCCTGGCGGGTAGCACAGTAGATTAGAGCGTCCCGATAAGCCAAGGTTTCGGGTTTAACACCCCCATCAGGGCACATACAAGAATCAACCAAATGTATTAGCATAACCAATGGACACAGACACTGGGGTGGTGGGGGCTTGCCCTCAGGGTGAGAGTGGGGGGGGTCAATTGGGAAAAAAGGAGAAATATGTACTACTTTAAGCAAAAAAAGAATCAACCAAATGAATGCATGAATAAGTGGACCAAGAAACCTCCCTCCCACCCCCCCACCCCCCCACCCCCCGCCTCTCTCTCTCTCAAATCAATTGTAAATAAATAAATAAAGTCAAGTCTGGGTCTGACCCACAGTGATTCTGATCTAACTGGTTTGAAGAGGGCCTGGGCACCAGAATTCTTTAAAAGCTCCCTAAACAACTCCAATGGGGTCAGGGCTCAGAATCACTTCTTTATCTACACTACCTCCTTGTCTTCTTGGGGACTGCAGGACTGAGACTTTTCCCAGATGAGAAAACTGAGGCAGAAAAGGTTCAATCATCCATCCAACACTGAACAGCGAGGAAGGGGTGAAAATGGGATTGCACGCATCTCTGCCTGACTCTAGGCCAACGTCCTCCATGACGCACAATACAGCACACTGACCACCAGCAGGGCCCGCCCCGTGAGGCCCATCACCCCAAGGTTACCACAAACTACCCCTTTCCCACTATAACACCACAGGACAGACGAGGGATTTAACAAGCTTATTTAAACGAGTTCCTTTGAAGGATATAGTCACCCATTCTGGGAATATCCTAAACAGGGGCTCTCAAACTTTAGTGTCTGTGAGGAATCACCTGCCGTGCTTATGGAAGGAAGATTCTCAGGGCCCGGGAGGGAGTCTGCGGCTTAAACATGCTCTCCCAGGGACTGATGGGGAAGTCCAAATCGGGGAGAAACCCAAAAACACAGGCTTCTTCTAAGCTTTACAACTCTGCAACCTGCTCATGGGGAAACCATAGAGGCATGTATCCAGCACTAGGCTCAGGATCTGCCCTGAAAGCTGAAGGGAACGAAAACCAGCAGGAAGGAGGCCACAGAACACAGTAGGCCCTCCAGTGCCAGAAGGATGTACAAAGCCAGCCAGGCCAGACAGGAAGCAGAGGCAAACACCGGGCGTTGTGGTTGAACATGCCAAGAGGAATAAGCAGTAGCAACCACGCAGAAATGCTACCAGACCACTCAACAGCCAGGCGCGTGGCCAGGTCCGGAGTGACGGCACCAGCCACCCTGGCCCACGGCACCCGTGTCCACCTGCCTGGAGCAGCAGTAACCGCCAGGACAGTGAGTCCAAGACCCCGTGGCGTCCTGTTCGCACAGCCTGTGAAATGGGCTTGGCTAGGCGCCAATGGGGATAGGCCTCTAAAAGATCGGTCCGATGTGCCGTGTTGGGGTGCCCTGAATGCCCCAGAGCCGCGGGGGCCCAAAAGCCGAAATGAGGCCTGAGCAGCGGGGCAAGTCGCACCCGGGGACTGTTTCAGATCAGACTTCCAGAGAGTGGTGTTGATGACCCACGCTTTTCTCATGCTGCACAGTGCACGCCTCTCCCACCCCAGCACATCCGTTAGGTCCTGGCCAAGGCTTTGTGGAGCCGGGGATTCTTTCGAACCGGGTTTTTTTCTTTCTTTCTTTCTTTTTTTTCTGGTCATATAAACTCGAGAGCGCAGACCAAACCCTTCGATTACATGTTGTGTTTGAGCAACATCATCCAGGCAGACTGTGAACTCACGGGATCCTGCCCCAGCTGTGCCCAGTGAGCGTGAGCACCGAACCAGCCAGGCTGGTGCCCACGTGGAGAGGACCGGGCAGGGCAGGGGCTGGGGCTCTGATGGCGGGGAGGGCACGAAGGGGAGCGCAGGCCGGACTGCCGGCTGCACGCTGAGTTCCCGGAGGCCCGGCCACGTCTCGTCCCCGCCCCGATGGCCCGAGCACTGCCCGGAGGCGGCAGCGTTCATCGCAGCGAGCCGCCAGGGAAGGGAGGCGGCGGCGAACGGCCAAAGCCAACGAGGGCGCACGGCTGCGGCCTTTCTGAGCCGCCGGAGCGAGGACCAAAAGGACGGGCCCCCGACGCCGCGCGGGTCTGCCGCGAGGAAGCGGGGGCGCCTGAAGCAGCCTCCAGAGAGACAGAGAGTCCTCGCGACGCCGGGGGTGGCAGAGTCTCGGGAAGACATTCAAGAAGAAGAGATATGGGGCTTGGGGGGTCTGGGGGCGTCCCGGGCGCGCCCCGGGTTCCGGACTCCTCACCGCCTCCTACGCGTAGCCACTGCCGCTACCGCCGCCATCTTGTGCCGGGTTTGCTCCTTGACCCCGAGCCTCCCCTCCCCCTGCGCGCGTTGAGCCACGTTTCTTAGCGCCGCCCCTTCCGGCTTCAGGATTGGCCGGGCTGCGGGCGGCCGCGCCATTGGCGGGCTCGCACTCTAAAGGCTCACGGGGTGGGCGGGGCTTCGGGCCGGGGGCGGGGCTTCAGGCCGGAGGCGGGACTGTCCGGAGCCAGGCCCTGTCCTACTTTGCCGGCTCTAAGCATCACGGAGGCACTGCACTGTTTTTCTCAAATCGGCAAATTTTATTTAGAAAAAAATGTAGGGGGAAAGTGACAGCGCTCTTTACGCTGAGGTCTCAGAAGAGAGACCTCCATCTTTCTGCAGCACCTCAGCCCCGTCTCACTGCTCAAGCATCCTCAGCTTCTGGAGCGAGGAAAAGGCTATGTCCCCTGCCGAAGTAGAGTGGACGGGGACGCTGCCTGGAAACGGCCAGAGAAAAGGCCCAGGCGGTCAATGTTGCGGTGGAGGACACTATGCAGCACAGCCAGATGGGGTCCACCCTCACCCCCACCCTCCCTGGAGAAGTCCCGGATGAAGCGTCCGCGCTCTGACTGAAAGATAAACTTCTGGGGCAAGGGCCCATGCTCGCGGAGAAAGCCCCAGACACTGAGCAGCAGCAGACGCACTTCGAAAGGTGCCAGTTGGCTAAATACCTCGTGCATGTTACCCAGGGCTGGTGGCAAGAGGCTCCCCTCAGCCATGACAGCCACCAGGGTGCAGGATGCCTCCAGGTGCCAGGGGGAGTGGGCTGTATCGGGGTGGCGAGAGGCTTCCCAGTGGCCCAAGAGGGCGGCCAGCAGCCCCCGCAGGAGCACGGAGCAGTAGCACAGGGCTGGAGGAGCAGCTGCCACCAGCTTCAACAGCTCAAAGAGCAGGGGCTGTTCCCGGAAGCGCCGGCCAATGCGGAGATCCCGCTCCACCGTGGCCCGGGCGTGCTCCTCAGGAGGCCAGGCTAGCTCAGCACCAGCTGCATCAGGGCACACACTCTCCACCAAGGTCACTGCCACCGCTTTGGCAGCCTCCGGGCTCAGCGTGGGAGCCCCCCAGCAGCCCCCACTTTCACTGCCCCCAGGGGCACTGCAACAGTGCACCAGGAGGCTCAGAAGGCTCTGGGTGTTATAAATCACTTCCTGATGATTTCGTGACTGGGCAAACTTCGGTGGCTTTAGGCCACGACCGATGACTCCCGCATGGAAAACAGACCAGATCCCTCCGGGACCTGGCACAGCTGCAGTGTGCCGCCGGTTTGTGTCCAACAGGGAGGCAGAAGCCAAAGAGGCTGAAACAACGGAAACAGTCTCGTTGTCCTCATCCACTTCCCCTCCGAACAGCTCTGTGTTGCCCCGATGTAAGGCTCCTTCCACCAGCAGCTGCAGGACAGCCTTAAGGCCTGCGGGGGAGGTCTGAGAGAGGCGGGTTAGAAGCTGGGAGGCTGAAGCCACACCTGGGGGGCCATGCAGCCTCAGGGAGGCAAAAAAACGATGCACCCCAGCTCTCACCAGTCCCAGGAGTTGGGAGGGGGACAGGGCTTCTGGAGGAAAGGGACAAATGGCCAGGAGGGAGGCAGCAGCTTCCGCTACTTCCTCCTCAGGATGTAGCAGGAGAGGAGCCAGGTCAGACAGATGGGCGGAGGCAGACTCCCCAAACCGGGCTCCTAGGGCGGCAGGGCCCTCACCACCCTGCTGCTCCCACCCCACCAGCAGTGCCAAGTTGCGCAGGAACCGCGCCGTGAAGGGAGGCTGCAAAGTCCCTGCATGCACCCGAGCCAAGCAGCTTCGGAAGGCCAGCGGCAGGAGGCCCGAGAGACTGACCACCAGCCCTGCGTACAGCTGCGTGGCCAAACTCAACTCTTCGGGGCTTCGGGCCCGGCTCAGGAGATGGCCCAAGGCCTCAGGTCCACAGCTAGGCCGAGTGTAGACAGAGAGCAGGCCCAGGAGCTGGTGTTGCCAGAGGAAGCGCTTCCGTTCCAATCGCAATGTCTCTCCACACAGCTCTCCAACATGGTTTCTTAGCGCATCTAGAAAGGGCACGGGGCGGGGGGGTGGGGGCGGGCCCAGCACCCCTTCCCCGGGAGACCCTCCCCGGTGATGAACCAGTTTTTGCAGATGTAGCAGCAGCAGCTGAATCAGCCGGTCACAAGCCTCGCGCACAGTATCTGGCACAGCCAGGCCCTGGGTAGTAATGACTGAGGCAGGCATGGCTGTGTCCACCAGGAACTGCAACAGGCGGTAGGCACCTGCCCCGGAGGCCTGGCTCACCAGGTGCACAGCCAGGTTGAGCATGTTGTCCAGCTCCTCTCGGGGGAATCCCTGCAGGTGTTGCTGAAGCTGACTCAGCACAGCTGGGGGCTTAAGGCAGTCCACCAGCTCTCCAGAGACTGTGCCCAGCAAAGCTGGTGACATGACTGCCAGCTGCAGAAGGAAGGGAACTGTGGCCTGAAGGGAGGGGTCCCCACTCCGGCCCCCAATGCCCCCTGCCAGACTATCATGGAACATTCGCAGAAGCTCCCGTCGGATGCTGTCTCCATGACGGGAGGCCAGGTGCCCGAGGATGCCCACAACTGAGGCAATCTTGGGTACCCGCTTCTCCCCAGGGATAGCTGGAGATCCAGGGAAGGGGTCTGTAGAGGGGATTTGAGAAGAGCCTCCACCAGTGCCACCAGCTCCACCTCCAGCCCCACCATGAACACAGAAGTCCTTAAGGCCACAGGAAAGAACGCGGGAGATGATGGTGCCAGGAAAAGAGGAGCCAATATGGGCCACAACCCAGTCAAAGTGTGGGGAGTGCTGGACAGAGGTATCCAGCAAGGCATCCACGCAGGCATCGGGGCAACTACCAATAAGAGCCGAGAGGCACTGGACATAGATGTCCATTAACGTGCGTGTGGCCCGACAGCCCATCCACAGCTGCAGCAATTCGTTGAGAGAGCCAGTGGCATGGGGCACACACTGGTGTTGGCCCGAGTATGCGCTGCTTAGTTGCCCCATGAGGTCAATGGACCAGGCACTAATCACAGGTGCCCAGGCCTTCGGGTTGGCCCGGATAAACTCGGACAGCACCTGCTGTACCTCCTGTACCACATCCTCTAGGCCAGGTCCCCCGGCGGGGACATGAGAGGGTGCAGGCGGGCGGAGATGAGGTGGGCCAGCCACAGGGCTTTCATCCAGGGCAGCCAGGTGGGCCCGGACACTTTCATCAAAGACGCCTCGCAAGTGGTCAAGCACGGCAGCCCGGGCAGGTGGCAAAGAGCGGAGGAGGAGAAGACCACAGCGAGCATGTTCCCGGGCCGAGAGCTGGTGGCCCAGAATGGGGTCGACGCCAGTGAGAAAAGCCTTGATTTCCTGGGACAGCTCCTGAGCGCTAGAAGGAAACAAGAGACAGACTTAGTGTGTTGGAGATGTTGGGCAAGGTACATTCCCTCCGTGAGCTTGCTTCTTTTTATGTAAAATAGGGATAACTATAACTCCCTCATGAAATAATGTTCATGAAGCACTTAAGCACCATTTCTATTTCACACGAACCACTCAGTAAACATTAGCTATTTTTCTTTCAATAATATCAATATTAGATAACTCCGGGAATGTGTTAGGTACTTTTTAAAGTACTTTACCTGTATTATTTCAATCCAGACAACAGCCCAATAAGGTAGGTATTATTATGATCCCATTTTACAGATAAGGAAACCAAGGTTAAGTGATCAGATTATAAGCTTCAAGAGGGTAGTAGCCATTTCTGTGCTCTTCAATACTAAATCTCCTTCTATGGAGGTGCCTGGTATATAGGAAGTACTCAATAAATTTTTGTTCAATTGAGTATATTTAAAAACACGTTTCCAATTTTACTGCATTTTCCACCACAACACAAGCACCCTGGATTTTACTCTTAATGGGAAGAAAATCTCCCTCCCAATACCTGTTTCTTCCCATACTCTGCTAGCATCCTAACCACCCACCACCTGGATTCCACATACACAACCGCCACCTTCCCAGCACCCTCCAGGTGCCTAGGAATCAAGGTGTTCCAGGGCACAGACAAGGCAACACCTTTCAACCCTTCCCCTCCCAAAACATATGGGTTCAGTCTCGGAGGTGCAGTGTTATGAGAAGAGGCAAAGTCCCCTTCCTCTTACTGCCCTTTTGGCCAAAGAAGACTGCATCCCCTGGGGTTCTTTCTGACTGTGCCATTCCTCTCCGGACCCTCCAAAAAATAAAAATAAAAAAGTCCCACCCTGACAGGAGTGTTTCCGTTGGAAGGGAAAGGCTAGAAATTCACAAAGCATTCTGTGAATTTCTGGGCCTGGGCTCGCGGGGAGTCCATGAAGTCAGGGGACCCTGGGTTTCTCTCCTCCGGGCTAAAAGGGGCAGGACAGCGGGGTTGCCAAGAGTTCTGATGTCCCCGACTCTTGGGAGAGCAAGGCCGGAGTGCGGAGTACCCAGGCATTGGGTTTGGAGGGAGGCAGTGCCAAGACCTTGGGCGTGCGGGCACTGGAGCCCGGAGTTTGGGCGAGGCAGTCCCCGAGTTCTGGGGGGACCCGACCAGGAATCTCTGAGAACCCGACGCAAGCTCCCGAGGTAGGATCCGGTTTCTGCCGAGGAGGCTGGGGAATCGGCGCGGGGCCGCGCGGCGGGGGAAGATGCCAGGGGCGCTGACTACCTGAGCGGCGCGGGACCGTGGGTGGCCGGGGGCGGCCCCGGAGGCCCCGGGGCCCCGGGAGGGTCGCACAACGCGGACATCCCGGAGCCCGAGCCCGAGCCGGAGGCGGGAGCGGCGGAGCGCAGCAGCGCATGCGCGCTGGCGCGAGACCTGAAAAGAACGAGCGGCGACGAGGCCTCTCCAGAAAACCCATCCGGCGACTCCCGCGGCCCGCGCACGTTGGTTCCGCCCCGCGCCGAGGGCCCGGGCCAGGAGAGCCGACCCTCCCGCCGTCAATGCAGCCTTTTTCTTTTTCTTTTTTCAAAGGGCCATGGATACACTGACGATTCCGTTGTTTTTCCTAAAGCCCCCAATACAAAGAGTTCCACTTCACGAAGTTTCTAAGAAACGAAGCACTGGGAAACATTTTATTCAAGAAACAGTGACCCTGTAAAAAGTAAAGGAGAGAAGGGAAGAGGGAAAGCGGAAAAGAGACGGAAAGAAAGAAGAGAAAATTTGTAAGAGAAGAAAAGTAAAGGGAGGAGGGAGAAGAAGCCCGAAGTAAATTGGCCCCGCACACCCCACACCTGCAGAGAGGCAGCTGGGTGGCCGTGTGAAGCCAGCACCCCTCAGCCAGAGCCCCACTCCGGGGTCCATCTAAACCCCCGCCATTCCACGTACTGGCTGGGTACTTCCCTAACTTTTCCATGACTGCTCCCTCTTACGGAGATGAGGGTGCTAACAGTACAGCTACCGCACGGAATTGTGGAAATGGAAACTAGGAAACATGGTAAGCAAGCACTTAATACGCATTGGCTATTTTTATTACATTTATTGCACGAACTCCAGAAAATAAGCTCTTTGAAAACAGGGCCTTTCCCCATTTAAAAAACAAAAACAAGGCTGTTATCTTCATCACCTGCAACAGTGTCTGCCTGGCACTTAGTAGGTTCTTTTTTTCCATTATAATAGCCATCTTTATTTGTAAAAATCCACATATCAAATGTATTCTTTCGGTCATTCCATGATTTCCTTTTTACAAAAACAAAAAGGCCCATAAAAACCTTCCCGCTGTCATTCCCACAGGGATGTTTGTCAGGCAGGCCCCCTCCCCCCATATAGCTACAGGCTTCATCCTGGAGCGGCCGCTCCCCCACATGCTTGGGTGCCTCCTACCAGGTGGAGTTCTGAGCTCCAAGACTGAAGTACACAAAGGGATGGGTGAGGGTGCAGTGTGGCAGGATGCTCACGGCGTGCAGGGCGGGCGCTAGTAGTAGGTCTCCTTCTCCACCCAGCCTCCAGGGCTTCTCCTGACGATGAGTTTTCGGACTTCGTCATCCATGAAGATGAGAGGAGAGTACGGGAAGGCACAGAACCACCAGGTAGGCGTGAGGGGGTGCATCCTCAGGGCGACTCCCACTCGCGGGCAGTAGGAAAGGAGAGCAGCGAGGGCCGTCTCCTGGAAGAGGCCAAGTATTAAGATCTTTTTTTAAAAAAAATATTTTATTGATTTTTTACAGAGAGGAAGGGAGAGGGATAGAGATCTAGAAACATCGATGAGAGAGAAACATCGACCAGCTGCCTCCAGCACACCCCCCACCGGGGGATGTGCCCGCAACCAAGGTACATGCCCTTGACCAGAATTGAACCCGGGACCTTTCAGTCCGCAGGCCGACACTCTATCCACTGAGCCACACCGGTTTCGGCCAAGTATTAAGAGCTTGTTCTTCACCCCCTGCTGGAAGACGGAGCGCCTCCTGGTCCTGCAGATGACCACGCCGGCCCACGGCACCGCCACGATGCTGACAAAGAAGGCCGCGTGGCAGGCGAACTCCACGGTCTTCCTCTGTCCGTGGGTCCACTGCTGCCCGTAGCTGTCCTCCATGTCGTTGACCCAGCGGTCGCCCCAGTCCACTCGGATGCCCAGCAGGTTAATGGGGAGGAAGCCATTCTCAGCCAGAACCACAAAGGAAGTGAAGAAGCCCCCAGCTCGTCCGTTTGGGGATTTCTGGGCTGTCTCTTCATGATGTCGCTCTCAGCTTGCTCGTAAGCCAGGGAGATGGCAGGAACCATGTCCGTGCCCAGGTCCACGCAGAGGATGGTGATGGTCCCCAGTGGCAGGGGAATGCCGCGGGGCAGGATGGAAGGAGGGCTGCTATCTGCTGCTGCCACTTGTCTTCTCCTCCGCACGGCTCCGCCCCAGACCCCGACGCAGCTCCCAGCTGGTTAAATGAATGGAAAGGAAAGTTGTTTCTGAGGCCTGTGTAAGTCAGAGTAATGCCAGATGGTACCGTATTTTCTGGTGTATAAGACGACTTTTTAACCCAGGAAAATCTTCTATATGCCCAGTTATCTTATACGCCAGAAAATACAGTATGTCCTGAAGATACTTTTGAAGAGATCATGTTTTAAAAGCTAAATGACTAACCTTTTTATATATATTTTTTTTAATTGATTTTTTACAGAGAGGAAGGGAGAGGGAGAGAGAGTTAGAAACATTGATGGGAGAGAAACATCCATCAGCTGCCTCTTGCACACCCCCCACTGGGGATGTGCCCGCAACCAAGGTACATGCCCTTGACCGGAATCGAACCTGGGACCTTTCAATCCGCAGGCCGACGCTCTATCCACTGAGCCAAACCGGTTAGGGCATGACTAACCTTTATTTGTTCTTAAATTTTAGAAGTTCAATCACTCCCAAAGTGTACATACTACCTACTTGCAAGAACATTTCTAGGACAGTAAATGAGACAATTTCTGCTCCTAATTCTGCCTCAAACAGACCCAACACTTGCCGGTGGTCTTGATCCGGCATCTAGAAGGGTTCAGGAACCTGGAGAAGGCGCTGTCCGTAAATTAATCAAGAGTCCAGAGAGGAAACATAATTTTGAAAGGCATTATGGGGAGTCAGAGAAGACTTAGTTAAAGGAACTAAGTTCTCCTTGTCCCAGGACCCCTTGCTTTTTATTAACACAATTTGTCCTAAGGCAAGGTGGAGATATACACATCAAAGGGTAGGGTTTGTATACACAATCCATTGTCAGTTTGGAAGAATTTGCCTACTGCTGTTCAGGTGTTTGGCCAGGAGGAGGCAATAACATGTAGATTAAGATGCCCTGAGCTGTCTGGCAGCAAGCAATCATCCTTTCAGGTTTGGGGAAATGCCCTCAGCCATCTACAGATGATTCAGCCCTGCTGACATGCTGGAATTGGCTTCCGGCAAACACTTGCCTCCTGCGGGCCTCAACTTCTGACCTGTAAAAGGAGGCTTTCGAACCAGGTAAGTCCTTCCAGCAATGAGACTGTATGTGATCCTTCCCCTAATGGTTTTACATTGTGGGGGAGCTTGTTTTGGAGTTGGACAGATCTAGACTCATGTCTGCTATTTATTAGCAATGTAACTGTGAGCAAGTGACTCAGCTCTTTGGAGCTCATATATATTTTTTAAATATATTTTATTGATTTTCTACAGAGAGGAAGAGAAAGGGATAGAGAGTTAGAAACATCAATCAGCTGCCTCCTGCACACCCCCCACTGGGGATACGCCCGCAACCAAGGTACATGCCCCTGACTGGAATCGAACCCGGGACCCTTGAGTCCGCACGCCGACGCTCTATCCACTGAGCCAAACCAGTTTCGGCTCATTTTTTCATCTGTAAAATGGGTATGATCTCTCATATCTCAGACATTTTGCAAAGATCATTTGAGATCATTTATGTAAAGGACATTGGGACAACTGGGGAAATTTGAATATGAACAATTGAATATTAGCTATTTCACTAATGTTAAAAAAATTTAGGTGTCATAACAGTATTTCTACTATATTGGACGGAGTGGCTTAGTTGGCTGGGTGTCGTCTGGTATACCCAAAGGTTTCTGGTTCAATTTCTAGTCAGGGCACATGCCCAGGTTGTGGGCTCTATCCCCAGTGCGGGGTGTGCAAAAGGCAGCCAATATAAGTTCCTCTCTTACATCGATGTTTCTCCCTCTCCTTTCCTCTTTCTCTAAAGATCAATCAAGATATACTTTTTATATATAGCAAAATTAGGGGTAGAATGTCATTTGCAATTGACTTTTAAAAAAATATATTTTATTGATTTTTTTTACAGAGAGGAAGGGAGAGGGATAGAGAGTTAGAAACATCCATCAGCTGCCTCCTGCACACCCGCTACTGGGGATGTGCCCGCAACCAAGGTACATGCCCTTGACTAGGATTGAACCTGGGACCCTTCAGTCCGCAGGCCGATGCTCTATCCACTGAGCCAAACCAGTTAGGGCTGCAATTGACTTTCAAATGAGTCAGCAAAGAACAAAGAGACCGATACACATACATATTTGCAAATGTGTAGAGATTAAACAAGTAGAGCAAAATGTTAAATTTGAAAATCCATAGTCCGTATGTAAGGGTTCATTGTACTAATCTTTTAACTTCAGTGAAAGTTTGATATTGTTAAAAATATCCCTTTGCACTCGCTTGCTTTTTTCTCGAGCTGCTACCGATGCTAACCGTGTCGAGTCACACTCGACATCCGAGTGCAAAAGGATATAAAGTAGGGGAGGGGGTGGAACACTGGCCACAAATTCTCCCTCTTCCAGGAAGCCCTGGGTGAACACACCTCCACACAGGCAGCTTCTCATGGTAATTAAACACGCCAGCCCTGGCTTCCAACAAAATTTCTGAATGTTAAAAGGGAAAAAGGATGCCTGGCCGTCGTAACTCAGTTGGTTGGAGTGTCTGTCCCATGCACCACAAGGGAATCACAAGAGAATCTTGTGGTGAAAGGTGTTGGCTTCGATTCGGTGTCCAGTGCGTACAGGAGACACCTGATCACTGTCTCTCTCTCCCCTTCCCTCTCATAAATAAATAAATAGGCAGAATAATGCTTGGTCTTCACTTTATTAAAAACATAATCCAGCTAAGGAAGCAGGGACAAACATGACGAAGCGCTCTGCCCACCCGGGTGACACAGCAGCAGTGGCGGGGCTGGTATCAGGACCCGACCTCCTCAGCCAGCTCTACATCTATATGTGGTCAGAAGTGGCAAGTTGGAGCGTCACTCACTCAAGAGACGGGCTGTCACGGAGGCTGGCTCCTTGATGCCTTGGCTCAAGCCCACCCTGTGGGTCCTGTGTCACAGACCCCTTCTCCCGGCCCATCCCCAGCCCTGCACTCAGTCACACACATCTCAGCCAGAACTATGGGCTTTATTGCAAATGGAGTTGGCTGCTAAGGAGCCGCCTCTCCGATCCTTCTTTTCCACGCTGCCTCTCAACACATCCCTCCAGGCAGGTCACTAGGCCATTATGGAAGAGGAGTCTGGGGAGAGTGAGAAGGTGCAATGTTTTCTCCAAAGTCTTCTGGAACAAGCCCTGAGCCCGCCTGGCTCCAGGTGAGAATCTTGTGATGAAAGGGGTAGGATTTAGCTCCCACCTTCAAGGTCCTCCATATCTACATCCTGGGGGGGCTTGGTCTTCTTTTTTGGTTTAGGCTGTGGTTCACCAGTCCTGGCTGGCTTTGCAGGGGCTTCCACTGAACAGAGAGAAAGCAGCAGCATTGAAGAACCCAAGTGGAATCAGGCTGCCCCCTCAGCCCACCTCTGCCCCAGCCTCACCTTCCATGGCTGCTTTCTCTTTCTGGGCAAGCCGGATCTGCTGGAGGAGTTTTCTGCGCTTCTTCCCAGACAGAGTAATGTTGGCACGGGCACTGGACCTGACGGGTTGGCAGGAACAAAGATCTGGGTTAACCTGAACCACACAAACCGTACAAGTGGTTCTAGCTATTAAAAAGGTCTTTGGCCCGGCTGGCGTGGCTCAGTGGTTGGACATCGACCTATGAACTAGGAGGTCACAGTTCGATTCCCAGTCAGGGTACATGCCTAGATTTCGGGCTCGATCCCCAGTAGGGGGTGTGCAGGAGGCACCAATCAATGATTCTCTCTCATCATTGATGTTTCTATCTCTCCCTCTCTGAAATCAATAAAAATACATTTTTTTAAAAAAGGTCTTTGGATCCACATCAAAGAACTATTTAAAAATCTGGGCTCTGAGGTAGTAAGTTTAATTTCAACACATCAAGTACTTAACATTAAATGTTAAATTTTAATATATTGTAGAAACTTGTAAGGGGAAACTTTTTCTCCTCTATTCTAGATACTTCTAACATCAGATTGGGGGAGGGGGGGTTTAAGTCCCACATCAAACAATTCTCCAGTTCTCAGCAGACATTAACTAAGTAAGTGTCCTACAATTTATTCTCCCCCCCCCCCTACAATTAAAAAAAATATATTTTAATTGATTTGAGAGGATGGGATAGGGAGAGAAACATCAATGAGAGAGAATCATTGATTGGCTGCCCCCACCCTGCACGCCCCCCACTTGGGATCAAGCCAGCAACCTGGGCATGTGCCCTGACCCCCTGATGGGGAATCGAACCCACCAACTTTCAGTGTATGGGATGATGCTCCAACTAACTGAGCCACACTGGCCAGGGCGAATGTCCTGTAAATTTAATTCAACGACACTATCTACCTGTACTTCCGACCCACCTGCTGTAAAGCAGGGTTCTCATAACCCCTTTTCCAGACTCCATAATTTGTAAGAAGAGCTCACAGAACTCAGGGGAACATGGACTTGAGTTTACTGATTTATCATAAAAGGATACAATTCAGAACAGCCAGATAGAAGAGATGCATAAGGTAAGGTATGGGGGACGGGGGAGGCCAGACGGCTCCATGCCCTTTCCAGGTGAGCCACCTTCTAGCATCTCCAATTCACCAACCAGGAAGCTCATCCAATCTCTGTTGCTCACGACTTTTTTATAGAGTTTAATCACCAGCACCCCCACCTTGTGAGGTTGGATTTTCCAGTCCTCTAACCACTGGGTTTTTCTGGTGACCAGACCCACCCTGTCACTCAGGAGCATCAACCTAGGCGTGCTCACAAGGGGCTCCTAATGAAATAAGAAACGCTCCTCTCACTGGGAAGGTTTTAGGAGCTCTGTGCCAGGAACCAGGGACAAAGGCCAAATAAAGAAGTTTCTTATTATAAACTCTGCAGAGATCGGCGATGAGGAATTCAGTGAAAGAAGGGCATGGGAACTCTTCTCCCAGGCGAGGGAGTTCCTGAAACTCCCACGCAAAACCCCACAGCGCCTCCGTGAAAACGCACCCAGCTGTAGGCACCCCCCCGCGCGCGCTTTAGATGTGACTTATAAATAAACTGAGGCCCAAACACAGGAGCCGCGGCCCCGCACAGACGCGAGTGCGCGGCGAAGGCAGAGCGGTGCCGGCGGCTCCGGAGCTCGGCCCGGGGAAGGGCCCGCGGTGCGGGGGTGGGGTGCCGGGGAGGGGGCCGGCACTCACGCCCGCTTCTTGAGGTGGTGCCGCGTGATCAGCCCTTCGTCTATCACGGCCCCGACCACCCGGTGCTTCAGTCGCCGCTCCCGGTTCAACACCCGCCGTCGCTTGAACAGTTTCTTCTTCAGCTCCTGCAGGGGAGGAAGACGCCGCTCAGGCGGAGGCCGCGCCCCGCGCCCCGGCTTCCCCGCACCCGGCGACGCCGGCCCACCGACCCCATCTCGGGGGGATGAGAGGGCCCGGGACGCCGCGGAAACGCGGTCGGCGCCCCCCGATAGTCACCGTTCGCGGCCGGTTGATCTTGCCGCCCGGAGCACCCATGGCTGAGCAGCTCTGTCGGCTTCGGGTCCACGTTTCCGCCGGACGCAGGGTCCGTATGGGCCCCGCCCCCTCGGTCCTCCGAGAGCCAATCGCAGCTCGGGGGCGGGGCCTGGTGCTATGTAAGGGAGCTCAGCGGGCTCCTCTGCCTTTCCCGTGACCGCTACCGAGTGAGTGCCGTCTCGTTTTGGGTGCCTGTGGGGCGTGCGGGGGTTCTGGGCTGGGCTTGCGGACCCTCCTCTTCTTGGCGGGGTTCGGGCGTGCGGTCCCGGTCCCCGTAATGTACGGAGGCAGAGGGAGAGGGCTCCGGCCCCCTCGGCGTCATGTCTTCGGTGCCGGCGGTTTCCAGTCCGCCGGTTCTATCCTCAAGCGCCGGGACACGGCTCTCCGAGAAGCAGGGCAGAACCGAGGTCCCCCCCCCCCCCCGCCCCCAGCCGGGGTGCTCATGCCTCCTCCTCTCGTTTCAGGTCTGAAGCCGCCGCAGGATCCGGAGCCGTCATATCCCCTCCTTTTCCACTTCCCGTTGCGACCAATAAAGGCCAAGGCCGTTCGTACCGTTTAGGTGTGTGTCCGCGTGCTTTTTCCGAGGCTGCAGAGTTAGGCTGTGCACGTTATTTAGGAGCGGATTTTGCAAATCTCCTCTTGAATCTCAGGCTTGTGTGGGGAGTTCGGGCGACTTTGCCGGCGTTTCTGGATGGCCGCGCTGCGACGAACCCTCCAAGTGGCCACCCTGGCCGCGGGGACACGCCGCGCCTTGGCGGGTAGGAAAGACGGGCAGTGGGAGGGCAAGGTGGTTTCTTCCTGACCCGGGAGTCTAGCGTGGCTGTTAAAGTCACGTTACACTGCGTCACTTTTGCAATGGTTTGACGGAGCTCGGGTGACACGTGCCTTCCGCTCGTGTCCATAGGCTCCCTGGCCGGTAGCTGCCTGGCGGACCGCGGCCTCTGGGATAAGCTCCACGCCCAGCGCCGGCCGGGCAGAGTCCCCACCTTCGACTGGTTCTTCGGGTATGAGGAAGCCCAGGGCCTCCTCCTGCCGCTGCTGCGGGCAGCCCAGGCCGCCTGTCCGCTGCGGGTGCTGGACGTGGGCTGCGGGACCTCCAGCCTGAGCGTGGGCCTCTACGCCAAGTGCCCACACCCAGTGGACGTGCTGGGGGTGGACTTCTCTCCTGTGGCCGTGGCCCACATGAACAGCATCCTGGAAGGTGGCCCAGGCCAGACACCCCTGTCCCCTGGGCACCCTGCCTCCCGCCTCTGCTTCTTGCAGGCTGATGCCCAGAACCTGGAGCCACTGGCTTCCGGCTCCTTCCAGCTAGTGCTGGACAAGGGCACCTGGGATGCTGTTGCCCGAGGTGGTCTGCCCGGGGCTCACCAGCTGCTGTCGGAATGCCTGAGGGTCCTCAGCCCCCAGGGGACCCTGATTCAGTTCTCAGATGAGGATCCTGACGTGCGGCTTCCCTGCCTGGAGCAAGGGTCCCCCGGGTGCAGTGTGACTGTGCAGGAGATGGGCCCTTTCAAGGGCATCACCTACTTTGCTTACTTGGTTCAAGGCTCTCATTTAAAGACATAGTGTTGACCCTAGAGTTTCTGTTGGGTGAGGAGAGATGGAGAGAGCTTTGCCTTTGCAAGATGGCTGGAGAGTAAGGATTTTTATCCTGGCTGCCATGTTTACTAACCAGGTGCACCCAATTTTGACTGCCCGTTTACTCACCAGCAAGGAAGGAATAATACCTGGATTTATGGGTATTACGTACATTGATAGCTGAAACCTTTAGCAGAACCAGCCCATCGAGAAGATAGAAGTGGATTATTCCCCACCCCCAACTAACAGGAACTTCTAAAAGCAGCAGATAAGAATTCTTCATCCAAATCCCAGCATCGACTGATTGATGTGTGACCCAGTGGCCTAACCTCTATAAGCTCATTTTTCTCACCTGTAGGAGGGAAGATTGCGAAAGGTCAGGCAGAAGGGCTCATAGACAAACCTAAGGTCCTAGGTGAAATGTTGAGAGAGAACTAACAACACCCTCAGCTCCTGGGCGGCAGGAGATGGCGGCATCCCATTAAGTGGCTTCTACAAAGAGGACTGGGATGGGGGGCTTCCTGACACTGTCCTGGGGGATCCAGCAGGCATCTTGCTCTACCTGTCCCTGCCCCGAGCTGAGTTCTGGATTACAGGCTCTTAAGAGAGATCTGGGGTCCAGTGGGCTGCATGTCCAATCTGGGTTGGGGGAGGGGAGTTAAAGAGCCCATTAGCAGTGAGAAATGTTACTGATAAATGGAACTTTCCAAAAACTGAAATGAACTTGTGATCTTTTTTCACTTCAGGGCAAATAAATGTTTTGCTTTTTACTAAAACACATGAATTAGTGATTTTTGCTTATGAAAAAGGAAGATCCTAATGTCACAGCCTTAGTTTCCTCCTGAGGAGAAAGCGTCTCCCTCCTTGGGTTCTGAAAAATCATGAAGTAGAAGTAGCACAGTGCCTAGCATATAGTAAATGCTCCCCCAAAAGCTTGTGACCGTATACAGGCGGGTGAGATCTGCAAGAGAAGACTTGCCAAATGTGAGCTCTCACTGGGCAGTCAGATTTGGGGGAATTTTATCTTTTCTCCCCCCACGGCAAACTGAATATTTTAAAATATTAAAAATACATATTAAGCACTAGCTGATTTGGCTCAGTGGATAGAGCGTCGGCCTGAAGACTAAAGGGTCCCAGATTCTATTCTGGTCAAGGGCCTTGCCTGGGTTGCGGGCTCGATCCCCAATGTGGGGCAAGCAGGAAGCATCCAATGATTCTCACCATTGATGTTTCTATCTCTTCCTCTCTGAAATCAATAAAAATTATTTTTTTAAAATATATTTTATTGATTTTTTACAGAGAGGAAGAGAGAGGGATAGAGAGTTAGAAACATCGATGATAGAGAAACATCTATCAGCTGCCTCTTGCACACCCCCTACTGGGGATGTGCCTGCAACCAATGTACATGCCCTTGACCGGAATCGAACCTGGGACCTTTCAGTCTGCAGGCTGACGCTCTATCCACTGAGCCAAACCGGTTTTGGCAATAAAAATATTTTTAAAAAAATACATATTAAGCCCAGTGTGGCTCAGTGGTTGAGCGTCGACCTATGAACCAGAAGGTAACAGTTCAATTCCTGGTCAGGGCACATGCCCAGGTTGCGGGCTTGATTTCCCTGTGTGGGTCGTGCAGGAGGCAGCCAATGATTTTCCCGCATTGATGTTTCTCTCCCCCTCTCCCTTCCCCTCTGAAATCAATAAAAATATATTTTAAAAAAACATATTAAAAGGCATGACCCAGCTGACATCAGAACTGCTCTCTAAAGTTCATCAGCTACAGCAACCACCTTGTCCTTTCCCTCCCACGTCAACATTTTCTTCACTGTGTTGACTGAACATCGGTGTGCCTGGCACTGCTTAATGCAAGGGACAAACTGAGTCCTGTCCAGAACAGCCGTGTCACAAGGGCTCCATTGCACCTGCCACCCCCCTCACCTGGCTCTTCCCTTTGCTCCTGAAGGAGACCTGGGCCCCTTCCTCATCAGTGAGCAACAGCAGCTCCTCACGTGGCCCCCGGAGCGCCCCCCTCTCTTCGCTTACTCAGAAGCTCCTACCACAACGGAGGGCAGCTGGGTCTTTTGAGAGACAATCGGCATGGGGACAGCAGGGGTCTTGGGCTCACTTGGAGGATGAGCCAGCAGCAGCACACAGGGTGGAGAAGTACTAACCTGAGCATCCTGGTGACCTTCAACTCTGTCCGTTTCTCTGTCTTTCCAGAGCGGGTGGGTCAGCCTCAGATTTTCTGGGTGCTGCCAGGAGCCTGGGCTACCTCTAGCCCAAGGCGCATCCTTGCTGCTCCCTGGCACAAGTCCGTGCTGCTGATTTTTAGAGTGCAGGGTGGTGGAACTCAGTAGAGTTCTGAACCCCTGCCCAGTGCACCCCCCAGACTGCTCCTTGATCTTCTTTGGAGCCTGGCTCCTTAATCACTTCTGAGGAGAGCAGGATGGGCCTTCCAGGGGCGGAAGAAATCCCAAGACTGGGATAAGAGCTTTATTTCTACTCACTCCCTTTCCCTGGTGACACTGGGAAAGGCAGGAGGAATAGCAACAGGGGAATCTGGAGTCCAGCCCTGTGAGTGGAGAGCCTTGATGGACTGGGAACGTCCCGATTCCTTTGCCTGCTGGGCTTCCCAAGTTGACATATTTCCTTATCTTTTAAGTGAATGTTCACGTGGTGTTTACTATTTTCCAGGAACTGTTATAGACACTTTATGTAAAAACTGATTTAATTATCCGAAAACGATGGCACCGAGACTGTCACTAGCCCCATTCTCCGATGCAGACACTGGGGCACCAAGAACTTACTAGTAAATGATTTTGTCCAGACACAACGAAGAGGTGTTTTCTTCTCCAAACTGGAATTTGGGTATGCGACCCGAAGTGTAGAGTTTTCATGATTTAATAAATATATCCCAAGAGTATATAGCATGATGAAAAATGTAACAAGTTTAAACACATTTTTCCTTAGCTTTTGTTTATTGCCTTTGAGAGAGAGATCCATTTGTTGTTCCACTTCTTTATGCATTCGGTGTCTGATTCTTGGATGTGTCCTGACTGAACCCACAACCTTGGTGTATCAGGACGATGCTTAACCAACCGAGCTACCCGGCTCAACAAGTTTACTTGTCACACGTTTATTAACCAGTAAGATAAGGAAGAACTATATAAACACACTCTTCCCAGCGCAGTGCACCTGGCTCTGCGTCTGTGTTCAGAAGTTGAAGGGACTGAAGGGGATGGATGGACCGTGTGTCCAAGTATCTGGATGTCCATTGTGTGCACTGAGCCAGCACAAGTCACTGCGGGCGACCACGGAGCACGGGCCTGGCCTCCTTCCCGCTCTTGCCTGCTCCAGCCTCTCCCCATCAGGAAACTTCGGAACTGGGCAGTGGTAACAGCCGCAGCAACCATGGAGACGCCCAGTGGCCGGTGAGCTCGGCGGGTTAGGGCGTCCTCCGATACGCCCAGGTTGCGGGTTCCATCTCCTCAGGGCGCAGACACGAAGCAACCTTTAGTGATCTCGCTCCACAGGTCCCGCGCTCCGCCTGCAGGGCCAACGCCTTCCGGACACACTCAGCCTCCTCGATGCGCTCCCCCTTCCGGGCCAAATCCAGACTTCCGCCTCGGGCGCTCAGGTCCCCTCTAGCCGGCCCTTTTCTATGGTGTCCGCCGTGGGTCGCTCTAGCCCGCGCAGGAGCCGGCGAGACGCGGTGCCGGCCTCTCTAGGCTGCGGGAGACCGCGGTGGCGCCTCGCTGGTCGTGCGGTCGGCGATGGGGTTCTGGCGCAAAGCGCTCATCTCAATCGCGATCCTGGGTGCGTGGGCTGGCGTGGGCTCCGCACTCTTTGTCCTCGTGACCCCGGGAGAGGAGCGGGTTCAGGCGATGCTGAAGGTGGGAGCACTAGGAAAAGCGAGGTGGGGTGGGTGGGCAGGCGGCGTAAGCCCCGCGCTTGGGGCCGGAACTGCGAACCTCTCTCCCGCAGGAGATGCCAGGGCAGGACTTACGGAGCCGGGAAGAGGTGGCCAGGACCACGCAGTTAGTGATGGCCGCTCTGCAAGAGGCAGCTGCCACGCAGGAGAATGTGACCTGGAGGAAGAACTGGCAGAGTGGCGGCGGCGGCGGGAAGTCAGCGTGAGCCGGGACCTGCACCGTGGGCGCGGGGAGCTCCGCTCCGGCACAGGAGCGGGAGGCGGCCTTTCTCTTCCAGGGACCTGGCGGGGAGCCCGGGCTGGGGGAGCTGCCGCCGGGTGAGCACTTCCCCCCAAACCCTGCACTGACTGCGCGTTCATGTCCTTCTCGCGGGCCGGCGCCATCGGATGTGGTGAACTGAAGGAACCAGTAAATCACGTTCCTCCATCCAGAAAGCGAGCCGTGAGGTTTGATGCCTGTAAATGTCTCCTGTTGTGGGGTCGGTTCTGTGGGCTGGGATGGCCGCAGACCCCAGTGCCCCGCTTCCCATGGGGGGCCGAAGCCCAGTAGGCACAGCGATCACGTTTTCAAAACACAAGTCAGGTCATGTGCGTTTGAGTGTACTTTTGGGGGTAACGGAGCGACATTCTCGAAATCAGAACTGCCCTGGAAAACCTTGTAGCGGCAGCTGCCCAGAGGACACTGGCGCCTGCCATGCGGTTGGAGCGAGCTCCTAGCACTTAGCACGTGCCTCTTCCGTGGCCACTAGCCTGGGAGCCCGTTTGCTTGGAGTGGAAGCGTGTTTGGAGTCGGACAGACTTGATTCAACTCCAGCATGTTACACGTTTCCTCGGAGCCTCAATACTGCTCTGTAAACGGTGACGCTTACCTTAAGGGCGTCATAATAATTTAGAAAAGTAAAGTGTAGGGCCTGGCAGAGCAGCCTCAGTAAATAGTGGGGTTTCCCCTCAAGGTCTCTCTGTAGTTGTGTCTCTCTGTAGTTGTCAGTCCGAGTCCAGTCAGAGGATCTACTGGAAGTGAGGTTGCAGCCCCACAGCCAAGTCTATTGCTTGGCGCCCCTTTTGTCCTTGCAGGAGAAAAAGGCTGCTTTTATTACATAAATTTAGCCAGAACACTAAATACAGAGGCATAAACCCAGATATGAGCATTGGTGCCGTTTTCAACTGCTGGATGAAGTCATCCGCTGAATACAAGTCATGTGTGACCTTTAGCTTGTTTGTGGCCCTTTCCTAGCCTGGGATTGAGGGGAAAGTCAGCAGCTGTTTGAGGGAACACTAGGGTCAGGTGGTCAGCGGCTGTGAGGCAGGTTCCGATAAAGGTGCTTGGCACCTCGAGTTGGGCTCCCCAGGATCTGTAACCAGCTACCTGTGTCAGCTTGGGCAAGTCCTGTGCTTTAGTGTCTGCGTCTCTAAAAATGGAATAATTGTACCTACTCCTAGGTAACAATAGTACCTTCCTATCTCAGTTAATACTTGTAAAATACTTCCAAGGTCACTAATGTTCCTCCATGTTTAGAAATGGCCACATAAAAAATTATCCTTTTAGCAGCTAGTAATTACTGGGGACTTATTTGGTGCCAGATACTGTGCTAAAGCACCTTTTATTGACATGTAATCCCCACAACAACTCCAATCGACATGTACTATCATCCCTATTTCACTGAAGAAGTAAACTAGGCTTAAAAAATCAAGGCACATGGCTAATAAGGAATCCAAGCTTACGCACCACCTTCCCAGAGGAGCAAAAGGTGCTGTCCACTGTACTCTCCCCCCCCCCCGAAGCATGTCCCCCCTCAACTTGCCCAGCAACTAATCAGACCCAGAGATCAGAAACAAGTCTCTGTTGGAAATGTAAGGTGAATGGCATTGTTCTGAAAGCATTCCCTTTAGTCTTCCTCTGTCTCAGCTTAGTCCCTCCCCGTCCTTCAGGAAGGAGTCCGGCACATAGAGAACTCAGAGGGGCTATTTATTAGGAAAGAGATGTCAGTGCTTTATCAAAGATGAAGAGGTCGGCCAGGAGGTGGGATAAAGGCCTCTCAGCTGGGACATTTCTTGGCCACAATGAGGACAGCAGAAGGCACAAGTCCTGAAGACGAAGGAAGAAAATGGATTTAACCACACACCCCCACTTTTTGTCTCCCAAATTCCTGGCCTCACACCTTCCCCTCAAAGTCCCTTCTCTTGGCATCCCTTCCTTCTCAGGCATGTCCCCTGTCACACCCAAGTCCTGCTTCAGGTGCCACGTGTCATACCCAGCTCCTGCAGAGGCCGCTCCATGTCAGCCTCTGAGAAGGCCCGCCGGGGGAAGCCGCTGAGCAGCTGCACGGGGTCCTGGTCCCCGCCGGGCTCCTCCCCTCGGTGGAGCTCCACGTAGAGCCTGACAGCTGCCAGCTGCTCCCGCGCCCGGAACGTCTGGGTCAGCGAGGTCCCGTCTGGCAGCCGGACCTGGAGGGCAGCTGAGTGTCACTGAGGGCGGGACCCAGGAAGGAAGAGCAGAGCAGCGCGGCTCCTCCTTCCTCTCGGATCGCAGCGGCAGCATCACCCCTACAAGCCCCTCGGAGCAATCACTGCCGTGCTGCTTCACTAAACGACGGAGAGAGAGACAGGCTTCTTGCTCCCTCACAACCTAAGATCCCACAAAACTACCTGGAAAAATACCTCATAAATGAGTAAATGTTAGCTCCACAAACAGCTGTGTCACAAAGCCAATGGAAGCATGAACAAGGAGGTAATTGCTGAGTAAGAGGGAGGTAGGGATTTAAATAAGACTGGGCAAGTGAAATTTGATATCATTCCCGAGAGTAGAGAAGGTAGGATTTCAAAAGTCATGTACAAAGAAGGGAGAAGTTTGGCAAAGGAGACAACTGAAAAAAGCTCTGGGCCCTAGCTTGTTTGGCTCAATGGGTAGAGCTTCGACCCTCAGACTGACAGGGCCCGGGTTCGATTCTGGTCAAGAGCATGTACCTAGATTGCAGGCTTGATCCCTGGCCCTGGTTGGGGCTCCTGCAAGAAAGAGGCAACCAATTGATGTCTCTCACATTGATGTTTCTCTCTCTCTGTCTCTCCCCCTTCACTCTCTCTAAAGATAAAAAAACCCTCAGGTGAGGATTAACAAACAAACAAAGCTCTGGGCAAGGGGCTTTAAAGGCCAACACAGGTCCTAGGGCAGTGATGGCGAACCTATGACACGTGTGTCAGCACTGACACGCGTAGCCATTTCTGATGACACGCGGCCGCATGCTGAGGATGAAACATTTGCTGCTCCTGAGGATGAAACATTTGCGAAATAAATGTTTTTTCCTCAAAGTGACACACTACCCGAGTTATGCTCAGTTTTTTGGCGAAGTTTGACACACCAAGCTGAAAAGGTTGCCCATCACTGGCCTGGGAGCAAGAAGAATGAGAATCAGTACCTGGATGCGGCACTGGTCATATTCCCGCTTGCTGGGAGGCTCCTGGCTGGGAGAGGAGGGAACAGAACCTGGCTGGGCGGGTGCGGCCGGCTGAGAACTCACACTGCCACCATACTGGAGGAGGAAGCAAAGCACTCCATCAGGCACTCACCAGCGCAGGAGAAACAGTGAGCCCAGCCTTCCCTCTGAAGCAGGAAATGGGACTTATTGGCCTCATCCACTTCATCCCTGTGTCTTCCCAATCGCCTACCTTCTTGGCTCTCTCTACTTTGTCTCTTTCAATCTTTTCTCGGACTCTTTGCCTGGAATGGCGACAGGAAGAAAGTAGGTCAGGCACTGACAAAGCAAATATTGATTCCTTTCTCAGCTCTTACCCAACATGCCCACCTGGCTGCTATCTCTTCGGCCTTTTCCCTCCTGCGCTCCTCCGCGGCCCGGCGCATCTCATCTTCCTGCAGCCGCTGCCTGGCCGCTGACAACTCTTGCCCTTGTCTCCGGCGCTGCCGTTCCCGTTCCAACGCCTCCCGCTCTTCTCTTTCTTCACGCTCCCGCTGTTTCTGGGCCACCAGCTCCAACATCCTGTATTGCCGAAAGGAAAGAGCTTAAGGGAAACGAACGTGGAGTGGAAAGGTGAGTTTATAACAAGGGACTCGGAAAACACAAATCCGTGAACGTGTCCCAAAACAAAAGGGAAATGCCGAGAAAGGATAGGGAATGTGGCTAGTTCGAGACACTCGGATCAGACTGTGCCCTGGGGAGAGAGAGGTGCAAGGTGACCCTCAAATGCAAGATCGTTCCTGACCATATACCTCTTAGTCTGCTCCTGTCTCTCCTCTTCACTCAAAATGAGTTTGCCTTCTTCCGCGGGGGACCCAGGTCCTACAAACAAGCAATCGGTATTACTCCGGCCATCTTCCTCGGGCCCCTCCACAGTCACACCGCGCCCCTCGGTCAGGACCTTCGGGGCCACCCTGCTCCGAGGAGGTGGGTTCCCGTCCCAGGACATTTCCAACGGGGGTCGCCAGCGGCTCGTCCACATCGGGGTCGTCTTCGTGCTCCATCAGCCTGGCAGAGAGAGTGGGCAGGGAGGTCGACACTGCGGCTGCCCTCCCAGACCCCCGTCCCTGCCCCGGGGTGGGCGCTCACCAGTCCATCGCGGCCTCGATGCCCTGGTTCCCTGTGAGGGCCAGAGCCTTCTCCCTGGGGGCAGAAACACCGTGATAGCGCCCGCGAGCCATGGTGACGGTCAGGCTGGGGGGCGGGGGGGAGGCCGGACACGCCCGCGACCCCCGCGGGCCGGGGTTGGAGGGGCTCCCTTACGCGCGTCCCCTGGGGAAGCCCATCTCGATGAGACTCTCCAGAGCCGTCAGCTCCGCCATGACGCCGCCAACGCCGCCTCCGCGGGGACCTGGGGGGACGAGAGGAGGGTCAGGGGTCAGTGAGGGGCGCTCCCGGCCCGCGGGCAAGCCCGCCCCCCACGGACGGCCCCGGCCAGGCGTTCGCTCCCTCACCCGACTCTGGATCCGCCGCGGACACTGCCGAGAAGAAAGCGGAGGGGAAGTGGAAGTGCCCGGATCTGTTTGGGTCACGTGGCGGCGGACGTGGACGGGGGCCGCCGAGAGTCAGAAAGCACAAGCCCGACCCTTCCGCCTGGACCGCGCGGGGCGGTAATCTCGCGAGAGTCGCGAAGAGCGAAGAGGCACCTAAACAAACCCCCGCGCCTGACCGCGGTGGGTAAGGGGGTGCGGCCCAGACACCCGTGGGCGGATCTGGACGGGCACACGACACGGTCCCTTGGGCAACCGGTTGGGAAGTGATTGGCACTGTTTATGCGGAGCCCTGGCCGCGTGCACGCTCTTTGACCCGCTCGTCTCTCCGGGGAACGGAGCCGGCCTCTGCCTGACTGCCTAAGGGATCTTTGGAAAACACAGCATCTTACCCTGTCATCACCTCCCTGCCTAAAAGCTCCATGCCTTGCCAATCCCTTAGGACAGCGGTCTTCAGGCACTCGGTATGCCCCAGGAATTTTTAAAACAACGCCACCTTACTAGTCAGGGGCACTGACCTCTTTTCCTGTAGGTTGTCAAATTAAAAAATGACAACAGCCAACACAACAATAGCGTCCAGTGTGAATGGATCAAAGTGATATCTTTGGGGGGGGGGGAGGGTCAGATCTGCAAAAAAACATATTTTTTGGTGTGCTGCAGAATATTCGTAATTAGTGTATGTGTGCCATGAGATGAAAAAGGCTGGAAATCGCTGACTTAGGAGGAAACGGAGTCTGGCTTCCTCCTGCCAGCCCCTTTTTGTTCCAGTCCCATCTGGAAGGTGAGGATGACTTAGGTGCATGGCGAGACTGTATTGTGTCCATGTGAGCAGTTCGCAGTTGTAGGTTCCCACCGGTTGAGGGTAACTTGTGCTTATTGCAAAACAAACCCTCTCCGTCCTCTGGGTCTTTGCACTATCAGTCCCTCTGCCTGGGACGTCCTGCCTCTTGTGGGCTTGGTCACCTCCCAGTCAGTTCTTTGGACTGGACTCTGGGTTTGCTTTTACCTTTTATTTACTTGAATTTTTGTGAGTTTATTTGAGCCAAACTGATGACATGAAGCAAAATTTCTAATGCTCCCTGGGTTTGCTTTCTAAGGGAAGCCTGCTTTGTCCATCCCAGCTCCACCTCCCAGCTCCAATAATTACCCCATTAAGCATTTATACCCCTGCGGTGTAGTCCTTGTGGATTACGTAGCCCCACTACCTAGGCCCGTGGTCGGCAAACTGTGGCTCGCGAGCCACATGCGGCTCTTTGGCCCCTTGAGTGTGGCTCTTCCACAAGATACCATGGCCTGGGCGAGTCTATTTTGAAGAAGTGGCGTTAGAAGAAGTTTAAAAAATTTGGCTCTCAAAAAGAAATTTCAATCGTTGTACTGTTGATATTTGGCTCTGTTGACTAATGAGTTTGCCGACCACTGACCTAGGCTATTAAGAGGCAGAGTAACAATAAGTTGATATTGATAATATATGCACTAGAGACTTTAGATGATTAATGCATATTTAATCATCACAACAATCCGTATGATATAGGTAACATCATTAGTTACAGGAAATAGACACAGAAAGATGAGATAATGTATCTGAGGTCACAAAGCTGGTACGTACGTAGCAGAGCTGGGATTCAAAACCTAGTGAATTTAGCGAATGCAGTGTGAGTTCACTAAACCGCTGTGCTATGTTCCCTCTCCATGGTGGAGTGAAGCGCATCAGCTTTGGAGTCGGGAAACTTGAGCCCAAATCCTAACTCAACTCACTACATGTAGCTTCAAACCACTTAGAACCTAAACTTTCTCATCCGTAAAAAGGTGATACCATCTCTTGGAATGATCACAAAGATTGAGAATGCATGCAATCTCCCCTTTTTATTGAATTTATTGGGGTGACACTAGTTAACAAAAGTATACAGGTTTCAGCTGCACAATTCCACAACACATCATCTGTATACTGTATTGTGTAAACATGTCTTTGATAATTAAATAGTTGGCCCTCATTATTTGTAAACTAGAGGCCCGGTGCACAAAATTTGTGCACGGGTAGGGTCCCTAGGCCTGACCGATCAGGGCTGATCGGGGCCTTCTGGCTGCCAGCCTGGGCCTTCTTCGTTCCACACCACCCCCTGGTGGTCAGCACATGTCACAGCGAGTGATCAAACAACCCGTCTCTCAGTCAAACTTCCGAGGGGACACTTTGCATATTAGCCTTTTATATATATAGATGGATAAGTACTGAGGATGCAATAAGCAAAAAAGGCACTGACTAGTGATAAGTGGCCCTAGCTGGTTTGGCTCAGTGGATAGAGCGTCAGCCTGCAGACTGAAGGGTCCTAGGTTTGATTCCAGTCAAGAGCACATGCCCAGGTTGCTGGAGGCCTGCAGGAGGCAGCCGATCGGTGATTCTCATCATGGATGTTTCTATCTCTCTCCCTCTCCCTTCCTCTCTGAAAGCAATAAAAATATATATTTTAAAAAAGAGTGATTAAGTGTATTCTAGGTAATAACTATCTTCTAAATTTATTCTAAAGGTCTAATAATAAGAGTGATTAAGTTGTATGGCTTGCCTCTTTGACCTACTTCCAGGTAAGTACCCTATAGAGATACACTCACAATGTGAGGATGCACAAACAGGAGGTCCATAGCAAAAACTGGAGACAACTTAAATGTTCCAACAAAGAGCGATGGCTGCTGTTGGTTAAGGAGAACCCTCCGATGGAAAATTATGAATCCTTTAACGTAACTAAGGAGGCTATGAGTTACCAACCAGGAACATTGTCCATAAGAAACAAAGTGAAAAAAAGAAAATGCACTGGCCTGGCCGCGTAGCTCAGTTGGTGAGAGCTTCGTCCCACTATGCCAAGGTTGTGGGTCCCATCCTTGGTCAGGGCACATACAAGAATCAACCAATGAATGCATAAGTAAGTGGAACCTCAAGTCAATGTTTTTTTCTCTCTCTCTCTCCCGTCTTCTCTCTCTCAAATCAATTTTTAAAAAGCCCTGTCTGGTGTGGCTGGAGTGTTCCATGCACCAAGAGGTCACCAGTAAGAATCCCGGTCAGGGCACACGCCTGGGCTGTGGGCTCAATCCCCAATAAGGGGCATGCAGGAGACAGCCGACCAATGTTTCTCTCTCATCAATGTTTCTCTCTCTCCCTCTCTCCTCTCTCTCTAAAATCAATTAAAAAAATAAGTAGCTTTAAAAAAATTAAAAAAGAGAAAATAATTGTATTACATAAAGACCTGCTCTGCTACAAGCAATAGTGTCTTGAGGAGGAGGGGAACTTTCACTTTACACTCTCCAGTATCACGTGAAATTTGTATGTGTTACTTTGATGATTTTTTAAAAAAGTTGTAAGACCAATATAAGTGAGGATTATACTCTTTAGCAACATACGACTTTTCTACATCCAATTCACTTAGAAATAAATTCAAAATTATGTATACTACTCTGAAGAACAGGTGTGTGGCTGGGGAGTTGAAGAGGATTATGAAAATGAAATGTTCTCCTTTAACGTTGTTACGGGGGGTACACAATAAACAAGTTGGGGGAAGAGGAAAGCCCTTGGTATTATATTATTATTTATTATTATTTTTAACTGGCAAGCTCGGCCCAGACAGCAGCTTGAGCTGTTTCCCCCCACCCCCCCCGCCCCCCACGTCAGTCATTTATCTCCACCGGCCAGACCCGGGTGGATAAGTCAGGTGTGCGCAAGCTCAGTAGCTAAACAAAAGGCAGGAGATGGGGTCTCCGGCCCCACACTTCCACCCTGCGGCAGCTTATTCTCAAAGCCCTTCCAGGGGTGCATGGCAGGGGTTGCTAAGCAACGCCAACAAGGCCAAGTGTGGCCCCGGCCTGACGTGTAGGGCCCGTGAACTAAGAATGGCTTTTCCATGTTTACAAACGGTGGCACGGTTACATGAGTACCTATATAATGTCTTCCATTTTATCCTCTGGATCCGCAAAACCCGTTATCTACCATCTGACCCTTTAAGAAAGGACCCCCTCTTTCTACTCCTTCCCCAACTTCAGCCCCAAGAGACAGTCTGGGACCCGCACGAGCTCTCGGGGCGCGGGCTCCGGGGGCCCGGGCTGCGTGGGCAGCAGCGGCCCGCACCTCCGCGGGGAGCTGGGGCTCAGTTCGCCCGGCGGGGGCTCCGCGGGGGCCCGGTGCCCTCGGGGTTGGCGGCGCGGGGGCGGCGGGGGCGGCGGGGGCAGCCGCAGCGCTCCCGCAGCCAGAAGTGCCAGGCCAGGGCGCCGCAGCTCAGCAGGGCCAGCGCCGCGCCCACGCCCACGGCCGCGTGGACCAGGCTCAGGGGCCGCGGGGGCACGACCACCCGGCCGCACGGCCCCAAGGCAGGGCCGCCCGCGCCCGCGGAGCCCTCGGGGGCCTGGCCGCCCGGCCCGGGCCCGGGCGCGCTGCTCTCGCCCGCCGCGTTGGCCGCCACCACGCACACGACGTACGCGCCCCCGGGCTTCAGCCCCTTCAGCTCCGCGCGGCGGACGGTGGCGTTGAAGGGGCCGCTCTTCCGGGGGGGCCCGCCGCCCTCCCACAGCAGCAGCCAGTAGCGGTGGACCGGCGAGGAGGGGGCGCACCAGCGCACCTCGGCGCTGCCGGCCTCGGCCGCCACGTGCACGTCCCCCAGGCGCGGGGGCCAGGGCGGCCGCGCGGGGCTGGAGAGCCCGGGGCACAGGCAGGCCGTCGGGCCCGCGCTCTGCAGCTCTCGGCACGGGACCTGCAGGTGGCGGCAGCGGTCGTAGTCACAGAGGACCGGCGGCCCAGGTGTCCGCGGGGCCTCCTCCTCCTCCTCCTCTCCTACGGCTTCGGGGGCCCAGGGCTGCGCGCCGGGCACCCCGGGGAAGGCGACGGCCAGGAGCAGCCACAGGAGGCGGGGCGGGCCCGGCATGGAGCCTGGAAGGGAAGGGGTGGGTCAGGAACGGCTGCCGGGCCCCCATGCCACCCAGGCCCCCCTCCACGAACCCTGGGGACTAGGAGCACCCCTGGGGCCGGGAGAACAAAAGGGGAGGGAAGGAGACACCCACACTAATTTGTCCACCAGTTTCTGAGCAGCCCATGTGCTGGATTTCGGGCAAAAAAAATAAAATGTGGTCGGACGGGAGACAGCTGGGTGGCCAGCAAGGTAGGAAGCACTAGAAACAGTTAATGAATAAACCAAGTGCTTGGGGGCGCGGAGCGGGAGAGCAGGAGGAAGTAGTTACTCAGCCTGGGGAAGAAAGGTGGCCCCCAATCCCCGCTTGCTGCCCAGAGAGAAGATCCAAGTAAAACAAGTATCAGTCAAGGACACGTGCAAGCACCAGAGCTGAGGAGGGAGGGAGAGATGGAACAGAGGGGGAAGGGAGACCCACGCCCCACCTGTCACAGGAGTCGGGGTCCCTGCCTGTTCCCCACCTTCCGGCTCCTGGCCCCCCCTGGCCCACCGCAGCCTCACCAGTGCGCAGGCCTTGCCGCAGCGGGGATCTGTGACCAGACCTCAGTGGACGTCAGGCCCGGGGTCTCCGGGAGCACCGGCTGCGCAGTCAGGTCTCCTCTTCAATTCCAATTCGTTTTTATACCCCGACTGTGAGGTCACGCCGAGCCCCCCTGCCCCTGCCCTCCTTTCCTGGTGAGCACCAAGAGGCGGGCTGGTCCCGGCAGAGGGCCTGAGTCACAGGCCGGGGGTGGGGGAGCCACACGTGTGCTTGCAGCTGGAGGCTCGGATGCCTGGGTTCTGAACGGGACTGGAATGTGGAAAGCAGCCAGCAGCTGAGGAGCCGAAGGCTGAAGTCGTGCCAGGGATGAGGGACAGGGAGGGGGCCACCTGGCTGGTATCAGAGAGGAAAACAGATGTGGACAGCATGTGGCCCAGGCTACCAAGTGCTGTTTCAGTAAAAATCATACCACATCCACGGCTGTCATTTCCTGTCTTCTGCCTCCCAGTGGACGGAGAGGGAGGGGTGCCGAGCCCGGAATGATGTAGGCCAGCTCTCCACACCCGCCCGACACCATCCCACTCCCCAGAGGGAGAGGAGCGTCACGTGGAGGAGGAGGAGGAGGTTCGCCCTCCTTGCACTGCCGAGGCCCTAGGCCCATGGATGAGACCAGCTGGGCCTCGCCCCGCAGAGCGGGTCAGTGGTTGAGCTTCATCCCGGCGCCGGAAGATTGCCCGTCAGTGCCCGGGTCAGGGCAGACCTGGGGAGCGGGTTTGGTCCCGTCGGGCCACGTAGGGAAGGCAACCAGTTGATGCTGCTCTCACATGGACGTTCCCATACCCACCCGCCCCGCCTCCTCTCTCTAAGCATGGCCGGGGTGAGCATAAACACAAAACCAACCACAAAACAGCTGTGACTAAAACAGGCCAAGATTTGGAGGCCTCTCATCTTGGTTAGTGCATTGCCCTGAAACACCAAGGTTTGGGCACACGCAGGAACCGACCAGTAGAATGCATGGTTAAGTGGAACAACAAACTGAAGTTTCTCTCTCCCCCTTCCTCTTTCTCTAAAAACAAAACAAACAAACAAACAAACAACAACAAAAACTAAGAAAGAAGAGTCAGGGAGGCAGCTGGCAAGAATATCGTTTATTGGGGAGGCCGCAGGCACAGGTCAGGGTCGGGGGGAGGGCTGGAGTGTGTGTGGGGCTCGAGAGGGCGCTGCCGGCTCTCAGGAGCTCGAGCAGGTGGGCTGCTGCCGGTGAGGGGCCGCGGAGGGCTCAGAGCGGCCCAGCGTCTCGGGGGCCAGGGCAGGGGCAGGGGCAGGCGCAGGCGCAGGCAGGTTGGTCTCCGTCAGCAGAGCTGCGTCTTCCCAGGAGCCTGAGCCTGGGCAGGAGAGGGGAAAACAAACCCCGAACAGGAAGTTAGATGACCAGGCCCAGCCGCATGCCACCCACCCCAGGGCCCCCGGGTGTCCCTCACCATCGCTGGCTTCCCGCTCTAGCTCTTCCTCTCCCCCAAGGGGCTGCGGCTCTGGCTTTTCCTCCTCTGCGGCCACAGGGAGAAAGCAGAGGTGAGCCTGGAAGAGCTGCCAGGGAGGCTGGGAGGAGGCGGGAGGGAGGGAGGGGGTGGCTGCGGCACCATACCTGTCCCCGAGGGGTCAGGGCTCTCACCGTCCTCTGTAATGTCCGACAGGGGGCTCGACTCCTCCTGGTCTTGGGAGAGAGGGCGGGACAGGGTCAGGATGGCTGTAGGCCGCACGCTCCGTGTGAGAGCCCTCAGCCGCCTCCTGGATGGAGCGGGCGCCCTCCCAGCCCCAGCCCCCAGCTCTACCTGGCTGGCGGGCAGCCGTCCTCCCCTGGGCCTCCTTCGGGGACCCGCTCCTCTTCCGGATGTTTACCTGAGGACCAGAAGCTGCTCAGCAGCGGGCAGACCACCCCCAGCGCCCAGGGCCCCGCACGCCCGGCCCAGTCCCAGCCGGGAAGGGAAGGGGCCGGTTGCCACCTGCAGGGCGAAGCGGTGCTGGGGCCAGAGGCCCCCCCACACCCACTGCATGTAGCCGAAGAGCACGATGACGCTGAGGAAGGTGAAGTTGCTGGTGACGCCGATGAAGGCGCAGGTGACGGGGAAGTTGTAGAGCAGGTACCTGCGGCGGGAAGAGGGGCAGGAGGGAGCCAGCCTCAGCTCTGGCTGCACACAGGCCGGGCCGCGGGGCCCCACCCACTGGGGTTCAGGTGGTCGGTGGGGGGCCCAGGCATCGGCATTTTTAAAAAGATCCCCAGGGAACAAACAAAGCAAAACAAAGCAGACTCATAGAGGCAGACAAGGCTGCAGAGCACGGAGGCCGGCGGGGGAGGGGCAGACTGGGTGGGGGGGCCTGCTGTGGGGTGAGGGTGGGATGCACTCTGGTGGTGAGCTTCTGGTATCTGGCTGCTGAATCACACGCTGTGCACTTGAAATGTTAGGCACCAACATCACCTCAAAACCCACAACCCCCAAGAGGAGGGAAGGCTCCCAGGGAGCTGCTCTGTGCAGTCGGGCGGAGACGTGACCCCCCTGCTCCCTGAGGGCAGCCCACGGAGCCTCCCAGCCCGTCCTCACCTGAGCCCCGAGAAGTGGGCGTGGATGCGGAGGGAGGCCCCGTACAGCTGGACGCGCCTGCTGTGGACCTCGATGATCGCTCCGGTGGTCGGCACGTACTGCGGGGTCGGGGGGCCCCATCAGGCCAGGATCCAGATCCGGCTGCTGTCAATCCCAGGCCCGCCCACGCCCAGCCTCCCGGTCGCTGTCACCCCCCCCCCCCCATCGCTGTCCCCCCAGACCTAGCCCGGCTCCTCGGGGAGAATGCCGGGAGGCCGTCTCCCGCCCCCTGCCCCTCACCGAGTTCTCTCTGTACTCCGGGTACAGCTCCACCTCCAGGAGCTGCTTCTGCTCGGCGAAGCCGAAGAGCAGCAGGCTGGAGAAGACCAGCGTGTCCAGCATCTGGAGCAGGTCCGAGCGGTAGTGCAGCATCACCTGGGGCGGAGGCCAGCGGGAGTCAGGCAGCCCCGTTCTCCGGCCGCCTGCTCCGTCCCCGAGCGGCTGAGGACTGCCTCTTCCCCAGGTCCCTGCCCCTCACCTTCTCCTCCTCCTTCTCCTGTGCCGCCCACGTCCTGACCCAACCATTCAAGTGCGTGTGTGACAGCCCTGCCCTGCCAACCCCGTCTCTGTTCCAGCACCTACCTGGGTTCAGCCTCCAGTCTCGAATCTACCTCCCCCCGAGAGCTCTATCGCCCCAGCAGATGGACTCCAGGGCGCCATCTGAAACTGTTCCCCAGGCAGACATTTAGGGATTTGTTTCATGACGTGGTTCTGTTGATAAGTAAGAATGGAGCCGATGCCCAGATGGTGTGGCTCAGCAGTTGAGTGTCGACCCAGGAACCAAAAGGTCACCAGTTCGATTCCCGGTCAGGACACATGCTCGGGGCTGCGGGCTCCATCCCCAGTAGGGGTGCATGCAGGAGGCAGCCGACTGACGATGTTTCTCTCTCATCAACGTTTCTATCTCCCTTCCTCACTCTAAAAAGCAATAAAACCATATTAAAGAGAAAAAAAAAGAATGGAGTTGTTCCCTAGCCAGTGTGGCTCAGTGGATAGAGCGTTGGCCTGTGCACTGAAGGGTCCCAGGTTTGATTCCAGTCAAGGGCACATGCTTGGGGTTGCAGGCTCGATCCCCAGGCCCCAGTAGGGGGCGTGCAGGAGGCAGTCGATCTGATTCTCTCTCATCATTGATGTTTCTCTCTCCCTTCCTCTCTGAAATCAATAAAAAAAATATTAAAAAAAGAATTGAGTCGCACATTTATTGAACACCTACTATGTGCTAACAAGCACTTTACATTTCCTCGTTGAACCCTCAGTCTTGCTGTGAGGAGTTACCCTCATATGGCGTACAATACTTGACACGCACGCGGTTACGTTGCCCAGATGGTATGATTTCCGAGTGAGGATTTGGGCCCCGGTCTGTCTGGCTCCAGGAGGCCCGTGTTCAGAGCCGTTCTCTTCAGATTCTATCCCAAAGCTGGACAATGCCACCCGGCACCCCAACGCCCCTTCCCCACCGGCTGTGCCTGTGACCTCGGGCGAGGCGCTTGCTCCTGAAGGCCTGCCCAGACACCCCAACATCTGATCCTCCTCCACACCCTCCCCGGCCACCAGCACTTACGGAGCGAGAAGAGGTGGAGATGATTCGGCCGCCGCGGGTGTAGCAGGAAATGGTGACCAAGAACATGCCCAAGTCTTGATTCACGGGGGACTCTGGCAGCTCAAGCTCTAAGGTGACGCGGTACGGCTGTCCATACATCAGCACCTGCCCGGGGGAGCCAGCCCGTCTCCTTTACATGGTGCGGTCCCTCTCCCCGCTCGGCCCCACGGCCCTGGGGGGCCGGCACCCGCCTCCCAATCTCCTTGCGAGGGCGTGCTGCCCCCTGCTGGCGGCTGAGCCCTTCTCACCTCCGCGATCTGAATCGCTCTGCTCGGTTCTGGAAAAGGCTGTCAGTTTCTTTTCCAAAAGTGAACCAGCGCGTTGCCAACTGGGCCATCTGTGACTCAGGCCTGTCCCCGAGGCCACTGCCCGCCCCCAGGGCCCATCCTGCCGGCACTCACACGATTAATTAACCAAGTGCCAGGGCGCCATCTCCCCAGCCAGCTCTCGCACGGCCCTCCCTCGTCACCCCAGGCCATCTTTTTGTCATTCTGGCCCCTTATCTCGGTCGGTAGAACCCTGAGAACACTGGGTGGGAAGGCTTCTTCTCGGGGGGTTAGCCTCAAAATGTTAGACTTGCCACCACACACACCCTAGTTTCCTGACCATTCCCACACTCCTCTAAGCCTGTAACTACTTCCTATAGCTCGCCCTCCACAGGGTGAATAAAGCTTGTCTGTCACCAACGAGGGAATGGATTTTCTTTATGTTGAAACACCGTGCAGCCGTAGTAAACCAGCTGCAGAAGCTGGATGTGGCCCCGAGGGTGCTCTGAGCACTTTATCACAGGGTAAAAGGTAGAAGCCGCTGATCCAAGTCTATACAGATTCTTATTTTCCGTCTGAAGTATCTTTTGAAAAAAAATGGATGCCATGAGATTCCTAACCCCCTGCAGAGGTCAGATGAGTCTAAACCAGTGGCTTCACCGAATTCTTTGAAGTATTAAAAGAGTTCTCTGGGTGGGTTGGAGGGAAATGGAGAGTGACTGCTAGCTAATGGGTACGGGTTTCTTTCTGGGGTGATGAAAATGTTCTAAATGACTGTGGTGATGGTTGCCCAACGCTGTGCATACACTAAAAATGACTGAGCTGCCCATTTTAAGTGAGTGCATTATATGCCATGTGAATTACATATCAATCAAGCTGTCTGTGTGTGAATGCATGTGTTTTTTACCGTCTAAATAAATGTTATCTCTGAGCAGATCCACGGAATCTAATACCAGAACCTGTGACCGACTCCATGCCCATGTTCCTGTGTGTCTGGTAGGCAGATTCTCCCCTTCCCTCCTGTCCCCACAGTGTCCACTCTTCTTTAAAAGGTCCACTTGGAGCCTATCTCCATGTCTCACACTGACCTCTCCAAGTCTTCACAAATGCTTCTGAAATGCAGAACCTGCATCTTACACTAGCTCTTTAACTCAATGTATAAAACCCTATCAATCCTTCGGGTTCTCTGAAAGCAGGACCACATCTTCTATTTTCAGCGAGGTGTTCAGCATAGAGTAGACACATTATTTCTTCCACCCAATACATTCGTTCACTCAAAAATGTTTGCTGTAAATGTCAAATTCGCGGCTGGCAGGCCGCATGCCTCGTTTATTTAAATGAGGCATAGGACCTGGGACTCTTCAGTCCGCAGGCCCGATGCTCTGCCCACTGAGCCAAACTGGCCTGAGGCTTTCTTTATAATCTGCTCTGTATATTCCAGTTATTAGTATTCCCGGTCAGGGCACATGCAGAAGGCAGCCCATCAGTGATTCTCTCTCAACACTGATGTTTCTATCTCTCCCTCTCCCTTCTTCTCTGAAATCAATAAAAATATTTTAAAAATAAAAATAAAGAAGGATGTGTTGCCATTCTGCATTTCTTGGGGTTTCCAGGTTAGTTGAAATCATACTGGCATCTGGCCAGTCCTATGGCACAGTACCCTTTGTAATGGCAGATTGCACATACTTGTCAACAGTTTCATAATTTTATATTCAAGCTTTCAAAACTCTTGTGTGGATTCCATCCTAGTCCAGTGAAATAGCTAGTTTGATCATTTAGGTTCATTTCGATTTAAAACACATCTCGTGTACACATATGGACTGGCTGAAACGATCTAAGGAGAACATTGCTAACATTTGCAGGAAAGAACAATCCATAAAATTTATTTAGACTCTAATTTTTCTTTAACTTCCCTTTCCTTTTTTTTTTTTTTAAATTGAATTTATTTGGGTGACACTGGTTATTATCTTCCCTTCTGTTGAGAGCCTTCCTTTCTTAGTCTCTGTTACTCAACCCCTGTTCTCCAGCTCTTTCTCAAGTCTTCCTTTTGATTTCAAGTCATCAAAGCTCTAATGGAACCTCTCTTCAGCTTCCATACTCACCCGATCACGTCCACTCTTAACTAGGGACACATTAGCAACAGGGAAGGAGCAGAGGTAGGCGGTAGAGGAATCACAGTCGGTCCTAAATGAGAATGAGGATGACACTGCTAAGTTATGGAGTCTGCCTTACCTGCCTGCACCCCTTGTTGGCCCCCTAGTGCTCCCTCCTGTCCCCCATCCCTTCTCCCAGAACAGGTACCCTCCTCTGTTAGAGATGGAGGAGAGATGCAGCCAACAGATTCAAGTGCTTCTTTCATTCTCTTTCTGCGGCTTCAGCGTATTTCGCCTCATAGAGCAGACATGCGTGAGTGGGACTCTACGGACACTTCATTGGAAAGTTTCAGACTTAAGTGTTTCTCACACGGAGAGCTTCATTCCCACCCCCAGATTCTGATTCAGTAGTTCTGGTCTGGGGCCCAGTTTGAGAAAACTCCTTTTTAAGAGGCTCATGACCACCCTCCCACTCCCAAGTTGTAGGCAAAATTGCACATGGGCATGCGTGTGCAGCATATGGGTGGGCATGTTGATATGTTTTTATGGCAAAAGAGCCATAGCGCCCAGTCGGCGTGGTTCAGTGGTTGAGCACTGACCTATGAACCAGGAGGTCACGGTTCGATTACCGGTCAGGGCACATGCCCGAGTTGCAGGCTCGGTCCCCAGTGTGGGGTATGCAGGAGGCAGCCAATCCATGATTCTCTCTCATCATTGATGTTTCTATTTCTCTTCCTCTCCCTTCCTCTCTGAAATCAATAAAAATATATATTTAAAAAAGAAGAGCCATAGCTTTCATGATATTCATAGCTCCTTAGAAATTATAGCTTATAATCAGGGATGCAGACAGGAAGAAAAAAGATTTTGGACCATTGGCAATAATGTCCTTATCAGCATCTCTTGACTAGCCATTGCTAAGACACGGGGAGAGGACCTGGCAGGGTCTGTGAAATGGGAAGGAGTTTACCTTCCAGCCACCTGTTTCCATCATCTCTGCTGTGCAGTAGACTGCTGGGAGCGGAAGTGACGTAAAAGGCAAATGGCTGCTTTCCTAACACTTCCTCTAGTAAAGGCCAGGTTAGCTCTGAGATGACCCAAGGGGTTGGCTTGTTTCAGAAGTCTCCTGTGGCCCAGAGAGAGGTCGGATCCAACTGACTCATAATGACACGCAGAGAGACAGTCTAGAAGGGTGTTGTTTTTTAAACCTTTCTCACCAGGGGTACAGCTAGGAACCTCGACCCCCATCAGACCTGATCTGCTTTTTAGCTGTGGGCTGTGGTAGGTAAGCAGTCATGTGAGCACACTGGGCCAGTTCCCTCCTCTGCAAATGAGGGGTGGAGCTGAATGAGCCCTAAGCGGCCTGCAGCAGTTCTCCCACAGGGTTCCTCTGACAGACCCCGCTCACCTGTAGTGGAAATGCACGGGGCTGAGGTGGCTGACGGTCGGCATGTAGGAATAGTAGAAGGAGCCATAGAGGAAGACAGACACCCAGAGCAGGAGAAGGATGGTACAGAAGAGCACCCCAAACTGCAGCAGCAGCTTGCGGGCACGGCCTGCCAAGACATGGCCCACCTCCTGGGCCCACAGCAAGGCAGGTACTGGTGGGTCATTGACCATGGTAAGGGGTGCAGTGAGTCTGGCCCCGGGTTCAGGCTTTGAGTTCCTAGCTGTTCTGCCACCTGGACGCCACCCCTGGCCATGGGATGAAGCAGCTGGTGGTTCCTGGAAAAAGACAGAGAGGAGGAAAAAATGGCTTCTTTTGGAGGGAGGTGGGGACAAAGGGACACGGTTACTGGGTGGCTTTGAAGAACCAGACAGAGCAGCGTCTTTGTTTCACATGGCCTTGCTCCAAATGACTGTTTTCCAGCCAACATCCCTTCCCTTTCCTCCACTGCGCTGTTCACACCCAGTGCCAGGGCCGCTCAAACTGGTCCTCCCGCCTCCCGATTCCGGGACAGGCCGCCTTGATACTCGCTCACAGCAATACATAACACAGAGGGTGGGCACCTTAAGATTAAGGCGCTTTTACACACACGATGACACTGAATCCACTGCGGGGTGGATGCCCAGAGAGAAGGTGCGACGCGCCTAAAGTCGCAAAGCCAGACCCAAGAAGCAGCCGAAGCGCAGTCACAATTGCCTCCCGAGTTGAGTTTCTCCTTTCCCGGAGCTGCCCTCGCTCCCTGACGGGCCCGCGCCCCACGCCAGGCAGGGCGTCCTGCAGACGGTGGCCGCTCCTCGCCAGCCCCCTCCCGCTCGCCGGGGGGCGCGGCGGCCCCAGCCCCCACTTCACCCCGCCGCCGTTCAAAACAGCAACTCGCCGGACGCCACAGCTCAGCGGACTCACCAGCATCGCGCGCTGCCTGGGCAACGGCGAGAGGGACTTCCGCCTCCCGGGCACGCCCCGCCCCCTTCCGCCGACGGCCAATGCCGTCCGGGGGCGGGGCCTCGCCCGGGGAAGAGCGCGGGGGGCGGGGCTAGGCGCGGGGACAGAGCTGTCGGGACTGCGGGGCTCCCACCAGCGCGCGCTCCGCGCTCTCCCTCCCCGCAGTCCGTCATCCTCCGGTTACCGGGCTTAAGGGGACAGGCGCCTCCCCCCGTCCCAAGACAGCCCCGGGCATGTTGTGAGTCAGCAGCATCCCCTGGGCCCGCCCCTCCAGGCCGCAATCACGGCCCTGCGCCCACACCTTCACCCGGGCCCTTGAACTCCCCCAAAGTGGGAGAGGCGGCACCCAGCTGGCGTTGACTCGGGTCGCCGTCCACAGCTCTCGGGCCGGGAGGTGCCCGAGGCAGAGAGCACTCGCCGGAGTCGCAGTCTGCAGGGACCTGCGCGTCTGGTGCGCGCCCCGCGCCCTGGCTGCCCCCAATCCACAGAGTGGTAGCATTTTGGGCCCGTGTTTTGCCTCCAGCGTTCAAGATGCGTGATCGACCTCCTCTGACCCTAACTCTCCCTCAGAGTCCCCGCAGCACCAGCCAGACGAGGCCTTGGAAGGCGGCACCTTCTATTCTGTATGTCTGTTCACCGGAGGGAAAGGTCGGTGTTGTGGGATCTTTGCACCCCCACAGCACCAAGCACAACGATGCTGACGTGGGACGTAATCTCTCAGACCAATAACCCCCACCCCACCCCAAAGCCCCTTCTACTTCCGGAAACACCAGGACTCTCCCCCGCACGGTCCCCTACCTCTACTTTGTCCGATGCTCTGAGCCGCTCTCTGCACGCCTCTTTCCCCCCAGATCCTTCTCTTTGGTCTGCCATTTCTTTAGACAGTTTCCTGAGGTTCCTCGCTGCTCCTAGCTTTTCCGCTCGCGTCACTTGTGGCTAGAACATGAAGTGGCGATCTAGACGCTAATACCTGTAGCTCATCACATTTTCCTGGAGATGGGGAATGGAGGGTTCCTGGGAGAGAAACGAAGATTCACGTGATAAATGCTGGGTCAGAGCAGAGGGAGGAGCGGAGGATGGGGGCGACTGCCCAGCTGATGTCAGATTTTCAAATGAGCAGGGTCCCCCGCAGCCAGTACCCGCTCCACTGCAGGGGCTGTCACAGGTCCAGACCACCCGTTTGAGGGGGGAGTCTGCCTGGGCTGCAGCTCCCGGGGGCGGGCCCTCGGCCAGACTCAGGATGCCTACCAGGCGGGAGGGGCAGGTGCTGAGACAGGAGCGGGGCGGGGGGGGGGGGGGGTGCGCAGGGGCTGCGGGCAGAGCCAGGCTCCCCCGCGGGTCCGGCACTTGGTACGCTCCAGGACCGAACCGCTCCTTCCAGCATCCTTCGTCCCGCAGGTACCAGCTGTCGGGGCAGCGCCTGAGCTCAGGAACTGGGACCAGCCCTCCGGGGAGCACTGACCTGCCCACCCCGGGGCCTCTGTGTTGGCAGCTTCTGCGCCAGAAGCTTTCAGCTGCACCTCCCGGCAAGGTGGGGCACCCACCCCCGGCACAAGGCTCTGGTGCCCCCCCCTGACCCCGCTCCCCAGGCCGCCGCTGCCTGTGGCCTCAGGTGAGTCGGGAGCATCTTGCTTTCCCCCTTGGGGCTCAAGGGGGCAGGTGGGGACTGGGTACCCTGCCCATCAGGGCGGGGCTCCTTCTGGCTGAGGCTTTCCGAGCGGGAACACCTGGCTCCACGGGCTGAAAGGCCTGAAGTCGTGCATGTTGGGGGGTCGGTGTGGCCCAGGCCATGTGGGAGTCTGGGGAGCATCTCACCACCCCCCTTCATTTCCTCAGCGGAGGACGACAGGGGTGCGGGAGGCCGCTGGCGGATGGGGATGGGGATGGGGAGAACAAGATATTGGGGCACATGACCCCAGCCCTGAGGGTGGGTGAGCGAGCCTGGAGGGGCCTTCAGTGGAGATTGCTCTGAGCTGCCCCTCCCTCCCCTCCAGGATGAAAGGGGAGACCCCTGTGAACAGCACCATGAGCATCGGGCAAGCCCGCAAGATGGTGGAGCAGCTGAAGATCGAGGCCAGCCTTTGCCGGATAAAGGTGGGCGGATCCTGGGTCCCCCGCGGGCCCCGCTGTGCGGTAGCTCCCCGCCCCGCAGGGTCAGGGATGCTGTTCCCCTGGCCGCCCTGAGGCCGGGCGGGGCCGGCTCGGTGCCAAGGGGGTCCCCGGGCTTCTGTGGGGGGCGAGGCAGGGAAGGCGGTCCGCGGGGCCTCGGGGTGAGGACAGCCCCGGGCCTGGTGGCTACAGCCCCTCCCGGTGCCCAGGTGTCCAAGGCGGCGGCCGATCTGATGTCCTACTGCGACGCCCACGCCTGCGAGGACCCCCTCATCACCCCCGTGCCCACCTCGGAGAACCCCTTCCGGGAGAAGAAGTTCTTCTGTGCCCTCCTCTGAGCCGCCCGTCCCCGAGCCCCGCGTCCCCGCAGCCCGCGTCCTCCTCCTCCGCGCCCCGGCCGCACCTGGGCGGTCCCCGGAGCACGAGGCCCGCCCTCGCCCGCCGGCGCCCCGTTTCCCCGCCCCCCGGGCGCCCTCGGCCCCGCCCCGCCCCGCCCGCCGGCCGCCGGCCCCCGCCGCTCCCCTCGGCGACCCGCTGACCATGGAGAGAGGGGCGAGCCGCGGGCTGGCTCCCGCCGCACCTGGAGCTGTGGGGAGGGGGAAGCCATTTGCAGAATAAAGTCACCCAGAGTCTCCGAGGCACAGCGCCCGTGTCCGCGGTCTTTGGGGGGCTCATCAGTCTGGGGGGGCGGCCGTGGGAGGCTGCGAGGCCGGGGACAGGGCCCGTCCAGGCGGGTCCGACACCGTCCGGGACGGAGATCGGGGGGTGGGGGTCGGGGGGGCAGGCGCGAGTGGAAGAATCGTTACAACCGACCCTCGGCGGCTACGGGGGACGCGCGCGGGGCGGTGGGCAGCGAAGGCAAGTGACAGAAAACACGAACCGAGTGGGTCTAGGGAGGGAGTCGGGCGGGCGGCCGCCGACGGGAGGCCCCGGGGAGGGAGGGAGGAGCTCGGCGCCAGTTCCTGCGGGGAGGCCGGCCTCGCTTCTAAGATGGCCGCGCCCACCGGGGCCCGCTCCAAGATGGCCGCCGCCATGGGCCCCACGTCACCGCGTCTCTGCGCTCGGCGCCTCTCGGCCGGCCCCATTCTCAAAATGGCGGCCCCGGGCGGCTGGAGTTCTCAACATGGTCCCTTCCGTGCTCGTCTGGTCTCAAAATGGCTGCCCCGTCCTCGCGAACTGGATCGCCCCTCGTACCCACCCCGGGGCCTGGCAGCCGACGCCCCAGACCCGGGGGAGGCGGGCGGGGGCTGCAGCCCGCGGCCGTGGGGCAGCGAGCTCTGCGCGGCGGGCTCCGGCGGGGCCATCGAGTTTCTCCAGTTTTCCGAATGGCGGCCCCCAGGACGCCTCGGCCTCCCCGCAGGCCCACCTGCCCACCGCCCCACAGGCCTTTCCGAAGCCTCTTCCTTCCAGGCGCAAACTGGGGGGACCAGGCCAAGGCAGAGGTCGTCAGCCGCAGGATGCCGCCCCCCAGGGACTGTCAAGGCTCCCCCAATCCGGGGATGCACCCTTCTTCGGGGAAGCTTAAGCCAGTTCATGTTTGGTGCCGGGATACTTTTTTTTGGGGGGGGGCGCGGGGAGGTCAAGGGGGTGCCTCTAGCAATGGGAGGGTGCCCTGTACCATGGATAGCCATCACCCCAGGCCCCCCCCCCCCCCCCCCCCCCGCTTTCACGGGAAGCGAGGGGAGGGGAGTGCGGAGGACGCTGGCTGCCCTCCCAGTGGAGACCCGGCCCTTTCCTGCTCGCACCGGCCTCCCGGGAGCTGGTGGGAAGCTGCGTCCCAGGCCTGGCGCATGGCGGGCACCAAGTGCCAGAGGGGATGGCGGGCAGGGCGGGGGCGACGCCAAGGACCTTTCTCTTCCTGCGGCCTCAGCGCTTGGCGAATTCCAAGGAGTCAGTGAAAATTTCCACATCAGCCAGACTGGTAAAAAGCCGGGAGTGCTCAATCAATGTAATCTTGATACTTTTTAAAAAAAAACAAAAAACCTTTGCTCAACTTTCCTGCACACGAATTTTCATACTCGTGATACCAGGGGCAATGCTGCGGAGACCAGGCCTGAGCTGTGAATAAGCATTAAAGTGATTACCACAGGCGGTAGCACTAACTACCCTCAGGCAGGCCCTGGGACCGAGGGGAGCCTCAGGGTACACGCGGCGGACCCGGGTCCGAATCCGAATCCGTCCAGTAGCGAGAAGCCGGCGGTGTCTAGACCTATCAGGGCTCCTGCAAACACTGGCCCTCCATGCGCCTGCGCCCCCAGCCCGGGTACGTCCCTGTGAGAGGACAATGAGGGCCAGTGCAGCTGTAGCCGCAGTAGTGCGTTTGTTAGTGACCGTCTCATTCTCCAAGTTCACTAGGAAATAACCCCCATCAAACACCCTCTGTTGAATGACTAGGCTTTACTCCTAAGTGGCAATTACTCATGAATAAACTTATTTGGCCATAAATGGAACCTTAGATTTAACTTCAAGCATCCAACTGGTTTTAGTATAGGCCAAATACAGAGATCTGAAATAATTTGTTTTCTTCTATTCCCATGGCTCAAGCTCTTAGCATAAGCAAGCACTGAGTAGGCCAGCAACCCGCAGTGAAGGCATGGCTGGCACCCAAGTGAAGCCATGGTGGAGTAGGAAGGAGTCAGCCATCCAGGAGGAAAGCCATCCTTGGTTGGACCCAGTGCAACTGGAAGCAGCATCAAAAGTAAATAACTCCCCCAGATGACACACTCCACCCGTCAGTGCAGCCACAGGACAGAGAGTGAATTCAATCCAAATGGTTATTTATTCTAAAACTGGAAGCTACTGTGCCTACAGAGTCGCCAGAATGTTGTAATGAGAACAGGGGAGGAAAAAGTTACAGATGTAAACAATGACACAGTTACATTTTTTTAAAAATGGTAAAACCCTTTTTTACTGGCCACTTCCAAGAATGCTTTACAGGTTGTGCAAAAACATTTACAGGCTCCATGTGCTGTTTGTTTTTCTCACAAGCGTTTCCATCTACAACTACAACAGAGGTCTGATAAAACACTAAAATCTAAGGAAAACAGGCTAGGGATCCCGTCTGTTAATCCACATTTGCCCCCTTAACATTTTTTTTTTTTTAATAATAAAAAGACAGAAACAAAACCCAGACATCTCGTGTTGCTGTGAGTGCTCGGATTAAACCAACAAGGACGTGGCAGTTTCACTCTCCACCCACCTAGAAAAACAGCTTTTTTGTGTTGTAAAGGTGACTTTCTAGTGTCAAAATTTAACAGCAAGTACCTCCCCTAATCCTCCCTCCCCCCAAGAAACCCAGAGGGGCAGAGTTTGTCCCCCGGGCCCTGAGGCCTGGCATCCACAAACCATGTCATAGACTGCAAAAGGATGCTATTTGCTGGAGGACTAGATATTTAAAAGGGGGTGGCAGTTTCTGCCTCAGATTTAATTTTCTATTATAACATGATCTTGCCCTAAGAGAATTTCTTTGGGCTCCAGTTTTCACCTTCTTGGCCTGATACTATGAGCAAAGCTTCTCAAAACTCCCTTAATAATAATAAAAAGTTAGTGGGTTACAGAAAAGTTCATGCAATCACTTCACCCACTGCCACACACAAATCCATTCGACGGCACCACAAAAAAGCAGTGTCCAGAGAAGACATCATGAGCAAGCAAAGTTACTTCCTACCAGCCCCCCATTCCAGCCTGGGGGTCAGAGGTACTTGTGGGACAGAAGGGTATTACAGACGGGCAACTAGAGCCAGACGAGAGCCTGCAGACCTAGGGAAGGGCTGCATGGTGGTCACAGTGGGAGAGGGTGAGAGATCAAATCTCGGCACAAAACTTTAAACACAGAACTGCTCAGGTGAGGAAATGGAAGTGAAGCTTTTTCTAGTAACACAACCTAGGCTCTTGCCTCACCAGGAAGCGCTGCAACATGTGGTGTTTGCTGAATAAGCTCTTGGCGGACTCCATGCTGAGCTGCTGAGCGGGAAGATGAATTAAAACTGAAGCTACATACTGGAAGAGCATTCCCAGGGCCCACCCGTATCCTTGAACCCGGGCACCTGAAGCTGTTAAGAACTGGGAGGGTGCTGGTAAAGTTGCAAGGACCATCCCAACTGAAGTCTTGGCTAGAGGCCTCTCTGGGGACACGAAGTAAAGCACCCCAGAAGGAACCCTGTTTCAGTAAGCCAGGAAGGGGCGCCCCTTTCATGCACACATCACACACATTCACACTCTTCCCAAGTTGCAGCAGCCCCACTGAGCTGCCTCCCACCCCCACCCTCCCCTTCTATTCACTTTCTACCTGTGTATCAAAAAGACCAGCGGGGCTCGTGCCCTCCACACTGTATAAAATAGTCGCTATTCTCAGCACCTGGGCCTGGGAGCCCACACCACAGGATTCACTATATACACATCCTGCTGCCATGAGCAGAATCCTGCTTCATTCCTGTGAGCGGAAACCCTGAGAAACGTTCCTTCTCTTGCACTTTAAGAGGACAGATGCTCTAACAGAGATGATTCCAGAGACTTCGTGCCTATCTCAACCTTGGAAGACAGAGAGGACAGACTGACGATCACCATCTTCAGGCTGAGGCCTGCAACCCCATTCTCCCCCGAGACTGGATGGGAATTCATTAATGGGTACAGAGAGGGTGCAAGCTATTCTGCTCTGCGAACAAGCACAGCCCCCTGCCTCCTTAGCCTGGGAATCCTATATAATCCATCCACCCAATTGGTAGTCTCCAGGCCTCAGCCGAACAGCACAAAGGCACAGGAAAGTGGAGACAATGCCACTCTGGCCTCCCAGCCCACCAGACCAGATATCCCAAGAGGGAAAGGTTGGTAAAGAAAATACAAACGGTTAGTTGGTGCAAGTGATTGATAAGAGCCAATCGTTTATTTCACTGCCCCAGTCACAAGCTCTCCCTCTGTCCCACTCCTGCCTGCTACGGAGAGTGCCCTCGCACGCCTGCTCACCCTCCACACGCCCTCCTCACTCTCCCTCACATGGCTGTGGTCCTGCTGCCGTACAGGGTTAAAGGGTGACTTTTCAGTCCTTTTCCTGTCCGACTGCAGGGTATAGGACAGGCAGCCCTAAGTGCTGCTTGCTGAGCAAATGTTTTTTGATTACAAATATCTAACTAGGTTTGAAATGTTTTATAGAATAAGACAATATTCTTTTCAACAAACTTTAAAAAAAATGTACAGTTTTGTTGTTTGTTTCCACCTCCCCCCACCCCCACCCTTGCTTGCGCACCCTCCCTCCCACCACCCCTCCCCGGCAGCTCAGCCCCACCCCGACAGCCCCTGTTTTCCTTGGTTGTGTTTTGGGGGATGGCTGGCACCCCCAGAGATTCAGCTTCATGGCTGACAGGTGACAAGGGCAGAGGCTTCACCGATACCCTTGGTAACCGTAGTAGTTCCTGTAGTATCGGTCTCTGTCCTGGGGGTGGTGGTAGTAGTAATTCTGCCACTAGAAGAGAGGGGAACCCCGTCACCTGAGGCCACAGCTGGCTGAGGACCGAGAGGCAAGACACTCAGCCCTCTGGCCCTGCCTCCCTTCACCCTCTATCCCCAGAAGATACTCACATCCCGATTGTACTGTCTGTAATAGTCTCTGTATCTGTTGTACTCGTAATCTCGGCTATAGAATCGATCATAATCTCCCCGGTATCGATCGTAGAAATTACGGTAACCCTGAGAAAGGAGAAACAGGAGTGAAGACTTAGGGGTTTCCAGTATCCCGATCCACTGCTATCCCCCGTCTTAAGTGAAACACACCTCAGCTGGATTTTATCACAGACTTAATCTTCCCAGGACAAATTCTCCAGAGGAACACATTAAACGGGCACAAGCTCAGCCCTGAAAACAGCCCAAACCACTCTGCTCCCCCAAGCCAAGAGGAATGCTAGCACGGCCCAGAGGAGGAGCAGGAGGAGAGCTGCACTCACCCCTCTGTTTCCAGACTGCCCCCAGTACTGCTGCCCGTAGGCCCGGTTGTCGTAGCCTCGGCGCTGCCCGCCCACTGGAAGAGAAACGGGAGAGCGCGCTCAGACAGCTGGCGTGGGGTCCTGGCTCCATGGCTGAGTGGAAATCAAAAAGTTGGAGCCCAAGGCAATTCTGGGAGAATAGGCGGCCTGCTTCTGTCAGGCTCACACAACGTTAATTAAAGCACGAGCCAGGATCTCTTAGGAAGTCTGAGGGGGAAGGCAGAGGAAGAGCGACACAAGAAAACCAAGCCACCTTGCTTTGGAAGCTCCCCAATTCCTGCAAAATACTTCAGATGGCAAAAAAGTACTTGGCCGAGTTAGAAACATCAGTAAATGCTGCCATTCACAGAACCACTGACTTTCAATCCTGGCAGGGATCTCAGGGGTGATATAACCCGGGCCCATCATCTTATACAAACGGAACAAAGTCTAAGTGACCAACTCCTCCAGGGTAGGCACTGTTGGTATTCCCAGTGCCTAGCATGTAACAGGCATGCAAACATTTTGTTGACTTGCAAACACACACACACACACACACACACACACACACACACACACACACATTTTTAAAGGGCAGTGAATGCACAGTGGAAGGTTAACTGACAAGCTAGACATTCAAGAAGGATATTAATTCCACAAGTAGCCTAAATTACTTTGTAACCCCCCAAATTACTGAATAATGCATTCACTTTCTGGTCTATATGGTTGTGTTGATCCACTAGACAGAGCATTAAGAAAACTTAAAGTGAGGATCCAATTTCACTGCACAAATCCTTTAGATATGAGGCAACAGTGAAGTGGGAAACCTACATATACAAGTGAAAACTAGACAAATGAGAAGGCCCAAGCATTGCTTTTCACAGAAGCAAATATTTGTGTTGAAAAATAACCACCGTTTACGGAAGGGTTATGGAAAAAGCACAAGAAGCTGGGGTTAAAGCACACAGGAAGAAATAAGCTCCATAAAGAAGTCACTTCCTTATTCCTGGTTAGTGACCTGACATGGTTTCCTTATGGATCCTGCTCAGCACAAAGCACAGACTGGGGCCAGGGGCTGGCTGGCCCCCAGGACTCACCATAGCCTTGGCCTTGGCCTCGGCTTCGGTTCTGCCGGTTGCGCTTGTTTCGATTGTTTCGGCGGTTTGTCCGTTTCTCAGAGGGGGGCAGCAGCTTCCTTGCCTCCTCCTTGTACTTAGTGACAAGAGGCTGAGCTTCTTCCTTCTCCAGCTCCCCATATGTCACCTCATCCATGTAGTCGCATTTTTCAGGCAAAGAGAAGTTGGCTGTAAGAGTAAGAGAGAAGCTTGTGGGCCTGAAAAGTGCATAGATGGGTAAGATCTCATTATAAAAATGATTACAGGAAGAATAAGATTTCCTAAGCTCCTCTACTAAATGCACAAAAAAGTACTGGTACTTTATCTACCATAGGTTTTCCCTAAATTGTAACAGCCACAGGCAAAGGGCTACTGTAAGTGGTAGATGTACAAGTTCTCAAGTGACCCATAATAAATTAGGAGTCAACTGGGTTAAGGTTTCTTATCAGGACAGAAGCAGGTAGCCAGAGGCTAAAAGTAACTGAGTAAGTTTTGGTGTTGGTTAGATAAGACACTAAGAAATACAAGTTCAGAGGCTGAGTCCCAGTGGAATTCAGTTCAATGGGGGCTCTCTTAATTCTTAGATGAATCCAGTTAACCCTCTTGAACTAAATTCCTCCAACTGCCTATCAGTTATGGACTGGCATAGTTCATTCTGTCTAAACTCGGACAATCTGGCTCTTAGATGTGTAACCAGCTCCCATCCCTGGGTGTTAAAAATCACACTCTGAAGGGAACAGCAGGATGTGGGATCAATCAGGACAGGTAATTCTGCCTCATAGGGACTTTGCTGTTAGGCTTTGTATTGCATTAAAGATTTCAGGCTCCTACCAAAAACCACAAGAAGCAAGCCTACTGTGTTATCAGAAATCAAGACATAATGATGAGATCATTCAATCCAACCACTGTATTTTAATCTGAATCATAATACTCCCCCCAACCCCAAATATAAATTGAATAAAGCAGAGCTTCCTTTCGTTCACAATTGCCCTACATCTAGAATAGTGCTAGGCAAGTAGATAGTTTTAAGTACTGACTATATGACTAACTGACTCAATGAAGCCTCTGCCTTGAATTTTAATTACCCTGTGGTCAATCACTATTGTGTCTTACCCAGAATGACCAAGGTTAGTGCTTCTCCTTTCACTCTGCTTACTCATTTACCTACAAGCACTCACACCCGTTCATTTACTCCCCAGGTTTACACTTGAGGTGTGGAGAATCCCTCCAGGGCTCAGAGCCTAGTGAGCTGTGCGCTGACCAAGGACAGGTGCCTGACTGGTACAATTTCCGCCCACCTTTCATCTCCAGCATGATGGACTCAGGCACATCATCCCCCTCCACTTCCTTCCTCCACTCCAGCCTCTGCTTCCAGTCCTCCTCGCTCGGGACAACCACCACCACTTTCCGAGAGAACGTCTTAAACAGCAACAGTTTCCGCCGTTGGCCGGAGTTGTACACGTTACACTAGGGACAAGAGGAATACCAGATGTTTTAGGAATAGAAATCATCAAATTCGGCGAAAACACTTACTGAGCACCCTTTACAAATGAGGCACCCGACTAGGAGTCTTATAGACACAATCTCCTTTGATTCTTTAAACTCCATGTGACAGATATTACTGGGTTTTGCACATCAGGAAAATCGAGACTCATGGAGGCCAAGACTTTTCCAAGGTAACAAACCCAGTAAGTGGGGGAGCCAGGAGTCCTATGGAGCGCTAACGCTCTTTCCCTGGCCTCCAGGATGTGCTTCCTATCTGGGCTCATGTTCTCTCTGGTAAAACACTGACAGAAGACCTCTGAGTTCAAAAGACATGACAACTATAACATACAACCTTCTGGTCCTAATTAAGTAAACCGATTCTGTTCCTTAACTGTCTTTCTACAAAGGCACCCCACTTTGACTCTAGGCAATTGTATCAGATTAAATGGATGCCAAAATGTTCATCTTGGGATTTTCTGTAAAATGAGGTTTCTTTTGAATGTCTGAAAAGTACCTGATCAAGAATGAAGTTCCTCTTTGTCCGGGAAGCAATCTGGACCAGTTTGCTAAGGCACTGGGAGGCTTGCTGAACTAAAAGGTCTCGGCTTTTGGGGTCCATTTCTGGCTCCTCAAGCCCCTTCATCTGATGAGTTTGAGAGGAAAGGAAGAGAAACGCAAGAAGTTATACAGCAAGTTAAAGCCTAAGAGTCATAGGTAACTGTCACTTCTTTAATGCCACCAAGGCTGTCACATCAGTTCATTCCCATTCCTCAGTGCCATGAATGTTGTCCATTTTATGCAGGAGTCACTTCTAATCTTAATCTGAATATATTCCGGATTTTATCATCTTTCAGAAATATGACAACACAGCCAAGAAGAAAAAAAAAGCCCTCCCTTTAACATGTATTGAGAAGAATTCCCTTCTCTATCTGTGTTGTCAGACACCTGAAAGACTAACTCCACTGGGAAAAGGTTACAGGAGCACCTTGATACCTTCAGAGCAAATACCCAGCTGACTCATCTCTTGCAGCAACTCACCCTCATTTGATTGAGGACAGTCTCAGCTCCCAGGACATTGTATCTTTTCTCAGGGTTTTCTTTTGAGTATTTCAGTGCCCACTGAGTCTTTCCAGATCCGGGCAGACCCACCATCAGAATCACCTGCAAACAAACAGAACCAGGAATGCCATAAAAAATAAGCAAGGGTCATGTGTAAAAGCCCACTTTCATAATACCCTCCCTTGCCCCAGGTCAGTAGAACTTTGAGAAGAAAAGCCCCCCCGACCCCCCCCCCCCCAATCACTCCACAGCATGAGCACCAAGCCTTCTGCACACTGTGTTGCATACCTCACACTCCTCTATGGTCTTAGGTGGGACTGCAGTGCGCACACGCTCCTCAACAGGCACAGCATGGATGAACACAAACTCTTCTGGTGGTGGGAAGAAGGGCTCCTCCTTCTGACCGAAGTTTAATTCTACAACACAATTTTTGCAGAGGACATGGGGTAGGAGCGCCCGGTCTGCCAGGAATTCCTTGTTGATCCGGAATGCCACACCAAGGTCTTCTCCATTCTTGGAAAAGGAAAGTTCTACTTCTTCAGTCTCAAAATTCTACATTGACAAAAGACAAGAGCACATATGGGCTTGTAGGGTTTGAGGTTGATTGAATCTTACAATTTAATCTTTAAGCAATGCATCAAATACATGCCCTCTACCCTCTCCCTGCTGTGAATCCACAACTTTCAGGAGCACTTACAGCAAAGCAGCCAATGACATCATTCTCCCCAAAAGTTTGGCCAAATTCCTCAAATTGCCCATTCTCTGCCTTGAGTCCTCGTCCATCAAAACCATAAGAGAATTCATCCTCACCTAGAATAGTGAACAAATTAGTTACCTACACCCAAACTTCCCATGGAGTAAGCCATATGGTACAAACATTAATGATGAAGTTAAGTAACTTTACCAAGCTGTGGATGGGAAAAATCCACAGACCATCCCACTCGAAGGAGAGAAACCTCTGTGCAGCCTTCTTTCATTGGGAGATTCTGGGTTACCTGGGCAAGTCAGAAAAAACCTCTCAGATACTCTGGCCAACTCAGAAGCAAAGTTTGTTAAAAAACAACAACAAAAGATATTTATTTATTTAACTTTCACCCAAAGATATGTTTTGATGGTGTTTGGAGAGAGGGAGGGAGAGAGAGAGAAACATCCATCAGTCATCTCCCATATATACTCTGACCAGGAGTCAACCCAGGTACGTGCCCTGACTAGAAATCAGACCTACAACACTTGTTTGTGTACAGGATCACGCTCCAACCAACTGAGCAACAAGGCCAGAGCAAGACAAGATTTCTATACCAACGGAAAAGGACAACCATCACAACTTAGCGTCACAATAATAACTGCCAATGAACTTAAACCAAAGCCCTGGGAAGAGACAGTTTCTTGATTACTGGAGCTAAGGTTATTATTGAAGCGTGGTGCCTTTTTCTCCACTAATAAAATTCTGGTGGGCAGGAGTCCAGTACATAGGAGTTTAATGAATAATTTAATAAATGAACGGTCTTAATGAGCTGTACAGACTACCTTGGCCTCAAAGCAGACTTTCCCCTTTGTCACTCCATAAGTACTCCTTGCCCCAGACCACAGGGTAGGGAACTTCTCTGAGAAAAGTGGCTGCCCTCCATAGCGGTCTTTGCTCACTTGAAAATGGAGATCAGAGGTATCTGTTAAGAAAGAAGCAATCGGTTAACACTTGAAAGCCACCTACAGCACACACGTATACTCAGTTGCCCGGTTGTCAAGAATGGATACAAAATCTATCATGTGCTAAATCTCTTAAAAATTGCAGGCCATGAAATGTTAATCTCCAAAATCACTTCTGATTGGTTAAAACCCCAACCTGTCTGCCTTATACATACACGTGTCCAGGTTCACAAGAGTGTCATCTTCCTCCTCATCTTTTGCCTCTTCTTCAGGGGGCGGTGGAGACTTGGAGCTACACACATAGAGAAAAGCAAATACAATGTAACCAAAGGCCTCCGCTTGGAGGGGTGTCTGCAGGACATGATGTCTGTTTTAAACTATAAGCGAATATAACATCCAGCAGACAGCTTCGTTCAGTAACGAGAAAAGGGCAACAGGAGCTTTCAGAGTAGATTCGATCTAAAACTTATGCCTATAAAAACCTATTCCATTTTTAATCCACCCCTTTCCAACTCGCCAATCAACACCAGGTACACCAAAACCAGAGCAGACACTCCCTTCAAGGAAAGGGTCCGTTTCCCTCACCGGCTGTGGTAAGCCTCCTCTCGGAATTCATAGTAAGCTCGGCCATGTTCATCCTTCTCATCCCGCTGTCTCTTTACCCCCCGCCGCTCACCATCTGAGCCTGCTGGTTTTGACTTTTCACTATCTTGGTCATCTCCTACAAAAAGGAGGGAAAGAAAATCAGCAGTTTTCATATTGGAGTGTAGAATAAGCTCAGAACCAACAGAAACTAAAGGGGGATCTGAGTATCTGTCTCATCAGAATAGCCAAATTAACCCCACTGCATCCACAGAACGTTTCATTTCCAAAGATCATCTTCCTACATTGGCTGAAATTGTATTTATTTTTTTAAAGTATACTATGGGCTAATTACAGGCAAGCAATAGACATAAATTGGACAATTTTTGCATTCTAAATTTATCTGCTTAAATCAGGTCAAACTTGCAGCTTTCCCTAACAATATGACATTAAAAAAAACTTCATTGGTTAATTTAATTTTGATTCTGAATGGTCAGATTTGGATTTAAGCTAGATACAAACCATATTTTCCAACACTTTTCCACAGCTTCATGATACAGAGCCTCAATTTAGAAAAACAAGGAGTTTGCCTCTCCAGCTTTAAAATGCACAGCCATCCACGCATTTACTTCCACAGCAAGCGGTACAGGTGCGTGACACAGAGCTGTATTTTTATCCTGGATTTTTACTGCAAGTTGCGAGAGCTAAACCATTCATTCACAAGAGGCACATCTTTTAATACTGCATCTTTACTGCACATAATTTGGGGGCAGAAAGGTGCTATCAGATATTCAGCAACATTCTCTGCTAGAGGGAAAAAACTCAGGAGTTTTTCCTTAAGCCTCTGTAGTGTTCAATACAAAGGTTTTTAAACAATAATTTAAGGCAGTCTCTTATTCTTTAACCTTTTTTATTTTATTTTCCCCCATCACTGTTTATCCCCTCTATGCCCTCTTCCACCTCCCTCCACCTCTTCCTCAACCTTTTTTATCTGCTATTCGGGGTACACATTATGTGAAAGGTTATGTAATGGGATTGTTGTTCCAGGACGTAGGCAAACAATCTTCAAGTTGCACGTGATTATTGTAGAATGGGTTCCAATTAATGCCACGATACTAAGTAGCAGCCCAAACAATGTATTAAGAACTAAGGCGGCAGCCCACTTCATAGGAAGCCTTAGAAGCAGCTCTAGTTTTCCTCCTTATTCTGACAGATTATTTACAATTTAGAATTAAAGTGAGTTATTGCCAAATGATGGGTGGGTTACATAGTTACTGGTCAGCTTAACCATCCAATCACTTCCAAGGAAGGCAGGTGACTAACTCCCTGGGGCAACTTTACACATTCTCTTCCCCAAGGTGACTTGATGGGCCCACCAACACCTCAACCATTTCAACGCAGTTCATGGGGAGCCTGAAATGTAAAAGGCTAAGTGTGCACCAAATTTACAGATCTGCCCACCCATCAACTCAGTGGGAAGATTACATTTTAATCATAATACAGGCAAGGCAAAAGCCCTAGCCAGCTCTAACTGACTTATTCTAAATGCACTAGATAAGACTTCTCTTCACTAGTTAACTATTAAACTCGACACCGTCACGCCACAGGCTGAGCCCCGCTGCTGCTAGCGCTGGAGCAAGGTTAGATCGCCAGATTCCGTGGCTCAGGCTCCCCCACTGTGCGTCTGATGGATCGAACTCTGACGAATTTAGTTACTGCTTCATATTTTCATGGCGAAAAAGTCAACAGCCAGCCCAAAGGCCAAAGCCTCCAACAGGCGGTCTGGCTGTCCGGGGACTGCCGGTGCCCCGCGCACCCCCGGTTTAGGAAGAGGTAACCAGCAGGTGGGGGCTGCTCCACAGGTAGCTCACAAGCCGTTCGCAGGCACCACCGCTCGCTTCCATCCACTACCGCCAACGACCCAAGCCAGGCGGGGCCTCCCTCCTGCAGAGCGGGGCCACCCGGGGCGGCCAAACCTCCCAGAAAGGTGCGGAGAGAATAGAAGCCACCTCCCCCGGGGAATCCCACCCAATGGCGAAGGGAATCTTGCACTTCAGGCAAGTGAGAACAAGGGATCGGACCCCGGGGTGCAAGACTGGGTGCTTGGGACGAGGGCGCACCCGGCAGGTCGGAGCCGGGCTCCGCCGCCAGCACCTCACCCTGTTCCTCTGCGGCCTTGTCACCCGGCGCCTCGGATCCCGGCGTCTCGTCCCCGCTCCGCTCCTCCGGCTCGTCTTCTTCCCCTTTGCCGGTGCCCTGCTCTTCGCCACCATTGACGCCACCTGACTCGGCCGGGGCCTCCTCAGCCGGCTTCTCGGAAGCATCGGGCTCGGGCTCGGCCTCGGGCTCGGGCTCGGCCTCGGCCTCGGGCTCAGGCTCGGGCTCAGGCTCGGCCTCGGCCTCGGCCGCGGCCTCCACGGCTGCCTCCTCCGGAGGCTCCGGCGGCGGCTGCGAGGCCTGGTCCGAGGCCTGGGCAGGAGGTGGCTCTTCGTCCTCGTCCTCAAGCAGCGCCTCCTCGTCCTCCTCCTCCTCTTCGTCCTCCTCTTCGTCCCCGCCCGGGCCGCCGCCCGACGCGGCCACAGGCCGAGGCTCCGCCTTGCAGGCCCCGCCGGGCACGGCCCCGCCACCACCGGCCTCGTCCTCGAGCATCTCGGCGTCCAGCGCCTCCTGCAGCCGCTGCGCCAGATCCACCTTGAGGCCGCGCGAGTCCAGGCCCCGCCGCTGCAGCTCCGACCGCAGCTCGGTCACTTTCAGCCGCTTCACCTCCATTGCCGCCGCCGCCTCCTCCGCCTCCCGCTGCCTCCTCCCCTGCGAACCGACGACCGAGCACGACCGCGCAGGCGCCGCCGCCGCCCGCCTCCGCTTCACGCGCCAGCACTGAGCCCGCGCGAGCGAGCGCACGCACGGACGCACGCAGGCGGCGAGGGCCGCGCGCAGCCTCTACGACGGTTCTCCTTTCGGCTCCCCTCCCCTTCGCAGCCCCGGGAGCCCAAACAACGGAGCGGGGAAATCTCTCCCTTCCCGCAGCCTCTTCCCTCTGTTACCAGCCGCGGGCGGGCGCGCGCCGAGGACGACGGACTTCCCTCCCTTTGCCTCCCGCCCCCTCTCGCGTGCTGGCCAATCGCCGCCGGTGTTCCACTGCGCAGCCGCGCCGGAGCCGGAGACGGGAGAGACTGGCTGCCGCTCAAGTGCCTCGTAGCATGGAGGCGTGTGCGCGCCCTGCTTTCCGTACTTCCAGCCGGGAATCGCGCAGCCGCCCGGACCTCCCCTCCCGCACGCCCCTCCCACCCCGCCACCACCTTCACTCGGTCTGACTTCCAATCGCGCTTTCCTCTTGGGGCTTGCTCCCTAGTCTCTTTTCCTAAGTATGCAGCAGCTTCTTCGGAGTTAAAAAAAAAAAGAAGACAAGTTGTTGCAACGTGAAAGCCTCCTAGTAATCGTCTTTCTGGCTAGTAAACCGAAGGGCTCTCCAAAACCAAGAAATACAGTAACCTCTTGCTCCGCCCCAACCCTCAATTTCTACCTAGCAACAGATGACCGACCTCGCCTTGTAGCTAGTCTATTGGCCAACTTGAATCGTCACCTGCAATTTTGATTGGTCACCGTGATAATCCGAATTTTTCCAATTGGCGAAGCTGCCACGGGCTCCCCCGCCCCCCCCCCTTTGGTCCGCAGAGGGAGCTGGAAAGGCGGGGTCGTTCCTGCGGGATTACTTTTCTGGGGCCGCCCCTGATTGGGCGGCGTGGTGCGATGCGCGCGACCCTTTAGACAACAAACTGTCAAGGGACCGGACCCTGTCCTCTGGGTGCTCCCACCCGTAATCGGAAACCCAGGGGCAGACTTCCGGGCTCCGGCCCTTGCAGAGGGCCAGGGGCTGGCCGCGGGGCTCGGAGGACTTGCAGCTGCTGCTCGGCCGCCGGGTCCGTCGCGGCCTTTGGGCCGTGGTGCACGGGCCACTTTGGCCTGCGTTTCCCAGCTCCGGGCACAGACATCCACGAATGCTTCTTGAATATACGTGCGAATAGAGAGTCGGGACGGAGGCAAGTCCTTTAAACTGCTCTAAGCAATGGTCACCGCCTACTTTCTTCCACTTCCAGGTCGGGGAGGTGTGTCCCAAAGAAAGGAGGAAGCAAGTTCCGCCGGCGTCCGCACGCCTGCCCCAATTCCTAGGGAGCCCTTTGCGTTTTCGGGGTCCCCTCACTCCAGAAAAATCACACAGCCTCTGGCTTTCCTCTTCCCACACCCGCTCACTGGTTCGTCCCCTGCACTGCTAGCGATCGGAAACACCGCCGGAGGAAGGGCGGGAGGGGCTGCCGTAGAAACCCGCAGAGCTCGCTCCCTGGAGGCCCCCGGGGCGGGCGGGAGGGCAGTTTCCTGCCTTACATCGGCCACCAAACCGGTCACGCTGCTCCCTCCGGCAGAGCTTCAGTTGCTCTTTCCCTTCCCAGTTCCGCAGGACTGCTGGGCGACAGAGCCATGGACAAGCGTCTGCAGGAGGCTCAGCTGTACAAGGAGGAAGGGAACCTGCGTTACCGGGAAGGGAAGTACCGAGATGCTGTGAGTAGGTACCATCGAGCTCTGCTTCAGCTGCGGGGTCTGGATCCCAGTCTGCCCTCCCCGATCCCTGATCTGGGACACGAGGGCCCGGCTCTCACCCCTACCCAAGAACACATGCTGCACACCACCCAGACAGACTGCTACAACAACCTAGCGGGTAAGGACAGGGCCGAAGGGCGGGGAGGGGAACCAGACAGGCACACGGACATCTGTGAACGTGGAGAAAAACACTGAGGACTTTCCTGCTGTCATCCAGTTATTCTGCCAAGAATGGAAATATATGTCCCCTGGCCGGGTAGCTCAGTTGGTTAGGGCGTGTTCCTGATGAGCCAAGGTGGCAGGTTCGATGCCAGGACAGGGCACATACAAGAAGTAACCAATATAACCAATAATGCATAAATAAGTGGACAACAAATCCATCCCCCCTCCTTTCCCTCCCCCCCCTCTTTTGCTTTCTAAAATAAATAAAAGTTAAAAATCCTTTATCAAATATATACTTTTCCCCCCCCCAATTTATAGGGCTCTAATTGAGTTTCTCTAGAGCAGCTCAAACATCACCTGGAGGGTTTGTTAAACACAACTCCCCAGTCCCACCCCCAGAGATTCGGATTTAATGGGTCCCAGGTGGTGCCTACTATTTGTTTGCAGAGTCTCTGGTGATGCTGATAGATTTAGGAAATTTTGCACACAATAGAGAAAATACCGAGTTTACATAGAAGGGAAGGCATTTTTTAAAAAAACACACGTGTTTTTATTGTTTTCTGAGAGAGGAAGGGAGAGGGAGAGAGAGAGAAACATCAATGATGAGAATTACATATCCATTGCCTCCTGCAGGTCCCCTCTGGGGATCGAGTGGGAAACCCAGGCATGTGCCCTGACCAGGAATCTGGTTCCTGGGTCGACCGTCAACCACTGAGCCATGCCGGCTGGGGGAAGGGAGACTTTTTAGATCTGTTCTATGGAAGGCAAACTAACCATGGAACTAATTAAATTATTCTGACGTATATTAAAATATTCTAATAGTCCAACTTCAGGCCATAGAAATTGTTGGGAGTAGTTTTTACACTTTGTAATGGTTGTTTAAAAGTGATTTTTTTTTTTTTACTATAATACTCATCAGCTATGATTTGGTGAAAATCTAGCTTTTTTTTACAGTGCATGTTCAGTGCTACTCTTGGGAACAAAAATAGGAATTAAGGTAGTTAAGGTTTCAGTTCAACAATTATTTATTTATTGGGTGCCGAGGATTCCTGCTCTTATTAAACATGTATTCAAGTAAGGGAGACGGACAATGAACAAAAAAGTAACATACGTAATTTTTAGAAAATGGTAAGTACTGAAAATAAATAAAGCAGAAAATGGGGACAGTGAGTGCCACAGGCATGCGAGTGCTCACTTTTAAAGAGTGTGTGTGTGTTGGGGGGGGGGGGGGGAGTCCATTGAGGTGACATTTACGAAATGCCCTGGGCAGACACTGTTTAAGCCCTTTACACATATGAACCTAGTTAAGAGTCACATGCCCTTTGAGGTAAATTTAAGGAACAAACAGCTAGTAAGTGGTAGAGCTAAAATTAAATCTAGGCAATTCTTTTTATTATTATTATTATTGATTTCAGAGAGGAAGGGAGAGGGTGAGAGAAATGGAAACATCAATGATGAGAGAGAATCATCGATTGGATGCCTCTTGCACGCCCCCAACTGGGGATCAAGCCCACAACCTGGGCATGCGCCCTTAACCGGAATTGAACCTGGGACCCTTCAATCCGCAGGCCGATGCTCCACCCACCCAGCCAAGCCAGCCAGGGCTCTTTTATTTTTTTCAATGATGAGCCCTAGCGGGTTTGGCTCAGTGGATAGAGCGTCGGCCTGGGGACTTAAAGGGTCCCCAGGTTCCATTCCAGCCAAGGGCACATGCCCGGGTTGCAGGTTCGACCCTCCCCAGTAAGGGGGCGTGCAGGAGGCAGCCAATCAATGATTCTCTCTCATCATTGATGTTTCTCTCTCCCTTCCTCTCTGAAATCAATGAAAAATAGAAAAAGTAGCCGAAACCGTTTTGGCTCAATGGATAGAGCGTCGGTCTGCGGACTGAAAGGTCCCACGTTCGATTCCGGTCAAGGGCATGTACTTTGGCTGTGGGCACATCCCTGGTAGGGGGTATGCAGAAGGCAGCTAGTCGATGATTCTCTCTCATCGATGTTTCTAGCTCTCTATCCCTCTCCCTTCCTCTCTGTAAAAAATCAATAAAATATATTTTTTTAAAAAATAGAAAAAGTAAAAAATTATGACTCACTGATCGGCTGCCTCCTGCACGCCCTCTACCGGGAGGAGTATGACCACTTGGTGGGGGTGTTGGAGAAGGAATGCAAACATCAGGCGGTTAATGTTCTCATCAGCCCTGATTCTTGGTTCTCAGCACTGTGATGTAATACTATGTTTAATTCCCACAATCCTTTGAGGTAAATTTAAGGAATTTAATAGGGAAACATTTATGAAATAGAAGAACATTTCAATTTTAAAAAAATATATGGTATTTATTTTTTGTTTATTTATTTTGTTGTTGTTAATCCTCAACCGAGGATATTTCTCCATTGATTTTTTTAGAAAGACTGGAAGTGAGGGGAAGAGACAGAGCCAGCCCTTGGGAATCGAACCCGGGACCTTTCAGTCCGCGGGCTGAGATTCCTCTCAACTGAGCCAAACCGGGTAGGGCTGTTTTTATTGATTTTTTTTTTTTTTGGAGAGAGGAAGGGGAAGGGAGAGAAGATATAAATATGGATCAGCTGCCTCCTGCACACCCACTACTGGGGATCAAGCCCCAAACCTGGACCTCTTGGTGCATGGGACAACGCTCAATCCCCTGAGCCACACTGGCTGGGCAAAATTTCCCTTCTTAATAAAAAGGCAGAAGACTGACCTGATCAATTGCCTCCTGAACAGATTTGTATTTTGAGGTGCCATTAAAGCATCCAAGGGACTAGGAAAGTAATATCATTGAGAGAGATGATGGTTTTGGAGTGAGAGTCCTTGGTACCAGTTTCTTACTCATTCCACCTAGAAGCTGTGGCATCTTGGACAAGTTACTTAGCCTCCCTGTGCCTTGATTTCTTCATTCAATTGAGGTAGTAACACATACCGATTTCTCAGAGCGGGTGAGATTCAACAAGCACACAGCAGTGCTTTCTGTTGCCTCGTACAAGAACTGTGGTGAAACGGAGACTCGAGACCGAGAGCCTTGGGCGGAAGAGACACAAAGAAGAAGTTTAAATGCATTTTAAAGTATAGTCTTACCCGTTTATAGCTGGGCCTAACTCAACATTAGGTACAAAGTAGGCATTCGGTAGAGGTTGAAGTAGACTGAAGGTATGTAAAGCGTTATTCTCTGCTGCATCCCCTGCCTAGAAGGAGGCCTGGCCCGTGGCAGACACGTTTATTTGTTGGATAAGTGAGTGTTGTCTTCCTTCTATGTTTGGTGCTGCCTTGAGTCGACCAATGGAATCTAGTATAACAAGGCCCTTCTCCCTCCTCTCTCTTCCTTTCACTTGGGCCCATTAGCCTGTCTCCTTCAGATGGAGCCAGTGAACTATGAACGAGTGAAAGAATACAGTCAGAAGGTCCTGGAGCGGCAGCCTGATAATGCCAAGGCCTTGTATCGGGCCGGAGTAGCCTTCTTCCACCTGCAGGACTATGACCAAGCTCGGCACTACCTCCTGGCTGCTGTCAACAGGCAGCCGAAAGGTGAGAGAGAAGGGGATGGAGTGGGGAGAACAAAGACAATTGTCCTGTTAAGGGGGTAGCTGTAGAAGGGGTTTTTGTTGTATTTGTTTGTTTGTTTTTAATATATTTGTATTGATTTCAGAGAGGAAGGGAGAGGGAGAGAGAGACAGAAACATCAATGATGAGAGAGAATCATGGATCGGCTGCCTCCTGCATGCCCTTAACTGGAGATCGAGCCCACAACCCGGGCATGTGCCCTTGACCGCAATCAAGCCTGGGACCCTTCAGTTTGTAGGCTGACGCTCCATCCACTGAGCCAAACTGGCTAGGGCTTGTTTTATTTCATTTTTTCAAATTTTTGAATAGGTAATAATATATTCACATGGTTCAAAATTCAAAAACTATAAAAGTATACAATGAACAGGCCTTCTATTCTTCTATTCTTGTCTCCACAGAAAAGCAATATTGTATGTATATCCTCCAGAAATCTCTATGCTTAAACGGGCACACACATATAATTCCTCCTCCTCCCCCAGTAGAAGAGATTTTTAAAAATATATATATTTTTATTGATTTCAGAGAGGAAGGAGAGGGAGAGAGAGACAGAAACATCCATGATGAGAGAGAATCATGGATGGGCTGCCTCCCGCAAGTCCCCCACTGGGGATCGAGCCCACAACCTGGGCATGTGCCCTTGACCGGAATCGAACCTGAGACCCTTCAGTTTGCAGGCCGATGCTCCATCCACTGAGCCACACCGGCTAGGGCAGAAGAGATTTTAAGACAGTGTTTTTTGCCCTGGCCAGCTTGCTCAGTGAGTGTTGGCAGGTTTGATTCCTGGTCAAGGTCACGTACCTCAGTTGCAGGTTTGATCCCTGGCCACTTGTGAATGAATAAAGATATAAAATATAAGCCACTTGTTCATGTTTCTTATCTTCAAGTATATAGATTAACTGCCACCCAGGTATAGTATCTTTAGCGGCTCTGCTATGACAATAACTATTTCTTCAACCTCCCTGTCATTATAAAATTGGCAACCAGCCGGGACGTGTATGAGATTTTTTTTTTTAACCCAAAGTGATATTAATGAGATTTACTATTACATGGAATAGTAATGATATTTTCAGATCTTAGAATGATTTTTAAAACTGGAAGTATGTGCCTTAACCGGTTTGGCTCAGTGGACAGAGCATCGGCCTGTGGACTGAAGGGTCCCGGGTTTGATTCCGGGCAAGGGCTTGTACCTTGGTTGCGGGCACATCCCCAGTAGGAGGTGTGCAGGAGGCAACTGATCGATGTTTCTCTCTCATTGATGTTTCTAACTCTCTATCTCTCTCCCTTCCTCTCTGTAAAAAAATAAATAAAATATATTTTTAAAAATTAAAAAAAAAAATGGAAGTATGTTAATAAATCTCCTACCCTGAGGTGAGATTATGGTGTATCTCTAATTGCCTTTTCGCCCTCTTGTAAGATGCCAATGTCCGGCGGTACCTCCAGCTGACACAGTCGGAGCTCAGCAGCTACCATCAGAAAGAAAAGCAGCTCTACGTGGGCATGTTTGGTTAACAGAGAAGAATGACGCTTCTCCACTTGAACTTTGGTGAACGGTGAACCAGTGAAGTCTCATCCCGTAGAACCTGAGCCTCGCAGGAGACACAGCCCCATACCTCTGACCCAGGTGTCTTTCTGTTTTGATTCTAGTTCTGCACAAACTCTTAACTACTTACACAGTCTGCCCTTTTTTGTTGGTCTGTCCATCTATATATTTGTATAGCTTTTAATACATGGAATTCTTATGGACATTTGCCCTGAGAATTACAACCAGAATATATTCATCACCTGTGTGTGGAATTAATCATATCTACAGCATAGATTCTAATGATGGATGTTGTTAGATGTATTCATACACAGAGGAGAAGTTTAGCAGAGGATGAAGTAATGATAGACAGAAAGGAGTTTCTTCCGTTGTTTTCTCAGATGCCCAAAGCCAAAGTTAGACAGGCCAGAAACTGGGCAGTATATTTCTTTTGTGAAACTAGACAATTACAAATTGGGCCCGCATGTCTTAAAATGAAAGGTTTCAAATTAAGTGAATTCCTTATTTTTAATATTCCACATATATTCAGATTCTTCTTCCCCTACAAAAGTATCTGGCTCCTATTGTTTGGGTAATTTCCGGTCATTGGTGTTGTTTATATTCAGATCATTAGAGTAGACTTATTTAATTTTTCATTAAACTCTTCTATTTTAAGATCTCTGGAGTGGAGCACTTAAGTATTTATTTAATAATCCTTCTACCCTCATGCTACAAAAACACCCAAGTAAACAGTTTAGTTTTTAATAAGTGTGTTGCTATAGTCTGCCTGTTTCTCTGAAACACTTAGGAAAGACAGATTACTAAGTCTAGAAACAGTACCGTGGAAGAGCAGGATACAAACATAAACCTGTTCCTTACCTGTCACCTTGTATTCCGCCAGAGCCCAGTTCCCCTTCAGAGGAGGGAACCAATGGGGAAGGTTCTCCTTCCTTAGTGCCTTTTACGTACTTTCTGGAAGCTGCGTGGGCACCAGTGCCGGCTGCGGATCTGACGCAGCCCTGGCTCAGGGGGAGGCTCCCTCAACCAGGAGCTCCGCTGTCCGCCCAGCACTTGTGGTGAAGAATGTCCACAGTGTAGGAGCAGGCGAGACCGGCTAGCACTGCCTCCGCCTCTGAGTGGAGCTGGTCATAAGCACGGGCCATTAGCCATCACACAGCCACCGACTGCAGAAGGAACACCTCAGTCTTGCCAAACGTGCTAAGTTCTTCTCCCTTCATCAGCAACTCCCCACCTCCCTTAAAATAGGCTCCTCTGTGTCTCCCTCTTCCCCTCAGTAATGCAGCCGTCAGCTTACAGCACAGCCTTCTTCTACCAAATAATCTTAATGAATCCAAGGACAGAACTAACAAAAGTAGAGCATTTTATTCCTTTCCCAAGCCTCTTCCATTGCTATATCTAGATTGTTGACAAAATTTTGTCATGGTTGCATGTTTTGTTTGTTTTGGGCTCTTTTTGCTTCCTGATTTCACTTTTGTTTGTGGTTTGTTTTTTCACAAGACGATGTCACAGTGAGCTATCTTCGGTATCAATGAGGAAAAAATAAAACTGATATTCAAAAATGAATTTTGGAGAGCTACTGTACTCATCTTTTCATTAAGGCTGCTGAGAGACCACGCGGTCACGCTCCCATTTCGGTCTTCATTTCCAAGGCCAGCTGCTAGCGGAGATGTTAGTGAACAGGAAGAGGGACGCAGGCAGGCAGGCTGGCTGGGTCTGGAGGAGGTCGGGGAGCCCACACCTGCAGGAGCCATCCAGAGGGCGCCAAACCCCTGCCCTGAGCCGTTTGTGGAGGAGGCGGCTGCTCACCTTCATCTTCACAGGTTCCCACAGGGGGTTCCAGGGCTTGGCTGCAGAGAAAGCATTCAGGGAGGTTGTGACGGCTTACACGTTGGCACATAGGAGACGGTTTCGAATCGTGTTTTCCAAACTCATACCACCCCCTTTACAATTTTGCCAAAACCACATTACTATCTATATTACTATTTATGTATGTTATTTAAATATGTGTTTTTTAAGGGAACCTTTGGACAGAGGGACATGTTAGATGATATTATTGGGATGTAAATAGCAAACTCCAAACGGAAACCATAAGACAAGTAACTCGATTTTCTCAATAGTAAGTTGTAAGGAAAAGAGAGGGGAACCTATAGAGTAAAAGTCTTAAGAGAAGTCAGCCAAATAAATGTGACTCTGCTTTGGATTCTGATCTGAAAAAAAACACTAAAAGTTTACGAGACTGAAATAATAGGAAAAATACGTATATATTGGTTTCTCCCTGGTTCCTAAAAACCTGGGAATTTAGATTCTGATTGGAAAAAAAAGTTTGAGACAATCAAGGAAATGTGAACAAGAGTTATTGTCAGTTTTGTTGAGCATGATAATATATTTGGTCTTTTTTTTCCCCAAGATTCCTTTTAGAAGGGCATACTGAAATTGCTTACTGATACAGTTGGGAAGGAACTTTAGAGCACATCATACCATTTGTTAAAAATAAATAAAATGGCCCTAACTGGTTTGGCTCAGTGGATGAAGCGTCGGCCTGCGGACTGAAAGGTCCCAGGTTCGATTCCAGTCAAGGGCATGTACCTTGGTTGCGGGCACATCCCCAGTGGGAGGTGTGCAGGAGGCAGCTGATCGATGTTTCTACCTCTCTATCCCTCTCACTTCCTCTCTGTAGAAAATCAATAAAATATATTAAATAAATAAAATGTTTTACAATAAAAAAAGTATTAGTATATGTCAAAGTAAACGATATTGTAAGCATCAGCTTTGGAAAAAATATAATTTTTTAAAATTGACTTCAGAGAGGAAGGGAGAGGGAGAGAGAGACAAAAACACCCATGACGAGAGAGAATCATCGATCGGCTGGCTGCCTCCTGCAGGATCCCTACTGGGGATCTGGGGATCGAGCCCACAATCCGGGCATGTGCCCTTGACCAGAATCAAATCTGGGACCCCTCAGTCCACAGGCTGATGCTGTATCCACTGAGCCAAACCGGCTAAGGCTACTTTGGAAAAATTAAAATCAAAATCCAATGTGAGATGGGCTGAATTGGTGAGTTTTGTGAAGCTGAGCTTGGCCACATGTCTGGCAACTGAAGTGGCATTAGCATTAAGTGAAGGCACAAAATAGCCCATTAGGAAAAGAAAGGAAGACCTAAACTAGAGATGAGTATTTAAAGCAGGAGAGAAAAGTGTGTCTGAAACTGAAGTCAGTTTATAGCTCAAAAGCAAAATAACTCCTCAGGGTGAAACTCTTAACAGGCTGGGGCCTGGCCTGGCGCACGCGTCCCTCCCCCCTCCTCCCCCCTCCCCCCCCCCAATAAAAGGAGGTTGATTTGGACTCAGTAGAAGGAAGCATTACCCAATGATTAGAGGTCTCCAGCAATGCCAATAGGTTTCCTTGGGGGACAGAGTTATCTTGCAAACAGGTTTAACAACTGGCAGGAGGAGGATCCCTGTTGGACTAGAGGTTAGATGAGCTGACCTGTGGTTCCATGAATCCATGGATGGGACGGACCATCAAAAGCCGTGAAAACTAAAGATAATTCTCTTGAGCACACTGCCGCCACAGGCTGTCATAAGCTGTTCCCAGCATCAGCAAACCGATAAAGTGAGGCAACTGTGGCCTTAATTGTGTCGGCTGCTGCTTTGAACATCTTGAAAATTCCTAACTGCCACTGCCAAAGAACGATGCATCTCGTCTCTGAAACTACTATAATATTGAGTGTCAACCACTTTAATTTCAAAAAGTTAAAAAAAAATGCATCCTATGCTGCGAAGTGAAAGCAAATGCTTGCTCTTCAGGGAATGTCACCAAGTAACAGCCCCTCGTGCTAGGTGTGAGGGTGGCTGAGAGGGTAGCAGTGGTTCCTGTTCACACCGTCTAAAGCCGTGGTCGGCAAACTGCGGCTCGCGAGCCACATGCGGCTCTTTGGCCCCTTGAGTGTGGCTCTTCCACAAAATACCACGGCCTGGGCAAGTCTATTTTGAAGAAGTGGCGTTAGAAGTAGTTTAAGTTTAAAAAATTTGGCTCTCAAAAGAAATTTCAATCGCTGTCCTGTTGATATTTGGCTCTGTTGGCTAATGAGTTTGCCGACCACTGGTCTAAAGGAATGATATTCAATTATGTTCACACGTGCACACATTTATTATATCTTGCTTTTAGGAACCCGTGTTCTAAGGCAACCGATTTCTTTTTATATATTTCACATACCGTAAACTTCACCCTTTCGAAGCAACTGATTGCTTTTAGGCATTTTCACTTCCTCTAGCAATGACTGGGAAGGGTGCTCCACTCAGCCAGAATAGCTCTTATTGTATGTACGTACGTGGACCTTGCCCTGTTTCACCAAGGAGTTCAGGCAGCCATGTATTCGCATGAATAAAGTTAGCTTTTTGAAAGAGGAACTAAACGGTTATTCCAACACAAGGGAAGTGCAAGGTGAGAATTATCTCTTTTCGGCCGTGAACATGATAAGCATCAACTTTTGTTTCCCATAATGCCCCCAATAGGAGCTTTCTGTGGCCAAATCTTCAATGCTTAGCTCTGCCTCCTTCCCAAAACTCAAAAATAGTAGCTGATTATGACAGTCAAATCCAAAAAAAGATCAAAGAAATTCAGAAAATTTACTCATATATTCACCTTCTAAATTCTCCTTCCTGCTTTCCTTGCACTGGATTCCTCCTATGCCGGAGAGGAGGGTTTCTAGGGAGCCTCTAGCCCATCCTACAGCAGCACAGGGGCAGGCCCTTCTCTTACACTTCTAGAACTTTTCCCCCATCCTACCTCAACACCCAAAACTCCCAGTTCTCTGCTATCTCTACTGTCAATAGCCATCTGTGACCGCACAGGAGTAATTTCACCTCCAGGCTGTCATCACACTTTTTAAGTAGGATTCTCTCATCTGGAGTTTCCCAAGCACCCATCATTTCCACACCAAAGCCCTCAACTTCCCCCCACGAACCTATCCCACAGGCCTTAGTGCTGTCTGCCTCTCCATTTCTTATGTTCCTATTTATGACATGTAAGCAAAAATTTCAGGTCACCAACACAGTATATGTTGTTGAAACGGCCAACCAAAGGTCTTTCTACGCGGAAAACAGAGGTGAAGGGGTAAGGACGCAGAGCCCAACAGTCAAAAGGAAAAAAGAAAACTCATAGTTCTCAGGAAAGTATTTTCAACAGATTTTAAACCAGCATCGTGAGCCTGGTGTGTTTAGTCACAAGCCATGGTTCAGATCCCAGCTTGCCCCTTAACCAGCTCTGTGACCTTGAACAAGTTAACTTGAATTTTTGAATTTCAAGTTCCCTTGTCGGTGGGCAAAAAGGGGTGGGCTAATAACTCAGAGAGTTATTGAGGACTAAATGAGCACTTATATGAAGTCCCTAACACAGCCCAGTCCACAGGAGCTCACTACAATAACAAGCCATGATTGTGTGAGACTCCCTCATTTATAGACTTTTCCTAAGCAGAGTCTACATTACCCTGTGCCTATGCCACTTCTTTCCTCAAAAGCAACCTGATCCTCACTGCCACCCCAAGGACAGATGTCATTTTCTTAAAGGATCTAGAGGAGAGGGATGAAAGCGTCAGGCGTCATGCAGGTTTGTGGAAGAAACCAGCCAACACCAGTTCAGTAAGATACTTTCACTGCTCGCTTTATGGTCCAGAACGCAGAGTGAGAAGTGATTACACCGGGAAGATTCCCGGTGCCCTTGGAGAGGAACCGACTGGGGAAAGCAAAGGGTGGGAGGGCCCGTCAGTCTGGGCAGCACCCATTCTGCCACCCAGCAGGGGACATGAGATGCTGCCAACCTTCTGTGTCCCAAGAGCAGGCCGAGCATCAGCTCATGCTCCCCAGATGTTAGTTTTTGGGGCCGAGTACAAAATCTTTGGGTGGCCCTCCACCAGAGTTCTGTCTGTCTGCTGTGGGGGAGCCAGGGAGGGGCTGCACTCCCAGGAGGGGGCTGGCTTCCGGATCCGGTTTGCTGCGTTTGGCCAGGTCCTCATTGTGAGCCTTGCGGATGTGGCGGTACAGGTCCCCCGACTGCGTGTAGCTGCGCAGGCAGTAGCGGCACTCATAGGGTCGCTCACGTGTGTGCACTGTGGCGTGGCGCCGTAGCGTGTAAGAGCATGAGAAGGTCTTCCCGCATGTCTTGCAAGTGGGAACATCCTCAGTAAAAACACCAAAGCTTCCCGGGGCCGCTTCGTATTCAGAAGGCAGGTAAAGTGGCTCATGCAGGGCGGGGGGTGCCGGCAGGGGCGAGGTCACCAGCCCTCGGTGATACTGCCCTGGGCCTGGCAGCAAATGGTAGGGCAGGTGAGACTCGGAGGGCAGAAACTGGTCACTTGGCCCCACCTCCTCCAATCCTGCTGCCCTCGGCTCCTCAAAAGCCTCTGGCTGGGGAGGCTGAGCACCATACACGGCCTCTCCAGGTGGGAACAGCCCCTCAGGCCCCGGAGGCTGGTTCTCTGACACATCGGGCTCCTCATCAGAAATCACAATTGCTTCTACTTTCACCTGGACCAGCTCAGCTTCTGCCGGGGTAGGAGCCTGGGATGGGGCTGGGGCTGGGACGGGGGCTGCAGCCGAAGGTGGGCCGTAGAAGCCTTGCAATGGTCCTCCAGTACCCCTCGGCTCCACCACCCTCAGGCTCTCAGAACCCACGTCGAGGGGAGCCAGTGGCTCCACCGGAACTGGGGGAAGGCCAGAAGAGTAGAAGTGTGCAGGAATGGTCTCTGTGGAGCTGCTCGGGCTGGCGAGGGAGACGTCCGCCACCGGTGGAGGGGGCGCCCGTAGATGCAGCGAGTCAACCTCCACGCCAGGCTGCGTCGTGTCGGCCCCGCTGGGCATCGGCGGCTCGTCTGGAGGACAGACAGTGGGTGAGGGAGCAGCAGGGCCTTTCCACTCCCCTTTGCCCCAGTGGCCTGACAGCTCAGCAGATGCCAAGGAGGGCTGAGGGCCGCGGGAAGAATTGGACAAAAACTCCAAACTGAGGGGCTGTGAGCTGGTCTCCTCCTCCTTCTTGGTGCTGTCTGCCTCTGCCAGGCCCCGGGCTTGCAGACGCCGCTTACACACCTTGACGATGTCATTCATGTGCAAGTAACTGGCAGCTGCCAGCACGTCTTCCACGGGGGTGTCCCCCCTCAGGACCAGCTGGCCAGCGTACATGAAGTCCAGAAGCAGCCCAAAGGCTGGGGCCGTGACAATCTCGTTGTGGATACACACCAGGTCCCTCTTGTCCAGTTCCCGCTCTTTGTAGAAAAGCTGGAAGAACGGGCTGCAGGAGGCGAGCACAGCCCGATGGGCCAGGAACTGGGTGCTACCCACCATCACGGTGCAGTCGCAAAGAAAACCCTGGGACCGCTGCTCTCGGAGGCTCTGCAGCAGCTGCTGGCTGTGTTCTGGAAACTCCATAGCACCCCACGAGGGGTAGGCCCCTAGAAAGGTCCCCACCAGTGGTTCCCTGGGAAGAGAGGACAGTGGGTTAGGGCTGGTAACCTCCCCAGAAACCGTTATGTCAGCCCCGAGCTGCCACCAACATACCTCTGGCAACACTGTCCTGACCCCAAAACGCTCCTTTAAATAACCATCCTTTTCTCTTAGGTCACAACCAGTGGTCTTTTAGCTCCGCCCCCTCCACTTAACCTTAGCAGCAGGCCCCACCCAGCCAACAAACCCCGCCCCCCGGAAGTCCCTCCCCCTAACCAGCCCCCGCTTCCTCTATGGCCACCCGGTGGTTTTCAGCACCTCCTCCAAACTAGAAGTCTCTCTCGCCCCCAGGCCTTCCCGGCGATACCTCTACGCCCCGCTCCGGGAACTCCCTGAGCCTCTCTCGCATTCCAGGGGCTAAGAAGTCCTAGGGTGCGAACTAGCAGAGGAAGCTGATCCCTCACCCTCCACCGAGCAGCCACTGGGCGAACTCCGCCCCTTCCCACCTCCTCAGATGCAACGGGCGCAACTTTGCCTTCCCTCGTCGCGGATTGGCTCCCTGTCCACGAAGCACCGCCCTCTCGGAGCGGCGTTTCCAAGTGGGTGCTGGTGGCCGTCGCTCAGGCAGCTAGGCGTCGGATTGGCTGGCGTTGCTGTCCTAAACTTTTCTTCCTGGTCCCGCCTTCTTTGCCTCAGAGCCCTCTGGATTGGCTGAGCTTCTCCATCTACCTGAAGCGGGGACCCGGCTCTAGGTGGCGGAGCGCGTCCACCTGGCGGCGGGGTGGGGAGGGGAGGCCCTCCAGAGGGTAGTGTTGCGTCAGCTGCAGGCCGAGCGGAGGAGGAGGACGAACAGCTGGTGTGGGACTCAGGAGGCCCCGGTTTTAGACCCGGCTCTGCCGTACCCGTGGGCAGTAGCCACACCTCTGCGAACTTCTTGCAGGTTCCTTACACCCTCAGCGTTTCCATAGAGCCCCGCTGCCCGCTCCCCTCCACCGGAGGGTTCGGGCTCCTGACTCCGTGATGGCGGTGTCAGAGAGCCAGCAGGGCCTGAGTGCCGTCGCAGTCCTTGCCTGAGCTCCGTAGGCACCTTCCAAAGCAGAGGTTGGTGGCCTCTGTCTGGGCAGGTGCCCATGGCGGGCTCAGGGCCCTGCAGCAGCCCAGGACAGGACAATGAAGAGCATGGCTGCTTTTGACGAAATCTTGGAGAAGTCCCTAGACAAAGGAAAGGGCTGTACGTTGGGAGTTAGTGACACCTGCCTCCTTCCTGACCAGAGCAGTATGTTGACAGGGTTCCCAGAGGGTTAATTCAGTGCCTGTAACCCACTGCTCCCCGCTTCACCCACACCAGCCTCTCCACTTGGTGCTGCAGCCAAGCCCTCCAATCAGAGCGAATCAGAACCAGGGTCAGTTCATCTACCCTCCATCCTTGTGTTGGAGGCCTGCAGGCCTCACTGGCCTCAGCTTGAGACCCCACCTCTTCAAGATACCCTTCCAAGCCATAGAGTATTTATTGTATAGCAGTTACAACTAACTAAGTAATACTGTGTGTGTGTGAAAAAGTACTATATTTTCCCAAACCAAAAACATGTCGTGAAAATAGTGGCATTGCTTTACATTTTTCCAAATTTCCTTAATGTCTGGCCTAATAGAAGACAGCTGGATTCACACATCTGCTCCAAGCCATTATGGAATGTTGTTTTGATTATATGAAGAAAATCTGGCGTCACGCAGATGGGTGGCCTGGGATTTCATTGGCCACAGTGAGGAGTTCCTATTCTATTCTGCGTGTAATGGGAACCCATTAGTGGGTTTTAAGCAGGGAAGTATTTTTATACGATTCTTGTTTTTAACCCTTTGCACTCGCTTGCTTTTTTCTCAATTCCTTTATTCTACTCGGGATTTAATTTTTTAAATACCCCAGATTTTACAAAGCATGGCAGTAGAATAAAAAACTGGAGTTTCTTTACATACAAACTTATTTATTTGGATTTTTTTATATTTCAAATTATTGATACATTCAAAGAGTATAAAAAGAGCTGCTACCGATGCTAACCGTGTCGAGTCACACTCGACATCCGAGTGCAAAAGGTTAAAGGCTTACCCTGGCTACTCTGTGGTAAATGACCATAGAGGATAAAAGTGGGAGCAGGAAATGATAGTGGCTACACAAGGGTAGTGGTAGTGGAGCTAGAGCGAAGTGTAGGGTCAACAGACTTTGCCAAAATTAAGATAGGAGACGAGGGCCCTGGAGGAGTAGCTCAGTTGGTGAGAGCATAGTCCCAATATGCCAAGGTTGCAGGTTTGTCTCCTGTTAAAGCACATACAAGAATCAACCAATGGCCCTAACCGGTTTGACTCAGTGGATAGAGCGTCTGCCTGCGGACTCAGGGGTCCCAGATTTGATTCCTGTCAAGGGCATGTGCCTTGGTTGCGGGCACATACCCAGTGGGGAGTGTGCGGGAGGCAGCTGATTGATGTTTCTCTCTCATCGATGTTTCTAACTCTCTATCCCTCTCCCTTCCTCTCTGTAAAAAATAAATAAAATATATATTTTTAAAAAGAATCAACCAATGAATGCATAATAAATGGAACAACAAATCAATGTTTCTGTATCTCTCACACACACTCTCTAAAGTCAATCATTTTTTTTTAAAGATAAGAGATGAGGGACAAGAGAAAAAAGGAAGTCAAGGGTGGCCAGAATTGTAGCATGAGCAATGGTGTGGCTGACAGAGCCATCTTCTTTTTCTTTTTTCTTTTTTTTATTAAGGTATTATATGTGTACATATCTTACCATTGTCCCCCCCACCCCACACCCATACATGCCCTCACCCCCCAGAGTTTTGTGTCCATTGGTTATGCTTATATGCATGCATTCAAGTCCTTCAGTTGATCTCTTACCTCCCCCACCTCTCCCTAACCTTCCCCCTATAATTTGACCTTCTGTTTGATGCTTTACTGTCTGACAGAGCCATCTTCCTCCATCTTCTGAGATGGGGACAGTGGGGAGGAAAATTGAGAGTTCTGTTTTTGACCCGTATGTAGAGATTCCCCTTAGCCAGTTAGACTTGTGGGCCTGAAGATCCAGTGAAACGTTGGGGCTGGAGCTACAGATTGGGAGTGTCCCGGCACACAGAGAGTATTTAAAGCTGGGGACTGGAGGAAAGACAGACGTGAGGGGTAGAGGGCTGCTGGAGCGGCTGAGCAGTAAGGAGCATAGGCTGTTTGGGAAGCTAAAGCAGCCATGTTCCTATAGGTGCCAAAAGGACCAGGTGAAGATGAGTTTGAGCAAAAAGACCGTGAGCGTGGCACCCTCTGGGAGCGCCATGCAGACTGGCTCGAGATATTTACAGTTGCAGTTCTTTCAACCTCTGTGCAAATCTGAAGGGGCTCCCTCTGGTCAGTGCAACCAGTGGCCACCAGAGCTTAATGAACCAAGTGTGCCCTGGGTTTAGGCTTCCCCCACCCCAGGAGCACCGGTAAGCAGGGCACAACTTGGAGGCTTTGCTTCTCACAGCGGGGCACACAGAGCTACAGGACACCGGGACACGTCTTTCTGGAGCACCATTTAGTTGTTTGTATTTTTTAAAAATATATTTTACTGATTTTTTACAGAGAGGAAGGAAGAGGGATAGAGAGCTAGAAACATCGATGAGAGAGAAATATTGATCAGCTGCCTCCTGCACACCTCCTACTGGGGATGTGCCCGAAACCAAGGTACATGCCCTTGACTGGAATCGAACTTGGGACCTTTCACTCCGCAGGCTGATGCTCTATCCACTAAGCCAAACTGGTTTCGGCTGTATTATTATTATTTTTAAATAAAAGCTCTCATTTAGGGAATAGAGGTACTAAGCTAGCATAGACAGATTATAGCACATGAAAAACTGCATGTGAAATTTAAAGCTAAAACTAAAGACATTTCTTACTTGGAGTAGTAACTTTCCCCCAAGGAAAAAGATGAAAAAGCTTTGCTTCCATGTTTCTGTGCATTTGTAGAAGTTAGAAAAACATGTACCATTTATTTAGCATTTATTAAATGCTAGCAATAGGCTAAAAATATAGTCCCTAATTCCATAATAGCTTTTCCTGTCTCTATTAGAAGAAGAGACTGAGGTTCAGTGTGGCTAAGTAATTTGGCCAAGGTCACTCAGTGAATACAAGTCAGAGCAGAGACGGAATGCTGGTCTTCATAGCCACAACCCTAATCACTATTGTAGATCTGTCTTCCTGGAGTGTTCCCACATGATTGTAGTGCCCAAGGCCAGAGGATTTGGGCAGGATTATCCTAGTTGTTGGAAGAATGGTGGCCTAGAACAGTGGTCGGCAAACCGTGGCTCACGAGCCACATGCGGCTCTTTGGCCCCTTGAGTGTGGCTCTTCCACAAAATACCACGTTTGAAACTTCGTGGCCCATGCGCAGAAGTTGATTTTCGGCCTGGGGGAGTCTATTTTGAAGAAGTGGCGTTAGAAGAAGTGGGGGTGTCGGTCTCATGTGGCTCACAAGCCGTGGTTTGCCGACCACTGGCCCAGAAGCAGGAAGAGGGGCAGCTGAGATGGATGATCCTTGTGCAAAGGTTGCCCTCCAGGGGCTGGACCTGCTGCTTGTTTGTGGGTCTTTGGAAGACAGGTGATGACAGACATCATCACAAGGGCTTCTCTCTACTATCTAGGCTGCAGAGATTCTCTTCTTACAGTGGATTCTATTTTCCAAGATGGCCTTGACAAGATCTTCCCTTCCACAGACTCACTGTACAATGTGACACTGATGCTTCTCCCATCAGGAAAGGTCTCTGACCTGAGTCTGGGAGGGACTGTCTCCTCCAGGGACGTGTGACTTTCGAGGGGCTAGGTTATAAAAGAAGATACAACCCGCCAAGCGTGGCTCAGTGGTTGAACGTCGACCTATGAGCCAGGAAATCACGGTTTGATTCCCAGTCAGGGCACATGCCAGGGTTGCAGGCTTGATCCCCAGGAGGGGGCGTGCAGGAGGCAGCTGATCAATGATTCTCTCTCATCATTGATGTTTCTATCTCTCTCCCTCTTCCTTACTCTCTGAAATCAATTAAAAAATATTTTTAAAGGGGGATACAGCTTCTGGCTGGTCCTCTTGGGATAATTGCTCCTAGAACCCTACCACAATGCGGTGAAGAAGCCCAGGCCACACAAACAGGCCACATGTGTTTCAACCACAGCCACAGCCACTGTGTTAGGATTGTAGCCAATTTTCTTAATGCTGGTGCTGACCTCTTTTTTTAATATTTTGTATTGATTTTGAGAGAGAGAGAGGAAGGGACAGGGAGAGAGAGAAACATCGATGTGAGAATGAAATATCCATCAGATGCCTCCTGCACGTCCCACCCCAGGGATTGAGCCTGAAACTCGGGCACGTGCTCTGACTGGGAATCCAACCAGCAACCCTTTGGTGCAGGGGATGATGTCCAATCAACTGAGCCACATCACCCAGGGCTAAGTGCTGACTTCTTTAACAATATCCTCGGATCTCTTTTGGCTGCAGTTCGGCTCAGTGGAATCCATGTTGTTAACACCAATAATCAGCTGTTTCACACCCTGTGTGTAAGCCAGAGGCCATGGTCAAGGGTCTGTCCATTCTTGGAGATACCTGCTTCAAATTCACCAACACCAGCAGCAACGATCAGGGCAGCACAGTCAGCTTGAGAAGTGCCTGTAATCATGTTTTTTTAAAAATATATTTTATTGATTTTTTACAGAGAGGAAGGGAGAGGGATAGAGAGTTAGAAACATCGATGAGAGAGAAACATCGATCAGCTGCCTCCTGCACACCCCCTACTGGAGATGTGCCTGCAACCAAGGTACATGCCCTTGACTGGAATCGAACCTGGGACCCTTGAGTCCACAGACCGACGCTCTATCCACTGAGCCAAACCGGTTAGAGCTGTAATCATGTTTTTGATAAAGTCTCTGTGTCCTGGGGCATCAGTGATGGTCACATAATGCTTGCTGGTCTCGAATTTCCACCAGGGGGCATCAATGGTGATACCGCGCTCACGTTCAGCTTTCAGTTTATCCAAGACCCAGGCATACTTGAAGGAGTCCTTCCCATCTGAGCAGCCTCCTTCTCAAAATTTCCGATGGTTCTCTTGTGAACCTGACCACATTTGTAGGTCAGGTGCCCAGTAGTGGTGGACTTGCCGGAATCTATGTGTCCAATAATGACGATGTTGATATGAATCTGCCTTTCCCATTTTGCGTTTGATTTAGTGGCGGTTTTCAGGACACACCTGTGTTCTGGAAGCAAACCTGTTGGGAAAAAGGAGGTGACGAGTTTCAGCTATTTATTGCTAATGATTCTGGCTCCAGTTACAATGTGCTCCCTACACCTCCTCTACCCTCCCCCCAACCCCCCACATCCAAGCGATTGCCAGACACCAGCAGCTGGGTGTCCTACAATTTAACTCAATTCTGAGACTGAAGCATCCATCACAGTGATGGGCAACCTTTTGAGCTTGGTGTGTCAAACTTGGCCAAAAAACTGAGCATAACTCGGGTAGTGTGTCACTTTGAGGCAAAAACATTATTTCGCAAATGTTTCATCCTCAGGAGCAGCAAATGTTTCATCCTCGGCATGCGGCTGCCTCAGCGGCCGCGTGTCATCAGAAATGGCTACGCGTGTCAGTGCTGACACGCGTGTCATAGGTTCGCCATCACTGAAAAAATTGCTGTTTGAAATTTTAACCCTCCTATTTGGCTTCTGTAAATGCTTGCTTGCTTAAATAATAAGGAAAATAAGACTACTCCCACTTCAAAGAGGCCATTAAACCTTCCCCGGACGAAGTTATCAGTGCTGGCACCAGGCCAAGCCTTTGTTTGAGGCCTCAAGGCCCCAGCACATAGGGGCTCTTTAAGAACTTGCAAAGGGCCCTCACCGGTTTGGCTCAGTGGATAGAGCGTCGGCCTGCGGACTCAAGGGTCCCAGGTTCGATTCAGGTCAAGGGCATGTACCTTGGTTGCGGGCACATTCCCAGTAGGAGGTGTGCAGTAGGCAGCTGATCGATGTTTCTAACTCTCCCTCTCTGTAAAAAATCAATAAAATATATTAAAAAAAAGAAAAAAGAGCCCCAGCCGGTTTGGCTCCGTGGATAGAGACTCAAGGGTCCCGGGTTCGATTCCGGTCAAGGGCATGTGCCTTGGTTGCGGGCGCATACCCAGTGGGGAGTGTGCAGGAGGCAGCTGATCGATGTTTCTCTCTCATCGATGTTTCTAGCTCTCTGTCCCTCTCCCTTCCTCTCTGTAAAAAAATCAATAAAATGTAGAAAAAAAAATAAATAAAAAAAGAAAAAAGAACTTGCAAAGGGGGCCGGAAACAACCCATAGGTGGGAGACAAAGAAGGTAACACATACAAATAGGGAAAATTCCTCCATGTTGGGGCCCAGAATTTGAGAGACATTTTCCTCTGGACCCGCGCATAATAAATGTAACTCCGTCTCTCTAAGTGTTGCTTGGTTCTTCTCCGGTTTTCTGTAACATTATCATCTACCAGGAGTGCTAAACGGATGTCCTCTGTTAAAGCGTTTTATTCACGCCATCTTTCACTAATTAATTAATTAATTCCGTTTAAAATTCTTTATTCTAAAAAGAAATTCTTTATTGAGCAGCTTTACTGGGCACTGAATTTAAGAGAGCCGCCGGTTGGGTCGCTTGGGGGCGGGGCTTCGTGGGTTTCCCCGCCCACCACAGCGCGGTCCAATCGGGTCTGCGGAGGCCCGGAAGCGGTATTGGGGCGGCTGCGTGTATTTCCGGTCGGGCCGGTGGAGCCGCTGCCCGGGAGGTGCGGACGCGGCCGCTCTCCTAGCGCCCGGGGGAAGATGTTCTACCACGTGAGCGGGGCTCCGGGGGCGGCGAGGGCAGGCTCCGGGGCAGCGCGGGGCGGGGCGCCGGGACCAGCGGCCGCTCCTCGCCCGCCTTCCCGCTGAGCCCTGCCTGGTCTCCATCCCGCTCTCCCCGCAGATCTCCTTGGAGCACGAGATCCTGCTGCACCCGCGCTACTTCGGCCCCAACCTGCTCAACACGGTGAAGCAGAAGCTCTTCACCGAGGTGGAGGGGACCTGCACCGGCAAGTGAGTGCCGCGCTCTCCGGGCCGCGTGCAGCCCTGTCCCCAGCTCCTCCTCCTGCAAGGTCCTGCCACCGACTCTGGGGAGCCCTCTCACACACTCCTAGGCGCGCAGGCAGTCAGTGGCTTCCTGCCTCGGGTTCCCAGGGCGCCTTCGGCAAAGCTGGATCACAAGACTGTCCCCCTCAGCTGAGGCTGGCCATGCAGCCACTCCGCCAGCATGCCTAAAGCCCCCTTGGGTGCCAGGTCCTGTGTTGATCGCTGGGAACAGTGACCTCAAAGTCAGAGGGAGGCCAGCCCTGGTGGAGCTCACACTCTCGTCACCTGCCCTCCGTCTGTGATTCTGCTGGTTTCCCTGGCCCCCATGCCCAGGACCTGACATGGCACATCTCTGGGCCGTGCACAGAGAGGACTCACATGTGTGCGTGAGCTGGGAGGAGCCTAGCACCGTGGAGTACTTGGCCTCCATCATTCAAATAACCTGGGGCATTTTGAACACGCAGGTTACTGAGCCTCACCCTATCACTACCTACTCAAGACTCAAGACAGGGCTGGAAATCTGCATTTTAATAGGCTCCTCCCAGCGATTCTGAGGGTCTCTTGGCTCAAGGACTGCAGCCTTCTGGGACATTTTTTTTGTGAAATTATGAGAGCAGTGTTTGGCGTTACAGATACTGATCCGTGTCCTGTCGTTCTTGGCCACTAAGCTCTGGGGCAGGGGTGCCATCTACTGCCCCTGTGTGCTGTCTCTGATTCTTGTTGCAGGTGGTTTTGGAGGCTCTTCCACACACAGTGCCTTTCTCTTTGTCATCCTCCTTGCAGGTATGGCTTTGTCATTGCTGTCACCACCATCGACAATATTGGTGCTGGTGTGATCCAGCCCGGCAGGGGCTTTGTCCTTTATCCGGTTAAGTACAAGGCCATTGTTTTCCGGCCCTTTAAAGGGGAAGTCGTGGATGCTGTTGTCACTCAGGTCAACAAGGTGAGACCACACACGGGGAGGAAGTGGGATGGTCCCTCAGAAGATGTAGGGTGGGTCCCAGCTCCACTTGCTAACCGTGCATCCTTGGCCACATCACTTCTTTGTGCTTCAGTTTGCTCACCTGTCAAATGGTCCTGTCTCGGGCATGTCCGTCAGTGTTAATAGTCATGATGGTAGTAGCATCCACTGATGGAGGAGTTACTGTGAGCCAGGTAATGTGTAAAGCTTCCCAGTGACTGGCAGGTGGTGCTTTTATCCCTTTTTATAGAAGCTTAAGCTGAGAGAAACTAAGTCTAGTGGCCAAGGTCATGTGACCAACAAGTGTTGAAATCCTGGACAGACAAGTCCCAGGCCTCAGCTCTTCACTACTACACTGTATTTGCTTACCTTACAACGAACGCTTGAAAAAAGAGAAATGAAAACGTTACAGTTTGGTGTGGTTTCAATACATGGAGAATTTATTAGGAATCAGAGAAAGAGGAGAAGCTGAGACTTGGACACAACAGAAAAAGCAAGGGCCACTCATTTTCCTTCTAGGTTGGACTCTTCACAGAAATTGGACCCATGTCCTGCTTCATCTCCCGACATGTGAGTCTGGGCGCGCTGGGCGGGGCTGAGGAGAGACACCCATTCGTGACCACCTCCTGCAGCATCCATTAAAGTGCTCAGCCAGTCTCACTTTCCTTTCAGTCCATCCCGTCCGAGATGGAGTTTGATCCTAACTCCAACCCACCATGTTACAAGACAATGGATGAGGTGAGTCGGTAGGAAGAAGTCAGAGACAGGAGGGCATGAGCCGCTCTGAGGGAGAGGATTGGCTGAGGCGGGTAGGAGGGAGAGTCTGAGTGTTCTGTTCCCTCCTCCCAGGACATTGTGATTCAGCAGGACGATGAGATCCGCTTGAAGATTGTGGGGACCCGTGTGGATAAGAACGACATTGTGAGTCTCTTGTCTGCCTGCCTTCCCGTGCCAGGCAGAGCCAGGAGCTATTGGTCTCTTACCACCGAGACTGCCTGGGGGTCTGTGCTCTTCTGCCGAAGAGGGGAGGGTGGGCAGAACGTCTGGGGTTGGGGCTTAGAGGATGGGTCTGTGCTCGCTTAGGCTTCATTTCCTTTTCACCTTCCCTCTTGCAGTTTGCTATCGGCTCTTTGATGGATGATTACTTGGGTGAGTGTCCGATCATGCCTGGCCGGGTTGTTGCCCGGGGAAGGGGTGTGTGGGGACAGGGGTGGAGGTGGGATTTAATGCTTGGGGCACAGATGAAGGGAACTGTCTTGCTCTCTGCTTGGCAGATCCAGGACCTGTGCCCTGGGATGGGAGGTGCAGGTACAGCTGCCCCAGGCTCGGGTCTAACCCACTGCCTTTCCTCTCCTAGGGCTTGTGAGCTGAACACCGGCGCCTCCTGCCTTGTTGGACCCTTGTCTAGGGAGCGTGATGGTCACACCGCCCATGTTGTCGAGAGGCCCAGTCTGGCTGCTGTGGGGGAGGCAAGGAAGGCTCCTTGTCCCAGAAGACATCCGGCTCTTCTTCCGGCTTAGCCCCTCCCAGATTCTGCCTGTGTTCTGACCCTGAATGGCCTTTGGTTCTATGGAAGTGTTACCCTTTGGTAAAACTGCTCCTGTTTAAACTGCAGTTGCTGCTTGCCCCTCATTTCTTGGCCTGATGCTTCAACTAGCCTCCGCCACAGGGGATCCGACTAGTAACCCTTTTGCCAAAGTATACAGCAGCCCTAATTGAAGGAGAGGTACTAAGGTTTTGTCTTTGGCTTCCAGCAAATGGTATCGTTAGAGCCGCTCTGAATACCAGTCTAGTTTCCTAATGCTTTCCCTTCCCTCACCCTTAAAAATTACTAAGAGCATAGCTGGGAGAGCAGACAGCAAGGGAGGTGAACAAGAGGACCGTGAGAACACAGACTGGGGTCCCCACACAGCCCTGCCCAGGATGCGTACAACAACAGAGGCCTTTACGTGCTGAGCAATCGCTGTACTAACCTGAACTGAAGGTGCCAAAGGGCTCATAACCTTAGAGTAACACAAGAAGAATGCATGCAGTGACTGCAGAGTTAAACACACCCTCCTCTCCCTCACTCTGCAATACTATTGGTCCACCTCACTCTGCAATACTATTGGTCCCCCTCACTCTGCAATACTATTGGTCCCCCTCACTCTGCAATACTATTGGTCCCCCTCACTCTGCAATACTATTGGTCCACCTCACTCTGCAATACTGTTGGTCTCCCTCACTCTGCAATACTATTGGTCCCCCTCACTCTGCAATACTATTGGTCCACCTCACTCTGCAATACTATTGGTCCCCCTCACTCTGCAATACTGTTGGTCCCCCTCACTCTGCAATACTGTTGGTCCCCCTCACACTGCAATACTGTTGGTCTCCCTCACTCTGCAATACTGTTGGTCCACCTCACTCTGCAATACTATTGGTCTCCCTCACTCTGCAATACTATTGGTCCCCCTCACTCTGCAATACTGTTGGTCTCCCTCACTCTGCAATACTGTTGGTCTCCCTCACTCTGCAATACTATTGGTCCACCTCACTCTGCAATACTATTGGTCCCCCTCACTCTGCAATACTGTTGGTCCACCTCACTCTGCAATACTGTTGGTCTCCCTCTGCAGTACTGTTGGTCTCCCTCACTCTGTAGTACTGTTGGTCCCCCTCACTCTGCAGTACTGTTGGTCCACCTCACTCTGCAATACTATTGGTCCCCCTCACTCTGCAATACTATTGGTCCCCCTCACTCTGCAATACTGTTGGTCTACCTCACTCTGCAATACTGTTGGTCTCCCTCACTCTGCAATACTATTGGTCTCCCTCACTCTGCAATACTATTGGTCCACCTCACTCTGCAATACTGTTGGTCCACTCTGGAGTGCCCTTCCCCAGCCTGGCTGCTTGCTGCCTAGTAATCGAGCAAATCTCGGTAGTTCTTCCGACTCCCTCGGGAAGCAGAGCTGTGCAGCAGAAAGCTTGGTGTTTGAGTTGCTGCACTGGTTTCAGCCCTCGCTCGTGACTAGGTTTCCTCATTGTGAAATGGGCATACCACCCCCTTTGGATGGTTGCTGCTGCAGGTCCCGGAGTAATGTTTCTTTCAACGTTGTTTCGTTCAACGTTTCTTTATAACATTGGTAAGATTCCTTAGCAACTTAACTTTTTAAAAAAATATATTTTTAAAATTTTATTTTTAAATATATATTTTTATTGATTTCAGAGAGGAAGGGAGAGGGAGAGAGAGAGAAATGTCAGTGATGACAGAATCATTGATCAGCTGCCTCCTGCATGCCCTCTACTGGGGATCCAGCCTGCAACCCGGGCATGTGCTCTGACCAAGAATAGAACCGTGACCTGGTTCACAGGTCCACACTCAATCACTGAGCCACACCAGCCGGGCTGCAACTTACCTTTTGCTTGTGTCAATTAGTCTCATAAACTTGGTTTCTTTATATGTCATTTTTTAAAATTTATTTTTTATTTTTTTGCTTTATTTTTCCTTATCCCCCCATTATCCCCTCCATCCCCCCCACTCATGCTCTCACCCCCCTGTTGTCTGTGTCCATTGGTTAGGCTTATATATATGCATACAAGTCCTTCAATCTCCCCTTCTTATATGTCATTTTGTTTAAAGTTGTGGAAATTAGCAGCAGCATCCAGTGAGGAATTACTGTATATACAAGTGGCTGGCATAGCGCCTGGCCCATGAGAGGCATTCAACTTAATCGTAATTACTGCACAGTGCAGTGGCTGTCGTCTGAGGTGACTTTGGCTCCCAGGGGATATTTGGCAATGGACACTTTTGGATGTTGCAAGTGGGTGGGGCGTTACTGCCTTCTAGTTGGTAGAGGCCAAGGATGAGGCTAAACATCCTACAGGGTAAATAGTACAGCCCCCCCAACAGAGTTACTTAGCCTCAAATATCAGTGTGCCAAGGTCCAGAAACCCCGATCAGAAGCCTCCAGAATAAGGCCTGGAACATGGTGAGGATGTGGTTCTGTTCCCCTTGCCTTCCCAACTCCTGGACTGCTAGAGGCGGTTCCATTCAGGCCTCTGTGGTGGGTCAGAAACATTATTTTGCTATTGTCTCCCTTTTCACTTTTTAATTACGTAAAGTTTCAATTATCTTATTGAGGTCATTGTAGATTCACGTGCATCCCTGTCTTTTCTGTAACTCCAGCTCTCAGCACTGCGCCAGCTTTTCCAAGTTTGTTAAACCAGGAAAGTTACTGTGCTGGATCTGTGGCCACGCTTCCTATAATTACTGCCTTGCCTGGCCTTTGTCCCCACTTAGGTTGGGGGCAAATGAGTCCCAGACAGCTTGGATGGTTTCCCAACATCCCACAGGTCCCTGGGCCTTCCTCTTTTGATTGTCTCTTGCCTCCAAGGTTGCCAATGACTGTCCAGTCCAGTGTCTTAGCAAGATCTGCCAGTGGCCCAGATCCTGCTGAGCTGATCTCAGACTCAGGACCTGTCCTTCCCTTCTCGCACAGGTGGACAGACACTCCAATGTCCAAGCGCAATACTGAAACTGTTCCCTATGCCGATGCCATCCATTCTGAATGTGGCTAGAGGAAACTCCGGGGAGTCGCAGTCCCCTTAGGCGGTGTTGCCATGGCAATACCTCTCCCATCCACCTGGCTCTCCCAGCTCTAGTCTCAGAGGATCTTTTCTAGAGGCTGCAGCTCCTACCCCGAGAGGGAGGAAGAGTGAGGCTGTTACATCCATGCTCGCTCCCCTGCAGAAAGCTCCATTCTATAATCGCTCACGCAAACTGCCCCTTGGATAAACATAAAGGAATGAATCTACTGTCTGCCTCATGATGTGTGAGTGAAAGAAAGTTCAACCACCAACTCTGCAAAGTGCTTTCACAAGCATCTCAACCTACAGTAACTGTGAGGTGGGTATTATTACCCATTTTGTAGATGGGGGAAATGTGGCTAGGTAATTCGCCCAAAAGCAGTGTTCGAATTTGAACCCAGGTTGGTCTGACTCCAATACCATCTTTTAGTCAATAAGCCCACTTGCTTCTCAATTGAGAATTGCCCAACTTTGAGGAAACGTGTGCGTGTAACCGGGTCAAGGAAGTCTGCGAGGTAGGTGAGGGTTTGTATTTGGCTTATAGGACGGGAACGGGGAAGATACCAGGTAGGGTGCCCGGATGAGCAGAGTGCTGGGGTTTGCAACTTGCACGTGGGTTTGGCCCAGTCAGAAGACCTTTCTGGCCGCAGAGTACCTACCGGGAGCCTTATCCATTCTTTTGGGAAGGCTAAGTGTCAGGTGACGTTGGAGAGGGAAGCCGAGCTGCACTAAGAGGGCGAGAAAACGAAGCCAGTCTAAAGTTTGCTGCAGTCGCATCAATAAAAGTGCTCGGAAACTCGGGAGCAGACAAGACCAAGGGCCTGGGGACGCTTTCCTAGAAAGCGTGGCTACTGACAAGTACACCAAATACACACCGACTCCGCAACCTCCCAAGAGCTGTCGCTTTAAGAAGCGCGAGTCTTTAGCATCACGTGGCCCCGGCGCCTGGGGCTTTCACAGCCCCTTCCCAGTGACCAATCGCGTGGCTGGAAGCCTCCTGGAGGGCGGGAACTTCGCCAGGTGCTCGCGGATTGGCTGTGCTCGCGGAGTGCGGGGCCTGGGCGCTGAGAGAGGGAATCAGCGTGGGCGGGTGAGCAGGGCCGCCCCCGCCGCCGCCGCCGCCGCCGCCGCCTCGGGAGCCACCTTCGCCTGCCGGGCCCTCAGGTGAGCAAGCCCTCGCAGACCCAGGCTCTCCCCGCCCTGCTGCGGGCTGCGCACTCGGACCCGCCTAGAGCCCCCTCCGCCGACCACGTGACCCGAGTTCGGTAACCCTTGACCTCCTGCACCGCACCCACCACCTCTGGATCTGGGTGCGTGCGGCTGGGTGGGAAGATGCGCAGCGCGGCGGCCGGTAGCGGTCAGTTCCCACGCCTCCCTCCCCGTCTGGCTAGTGGCTGCGGATGCCGAGGGGAGGCTGAGGAGCGGGAGATCTTGGTCCGAGACCGGACTTTGTGGGTCTGAATGGGGGCGCAGAATAGGGACACTCCCTCCGCGCCTTGCCTTCACGGGGCTGGCCCTCATGCTCCCATTTTACAGATGGGGAAACAGAAACCCAACAATCGTCTACCGGCGGGGCTCCAACGCCAGGTCTGAGCGCTGGAAACAAGCCCTTGTTCCTAGCGCTGAGGATTCGGAACAAGGGTTTGGGTCCCTGCTACCTCCTGGGTGCTCGCCGGATGGTCTGGGACAAGTCATGTGACATTTTACCTCTCTGAGCGGTGACTTCCTGGGCTGTGAAGTAGACACAGTACTTACAGAACCCATGAGGTGGAGGTATAAGCCTATAAGCGCTTAGCTCAGTGCCTCAGGCATAGCATGTGCTTAGAAAAATAGCCCTTCTCCGTCTTTTTCAGCAAGTGTTTACTGAGGGCGTATTATGTGCTGACACTGCTGGACGCTGGGGATGCAAAGGTGAGCAAACGGGCACGATCCTTGCTGGCACGGAGCTTACAATCTAGCGGGGAGGTAGGTGCTAATCAGAAAGTGACACAAATGTGTCCTTACAAATTGTAGTAACTGCCTGGAAGGCAAAGTGCTGGGACGGTCTGAGAAGACTTCCCTGAGCCAGTGACGTTTGAGTTGAGATCTGAAGTACGAGGCATTCACTAGGCAAAGGGATTGGGGGTGGAGAAGGCGAAGGAGAGCGTCTTAAGTAGAGGAAACAATATATGGTCGTCCTCGAATCCGGTGAAAAGAGGCGGCGGGCAGGAATGCAGAACATGAGAGCGTGGGAAGAGGCGTAGCAGAGGCAGGTGCACATGCTGGGCCGTGGAGCCACAAACAACAGGTGTATTCATTCCAAAGGCAGTGGGACCCATTGGGAGAAAGGCTGTGGGGAGGCCGGGTAGGGTGCCCATTGGGTTGAGGACCTGGAGGTCACCCAGTGAGCCCTGCCAGAGGAGCAGGGGGCAGCGCCTGGGGGGTCACCAGGGACTCCGCCTTGCTTCCCGAGGGGCTGGGGCCGCACTCTGGCCCAGGGGACCTGCCTTCTAATTGTGTCGTGTGTTGGTGGTGCCGGTCATAGCGGCGGGTTTATGTGGGGCCACATTCTGCCATATCCTGTGAATGGAAGAGCAGGTTCCTACTTTTAGGCCTCACAGCTACCTGGGGAAGACGAGACACGTGGACAAAAAACCCCACAAAAACAATTGTTAAAAGCCTGACAGCCCAGATGGCACATGGGGCAGGAAGACCTCCAAGGAGAGACTGGAAGTGCCTCAGCAGAGAGGAGGGTGTGGGGGCTTTGGAGTAGAGAGGGCGGCAGACAAGCCTGGGCACTGGTGGGTGGTGGGCACAGGGAGGCTGCCAGACGCCAGGCCCGACTTACTGGGAGGAGGGATCCGCTTGAACAGCTGGGGGGCTTTGGGACCGAACACAGAATGTCACGCTGGGGCGTGTGGGCTGACCTTTTATAAGCAGCGGGGAAGAACTGGAGAGTTTTGAGCAAGGGAGTGTCCCATAAAGTAGTGTTGTCATCAAGGTTTGGTAGATGGTGGTTGTGGCAGGAATCAGAAGGAAGAAGGATGAAGATTTTGTTTATAACGAGCCATGGTGATGCCTTGCGTTTGGGTAGTGCCCTGGTCCCTGGCTTGCTTTCTTTTTAAAAAAATATATTTGTATTGATTTCAGAGAGGAAGGGAGAGGGAGAGGGAGAGAGAGAAACATCAATGATGAGAGAGATCATGGATCGACTGCCTCCTGCACGCCCCCCACTGGGGATCTAGCCCAAAACTCAGGCATGTGCCCTTGACTGGAATCGAACCCAGGACCCTGAAGTCCGCAGGCCGATGCTCTCTCCACTGAGCCAAACGGGCTAGGGCCTGGTTCCTGGCTTTCTTATACATCATCTCATTCTATTCTCATAGCAGCCCTGTGAGTTGGGGGTGGGGTGGGGATTATTACCTTGATTTACAATTTAGAACACCAGTGCTCAGACTGGTGAAGGTCTCCATCACATTCACCCAGGAAGTGGAAGGGCTGGGCTGGGAGCCAGTTGCCTGGATCCCAAGGCCAGGCAGTTCTCCGACGGCACTGCTGTCTGCCCTCGGGCCCAGCTCAGGGCTGTTGCTCTGAGACTCAGGGTTCCTCCCCTGGACGCGCTGCGGGGAGCTGGCTCAGAGCCGCTGTGGCTGCTCGGATGGGGAGTCTGGAGCAGGCGCTGCAAGACCCAGGGGAGAGGCCTGGAGGCAGGCTCCCGGGTGCTCAGGGGGACGGATGGCTTTTCAAACCTCCCCTCCCCCTCCCAGCTCCGCCGGGGCCATGTCAGAGCGAGAAGAGCGGCGGTTTGTGGAGATCCCTCGGGAGTCCGTGCGCCTCATGGCAGAGAGCACGGGCCTGGAGCTGAGCGACGAGGTGGCGGCGCTGCTCGCAGAGGATGTGTGCTACCGTCTCCGAGAGGCCACCCAGGTTCGCACCCCACGCCCCACCCCACTCTCCTTGGCCACCCCCTCCCCCCCCCACAGGGGTTTATTCACCAGACGTATGGGGCACCTGCCCTGTGCTTTGAGGGAGTCCTGCCCTTCCCAGGGAGCCCCTTCTAACCGCCCGGGCTTCCGGCACACGGAGCAGTTGCTGGGCATCTTCTCAGGTGCTCCTCGCCGCAGCCCGCTGGGCAGCCCGGGCAGGTTCCTGTTCACAGTCTGCGTGGGGGAAACCAAGGCCCAGGGGGACCGTGTCTGTGGGTGTTGTCTGCGTAAGCGCAGAGCTGGGATCCAGGCTTTCTGATCGCCGGCCTGGCATCCTCCTGCCTCTTCCCCAGGCTGCCTCTGTGCACCGCAGGCCCCGCCCCCTGCTCCCCGTCCCCTGACTCTGGCCCTCATCCCCTGACTCTGCCCCTCCCCTCCCAGAATAGCTCTCAATTCATGAAACACACCAAACGGCGGAAGCTGACCGTGGAAGACTTCAACCGGGCCCTCCGGTGGAGCAGCGTGCAGGTGAGTGGCAGGTGCAGGTGAGTGGCAGGTGCAGGTGAGTGGCAGGTGCAGGTGAGTGGCAGGTGCAGGTGAGTGGCAGGTGCAGGTGAGTGGCAGGTGCAGGTGAGTGGCAGGTGCAGGTGAGTGGCAGGTGCAGGTGAGTGGCAGGTGGCAGCGGGCTCGGCTGGCATGAGCCACCTCCGTGCCACGCTCCGGGCTGGAAGCGCAGTGAGACATGAAGCCCCAATGCGCCCCGAGGAAAGCTCACAACTGCAGGACGGGCTGGGCCAGGCCCCGAGGCCTCTGGGTTCAGAGAAGGAGAGTGGGCCCGGGGCCCGGGGTCAGGGAAGGCTCTGGGAAGAGGGACTGGAGCTGGGCCTTCAGGAGGCGGGAGGAGACTGGGCTGGGAGGAGCAGGGCCTCCTGGGCTGGGAGGAGCCGGGGGCAGTGTGGGTGCGCAGTCCTGCTAGTTGTCCTGGGCCAGGGGCCGGGGGCGGGGGGTCTTGTGTAGAAGACGGTCGTGTTTTCACAGTTGGGTGAGTGTGAGGAGGAGGACCAGGGGCGGGGGTGGGACGCCGAGCCCCTGTGGGTGTGGGAGGAGGAACCATGTTCTACAAATTGACCCAGTGAGCACTGGGCCCTTCAGCTAAGCTTCCGGTGATGGGCCTAAAGCCCCAGGCCCCCGTGGGGCTCCCTCCCCCTTCTCAGGATTTCTTGACTTTCCACGGGTGAGGCTGCCTGCCCGGCGGGAGCCTCCTCCCGGAGTCAGCCTGCTCTCCGCTCTGGCAGGCCGTGTGTGGGTACGGAGCCCAGGAGGCGCTGCCCCTGCGCCCCGCCAGGGAGGGGGAGCTCTACTTCCCGGAGGACCGGGAGGTGAACCTGGTGGAGCTGGCCCTGGCCACCAACATCCCCAAAGGCTGTGCCGAGACAGCCGTGAGAGGTGAGTGCGGGTCCTTCGTGGAGGGGGGACGAGGGCGAGGCTGTCAGAGGAGTGGTGCTGGGCTGGCGGCTGGATGGAGCACAGCTGGGGGGGGGGTGCGACGAGGGCCGAGCCCGGCTGAGCCCGCTCTGCTCTGGTTCCAGTTCACGTCTCCTACCTGGATGGCAGAGGGAACCTGGCGCCCCAAGGCTCGGGTAAGGGGGGCTGTGGGGAGCGGGCCCTGGTTGACCCTCCGCCCGGAGGAGCTGCGGGTGGTGCCGCTACACCCCTGAGACTTCAGCTGACGAATGTTTATGGACACCTTGTTCTGAGTGGGCGCTGGTGTCTGCCCGCGGGCTCAGGGCTGGAGATGGGGGCTCAGACCTGCACCCGGCCAGGGTGCTGCGTGTTGGGTGCTGGCACGGAAGTCTGGGCAGCACGCTGAGGGGTGTGCCTCACCTCCAGGGTCTGCTGAGCAGAGCTGGGGCTCCAGGGCTGAGCTCCTGCCTGGCAGCGGGTGGGTGGGAGGCAGCGTGCAGAGCACAGAGGAGCGGAGAGCGTGCAGGGTCAGGCTGCTGAGCGGGGCAGGCGGCTCTGTGGTCTGGGGGTCCTGTCTGAGCAGGCTCCTGGGGGTGGGGGTGGGGATGGTGGTTGTGGGGGTGCAGGCGAGGGAGGCCGAGCGGGCCGGGCTCTCCACCCTGCCCACCTCCTGCCCACCGTCTCGCAGTGCCCAGCGCGGTGTCTTCACTGACCGATGACCTGCTCAAGTACTACCAGCAAGTGACGCGCGCTGTGCTGGGGGACGACCCGCAGCTGATGAAGGTAGTGAGTGGGCCCCCGTTTGGACACTAAGTCCAGCTTCCGAATTCTCGTGAGATTCTTTCAGATGCCCACTTCCTGTCCTCTGCACACTGATGGGCTGCCGTGTGTGTGTGTGTGTGTGTGTGTGTGTGTGTGTGTGTGAGCTGTTCCGGGGGGGTGCTGCTCTGAGCCCGGGCCTCCTCCCGTGCCCACGCCCCTCCTGCGCCAGGAGGAGCCCTGATCCTTAGGGGATGGGCTGCTCAGCAGGGCCCTGTGGAGCCTCCCACACCCCAGTCCCAGAGCCCACTCTTGGGGTGTCTGTTGCAGGACCTGGGGCTAAGTGGGGCATCCACACTGCAACTTCCATTTGCCTGGACCTGAGATCGGGGTGGGGTGGGGGTGGGGGTGAGCGGTGGGGCGCAGAGGAAGTGGAGGGAGCCAGGCCTGCTCTGCGACCCCCCCAGGCCTCAGGCAGCCCCTGCTGCTGCTTTGGGCTCTGGGGCTCCGCAGGCCGCTGGGCAGTGCCCGTGAGTCCCTCTGTCCAGAGTCGGAGGGCGGCTCGTTTGGCGGCCGCTCCACCACGTGGCCTCTGCTTTAGGGGGTTCCGTCCTCCACATCCTCACGTCTCTGGCTGCTGTTGTTTTTCCCTGGAAAATGAGGCCTGTTCTCCCTTCCATTCCTGCCTCCCAAGCTTGGCTCCTGTCCCCCAGGCACAGGGCGGGGCCGGCTGCGGGCCTGGGAGCTGACTCCCTCCCCACGGGCCTGACGGCCGCTTCCCAGAGCCGAAGCTTTGGGACTTGATCCAGAGCAGTTTGGAGGGCACAGGTGGCGGGGTGCTGGGCTAAGATTTTCTTCATTTGCTTTAATGTGTTTTCTGCTTGTAAAGTACTGCCAGCAGGTGTTATTGTAGAAGTGCTGTGACAGACATACACAGTAGGAAGCGAAAGTCTCCTGTTGAACCACCACCTTTTTTCTGTGTATACACGGTGATTAGTATGAACCATCGGGCTCTCTCAGAACATCTGGTTTTAGAACAACTGCTCTTCTCAGTTAGAAATGTGTTGGAAGGAGATTTGACTTTGGGTGGTGGGCACACAATGCAGTGTATCATAGATGATGGTTCTTAAAATCTACATAATTTCATTAGTCAATGTCACCCCAATAAATTTAACTTAAAAAATGAAATGAAGCTCTAGCCATTTTTGCTCAGTGGATAGAGCGTCGGCCTGCGGATCAAAGGGTTCCAGGTTCGATTCCGGTCAAGGGCATGTACCTTGGTTGCAGGCTCTTCCCTGGCCCGGGCCCTGGTCAGGGCGCAGTGCAGGAAGCAACCAGCCGATGTGTTTTCTCTCACATCGATGTTTCTCTCTGTGTTTCCCTCTCTCTTCCACTCTCCCTAAAAATCAATGGGAAATATCCTTGGGTGAGAATTAATAATAACAACAAAAAGTGAAATGAGCCCTAGCCGGCCTGGCTCAATGGATAGAGCGTCAGAACTGCGGACTGAAGGGTCCCAGGTTTGATTCCGGCCCAGGGCACATGCCTGGGTTGCAGGCTCAATCCCCAGTGGGGGGTGTGCAGGAGGCAGCTGATCAATGGTTATCATCATTGATGTCTCTCTCTCTCCTCCCTTCCTCTCTGAAATCAATAAAGAAATATATAAAAACAGACAAAAAGTGAAATGAAAAAAGCATTAGGTTGCATTCAATTTTTAAAAATTTTATTATTTTTTACAATATATTTGTATTGACTTCAGAGAGGAAGGGAGAGGAAGAGAGAGATAGAGACATCAATGATGAGAAAGAATCCTTGATTGGCTGCCTCCTGCACACCCCACACTGGGGATAAGGCTGCATCCCGGGCATGTGCCCTGACTGGGAATCGAACCGTGACCTCCTGGTTCATGGGTGGACATTCAACCACTGAGCCATGCCAACTGGGGCCAATTTTTTATCATTACAGACAGTGCTGTTTGTGGGTATGTGTGTGAGAGGGTTTCTTTTATAGTGGGTTAAATTTATAGACGTTAAGTTGCTGAAAAGTTGGCTTCTGCCCTAGCTGGTTTGGCTCAGTGGATAGAGTGTCAGCCTGCGGATGGAAAGGTCCCAGGTTCGATTCCGGTCAAGGGCACCTGCCCTGGTTGCAGGCTCGCTCCCCAGTATGGGGTGTGCAGGAGGCAGCCAATCAAGGATTCTCTCTCGTCATGGATGTTTCTCTCTCTCTCTCCCTCTCCCTTCCCTCTTTGAAATCAATACAAATATATTAAATAAATAAAAAAGTTGGTTCTGCCTGGGGCTGGTGGATCCAGTGAGGCTGCCCTGCCTTTGCAGATTGCTCTCCAGGACCTGCAGACCAACTCCAAGATCGCAGCGCTGCTGCCGTACTTTGTTTACGTGGTCAGTGGGGTGAGTGACCAGGCGGGGCAGGGGAGAACGCTCGGTGGGAGGAGTGACCCAGCAGCATGCCGGGCTCGTGGAAGGTGCCGTCAGCATGCAGGCTGCCGTGCCCCCTCGTGCGCCCCTGAGCGGTCGTCGTCCACCAACAGGTGAAGTCTGTCAGCCACGATTTGGAGCAGCTGCACCGGCTCTTGCAAGTGGCGCGCAGCCTGGTTCGGAACCCGCACCTCTGCCTGGGGCCCTATGTCCGCTCTCTGGTTGGCAGTGTCCTCTACTGCGTCCTGGAGCCCCTGGCTGCCTCCATCAACCCCCTGAACGACCACTGGACTCTGCGGGACGGGGCCGCCCTCCTCCTCAGCCACATCTTCTGGTAGCCACTGGGCCTCGAGCTGAAGAAAGGGTGGGACGGCCGCAGCGCTGAGTGGGGTCGGGGAGGAGATGGGGTTACATTCTGCCGTGGAGGCCGTGTGTTGAGAGGTGGGGAGCCTCTTCCCTTGGAGCTTCCTACTCGGTGTGCCGTGTGCACTGGGATGCTGCAAGTGGATGACAAACACACCGAGGGCTTGGTCACCCCCGGCCCCTCGTTCGCTCCCCCCAGTGCCATGCAGGTGCCATTGTCTCCGCGTGCTGTGACCTGAATCGTGTTGGGCAGGCGCTGCCTCAGCCCCTCTGACTGCGTGCTGCTCCCACAGGACTCACGGGGACCTTGTCAGTGGCCTCTACCAGCAGATCCTGCTGTCCCTGCAGAAGGTCTTGGCAGACCCTGTGCGGCCTCTCTGCTCTCACTACGGGGCTGTGGTGGGGCTGCACGCCCTTGGCTGGAAGGTGAGGACCTGGCCTCTCTCATGGAGCCTTAGGAGCTGCCATTTGTAATTCGGAAAATGGAATTCGTGTGTCTTTGATCATAAAAGTGGTGCATGCTTGCTGCTGCTGTGCGCTGAGTTCTTGCCTTAGGCCAGGCTCAGGGCTAGCCTTTTATTATTTTTTTATGCTTATGTCCAAGTGTATTAGATACTTCTGTTTTTTTCTACTTATATTTTTTGGGGTAAGTTTTTTGTGTTTTTGAAAAATATATTTTTAATGATTTATTTTTTTAAGAGAGGAAGGGAGAGGGAGGGAGGGAGGGAGGGAGGGACACATTGATGAGAGTGAACTACTGGGGATCAACCCACAAATTGGCATGTGCCCTGAGAATCAAACCCGCGGCCTTTCCATGTACAGGACGGACACCCCAACCAAGCAAGCAACACAGGCCAGTGCTTATTTATTTTCTTTATTTTTAAAAAAATGTATTTTTTATTGATTTCAGAGAGGAAGGGAGAGGGAGAGATAGAAACATCAACGATGAGAGAGAATCATCAATCGGCTGCCTCCTGTACATCCCACACTGGGGATCAAGCCTGCAACCTGGGCATGTGCCCGTGACTGGAATTGAACCTGGGATCCTTCAGTCTGCAGGCCAACTCTCAACCACTGAGCCAAACCAGACAGGACTATTTTTTTCTTTTTTATTGAATTTACTAGTGGCCTGGTGCACTGATTCATGCTCATTGAAAGGAAATGAATTGGAAGAAATCTATATATATAAAAAGCTAAAATGCTAAGTGTCTGACCGGCTGGGTAATGATGTCACGTAGCAATGCCCAGCTTCCTCTCCCTAGCGATGACTATCCTCCTTGGAGTTTCTTCAGCCCAGGAACAGGACTTGCTTTATAGCCAGGTGGAAACATTTTACACTAACCAAATGTCTGTGAAGCGTTTTCCTGTGCCTCATCTCATTTGATCTTCACAGAAGTCCTGGAGTAGGTACATAGGAGTTTCAGTGGAATCCTATTTTCTTTTTTTAAAATATATTTTATTGACTTTTTACAGAGAGGAAGGGAGAGGGATAGAGAGTTAGAAACATCGATGAGAGAGAAACATGGATCAGCTGCCTCTTGCACCCCCTCACTGGGGATGTGTCCGCAACCAAGGCACATGCCCTTGACCGGAATCGAACCTGGGACCCTTGAGTCTGCAGGCCGACGCTCTATCCACTGAGCCAAACTGGTCAGGGCTGGAATCCTATTTTCTTTTCATTAGCTGGAAAACGGAGATTTAGAAAGTTTAGAAACTTGACCGACTGAAAAGAAGTAAGAAATGGTGGGCCTTGAAAATGACTTCAGGTTTTCTCACTGCGCAGAATATAGTCAAACACTGCTGCAGTTACATATTTTACCCTTTATTCTCCCTGCGTGATCTACAATAATAATCTGCTTCATGTTGATATTTACGGCTGTGTTGCTGACAATTACCTGAAAGAGAAGTTGGGGTGCTTTACTGGGCTGGAAAAAGTTTAGCTACATCAGAAAGCAAGTCTAATTAAGCAAGTTTATTCTCTATATATAAAAGGCTAAGTTGACTTGCGCATGTGCGATACATATAAAGCTCTTGCTGGCACCAATCACATGCATGTGTTTCCATCTGTCATTGTTGATCATGAATTTGGTTGACACTTCTATTATAGAGAAAGGGCAAATAGCGATATTAAAATATTTCTTATAATCTCCTTTCAATGTGCACGAATTTGTGCACTGGGCCACTAGTATTTTAATATCACTATTCACCCTTTCTTTATAATAGAAGTGTCAACCGAATTCATGATCGACAGTGACAGATCGAAACACACGTGCAATTGGCGCCAGTGAGAGCTTTATATGTATTGCACATATGCGAGTCAATGTTTATTTTTAAACTGCCAGTGAGGGTCATATGTACCAGCTGGTCGGTCACTTAGCCTTTTATATATATAGATTGGGGTGACATTGGTTCACTGATCTTCTGTATATAAATGTCTTATCCTTTCAAAAGTCCTGCATGGCAGCCCAGCTGGTGTGGTTCAGTGGTTAAACACTGACCTATAAACCAAGAGGTCACCGTTGGAAAGAGAGAAACACCTGGACCTGCTTTTTTTTTTTTTTTTTTTGGACCTGCATGTTTTGCTTTTACTCTGAACTTCACTGTGGTCCCCCCCAGCTTCTTCCTTTGCCAACATGCAAGTTCTTTTCCTTCCCTGCCAGCCAGGCAGGCAGGTGCAGCCTTTCTTGCCAGTGGTTTTCTTTAGAAGGCAGTGGGTTTTTCTCTTGCATTTCTGTCTTCAATTTCACTCAAATTTCTCAGTCTCGGACACATTGGGTTTGTCAGATGTGGTGGCAGAGCTAGGGGAGTGAGGTGTGAGGAGTCTGATCTGCTAGGAGTCCCGGTGGGGCAGTGGGGGGGGGGGGGGGGGAGACTGAGAGTTTCTTAGTGAATGATTTGTACATTTCTGGGATGTACTCAATTTGGTCATGGTATAGTCTTTAAAAAGATCCAAAACTGAATTAGAATGTGGTGAGTTTTCTGTATACTGGTGAGTTTGCTAACATTTTAAAGGATTTCCTTATATTGATAATGAAATCAGCCGTGTTCTCTCATGTGCTGTCCTTGTGCGGTTTTAGGGTCGGGTTTATTTTGACTTTACAGAACGAGGTGGGGGAGTATTCCATTTTTATATCTGGTTTAATAAGATTGAGATGCTCTTTTTCTTGAATGTCTGTAGACTTTGTCAAATTTGGCATGGAGTTTTGTCGTTAGATTTTTTAATTACTGCGATACAAAACTATTTAAGCTTTCATGGATCTTGAGTCTGCAGCAAGTCACATTTTTCTAGGAGCTTGTCGGTTGTCAGTGTTTTCAGGTCCTCAGGCTGTGGTGACTCGCCAAACCTCCTGTGACGTCTTCTGGCTTTCCCCAATTTGACTTCAGGATTTACAATTCTACAAGGAAGTGTCCAGGACTTGGGCTTGTTTCTGTGGTTTGAGCTGAGCCCCAGTTCACTGCAGGCGAGGGCAGTGTATAGGGAAGCAGTTGGCAACCTAATGTCTCTGCTGTTAGCACCGGCCTCACTTACACCCTCTCAGCCCTCACGTCAGTGATGGCGGATCGCTGTATAGTGTGGCTTTGTACCCAGTCTTAGTTTCCAGGGCTCAGTGAGGCTGGTGCATACGGTAGGTTCCAAATAAATGCTGGCTGAGTGTGCCCAGCAGGGGAGTTGGGAGGGTGGAGGCCTGTGCAGTCAGGGATAAAAGGAGGTCTTTCGCCGGAAAGGGTGTTTGAGGAGATACAGAGGCCCTCCCTGCCTCCCTCTCCTCCAGGCCGTGGAGCGCGTCCTGTACCCGCACCTGTCCACCTACTGGACCAACCTGCAGGCCGTGCTGGACGACTACTCCGTCTCCAACGCGCAGGTGAAAGCCGATGGGCACAAAGTCTACGGAGCCATTCTGGTGAGTGCCGGCCCCCCACGCGTGAGCGGCGGGCTTCCTCCATCCTCCATCCTCCATCCCCCACCCCCCACCCCCCATCCTCCGGCTCCCGCACGGCCTGTCCTCTCCCCCAGGTGGCCGTGGAGCGGCTGCTGAAGATGAAGGCCCAGGCGGCGGAGCCCCACCGGAGTGGGCCTGGCGGCAGGGGGTGCCGGCGCCCCGACGACCTGCCCTGGGACAGCCTCCTCCTGCAGGAGTGCCCTTCGGGGGGCGGCGCGGAGCCCGGCTTCGGGCCCGGCCTCCCGATGCCGCCGGGCGGCGCGGGGCCGGCGGAGCCTTCCCCTCCGGTGACGCTGGCGGCCATCTACCGGGAGCTCTACGCCTTCTTCGGGGACAGCCTGGCCACCCGCTTCGGCACGGGGCAGCCCTCGCCCACCACCCCGCGGCCGCCCGGGGACAAGAAGGAGCCGGCGGCGGCCCCGGACTCGGTGCGGAAGATGCCGCAGCTGACGGCCAGCGCCGTGGTCAGCCCGCAGGGCGACGAGAGCCCCCGGGGCGGCGGGCCCCCCGCGGCCTCCGCGCCCGCCGCCCCCGACAGCCGGCCGCTGCCGCGCGTGCACCGGGCGCGGGGGGCGCCCCGGCAGCAGGGCCCGGGCGCCGGCCCCCGCGACGTCTTCCAGAAGAGCCGTTTCGCCCCGCGCGGCGCCCCCCACTTCCGGTTCATCATCGCGGGGCGGCAGGCGGGGCGGCGCTGCCGCGGGCGCCGCTTCCAGACCGCCTTCCCCGCGCCCTGCGGGCCCGGGCCCGCCTCCCGCTACGTGCAGAAGCTGCCCATGATCGGCCGCACCGGCCGCCCGGCCCGCCGCTGGGCGCTGTCCGACTACTCGCTGTACCTGCCGCTCTAGGCGCCAATAAACCCGCCGCCCCGCAGTCTCCGCTCGTGGTGGCGCCGGATGAGGCGGGGCTTGGGCGGTTGTGCGGCGGCCCCGCTTCCTGGGCGCCGCGGAGCCATGGCGCTGCCCTGCCTGCAGCGCGTCGAGCTCGTGCTGTTCGCCGCCGCCTTCCTGTGCGGGGCCTTGGCGGCCGCGACGCTGACCCGGACCCAGGTGCGGCGGCGGGCGGGCCGGCGAGGGGCGGGGCGGGGCGGGCCGCTCTGACCCGGGACCGCGGGACCGCGGCTCTGCGTGGGGCCCGGCGCCGGTCCGCCGCCGGGGAGGATCGGCCCCGAGCGCGCTCGGCGACTCCTCCAGGTCGGGTTTCCGTCCTTCGCTCGTCGGAGGGACCGCCTGCGGGCGTGTCCTCAGCGCCAGGCACAGCCCGGCCCGGCCCGGCGGCCCCGGCCCCTTCCCCCGGTTTGGGGACCGGTCGGCGGGGCCCTGGCGTCCGCACCGGAGACGCGCTGTGCTGAGCTGCGCCTGGAGCCGCAGGGAGTGGGGAGGCGACGGGGGGCCACGTGACTGCACGTGCAGTGAGGGTGGTGCCTGACGGCGATGGGGGCCGCGGAGAGCAGCCAGCGCTGGACCCGGTCTCCCCGGCAGGAGGTCTCGCTAGGGAACAGGCCCCTGGCACCCCATGAAGCAGGCACTGGGTTCAGGTCAGCGAACCCCGGGAGGCCAGGCTTGCGGGGGAGCGAGCTCAGTGTCTTCCAACCACCGCCTGCTGCCGGACCCCTGGCCACCGCAGGTGTGACGCCCCAGCGGGCTAAGGAGAGACTGGATCCTCCACCGCCTTCCTGTTCTCACTGACAGGTCACACTCAGATCCGCAAATCCCCATCAGGCCCCCTCCGCTCTTAGCTGGTTAGTGAGGCCCAGACAGGAGCGGACAGTGCCAAGAGCTGCCGGGTGTGGCCTGTACCCCAGCGCCTGCCCCGAGCCTGCACCCCGAGGCCTCACCTGAGATCAGGACGGCGGCTTCTCTCCGCAGGGCTCCTTCGGTGGCCGCTGCCCCCTGTACGGCGTGGCGGCCTTGAACCGCTCCTCCCTGGCCTTATCCAGAGGCTCAGCCCCCTCCCTCTGCTACTTTGTGGCCGGGGCCTCCGGCCTCCTGGCCCTCTACTGTCTCCTGCTTCTGCTCTTCTGGGTCTACAGCAGCTGCATCGAGGACTCCCAAAGGTGACTGCCCCCTCCGAGGGCCAGGGCTGAGGCGGGAGGAGTCCCACCCCAGCCACAAGGCTGTTCTCTCCCTCCTCGTAGAGGCCGGATAGGGCTCCGCATCGCACTGGCCATCTCGGCTGTAGCCATCTTCCTGGTCTTGGTGTCGGCCTGTGTCCTTCGGTTTGGCACCAGTTCTCTCTGCAACTCCATCACCTCTCAGAACAAGACAATTAGGTAATGGGAGATGGGGGAAGCCTGGCCCCATGGGGCTGACCCCTCTGCAGAGGGGATCCTGCCTGTACTCCCCGTTTTATTCCAGTCAGTTATTCTCATCTCAAAGGGCACTCAGGCACAAGAGTATGTGGGATATCACCCCCCACCCCCTTTCTCACAACTGTCTTTTTGACCTCACAGCTGCTCTGAAGCCCAGAAAATCCCATGGACACCCCCTGGAACCGCTCTGCATTTTTACTCCAACCTACACAATGCTGAAGTGAGGTCTTGGGATAGGGAGGCCCAGGGGTACGCAGATGCGTAGAAGCACCTGTATAGTTTTAAGGGTGCCCACCAATGAGGCCGAGGAGAGCTGAAGGGCTTGTCAGCCGACAGCAAGCAGTTCAGAGTGGTGTGCGGGCGGAACTGGATTGAGGGGACCCCGCTCCTCACACCTGTTCCTGTCTCCCACAGAATTCTTCTTGGGTCAATCTGGTATTGTGGTGTGTGGTCCTGGTGCTCCAGGTCCTGCAGTTGAAGTCTGAAGCCACCCCATACCGGCTTCTGGAGAGGGGGGACCCCGAATGGAGCTCTGAAACAGATGTCCTAGTTGGGCCACGCCTTTCCCATCCCTGAAGTCAGCAGAGTGCTTCCTGCAGCCAGTGGCTCCCTGCCAAGTGCCTCAATCCTCCTGCCCCCCCCCCCCCCCCCCCCGGCCCTGTTCATGCTGAGAGCCTGTTCCCTCGAAGAGGGAACCATGAAGACAGGCTCCCTCCACCTCTCTTCTTACAGCTGTTTTGTACCAGAATATTATATGACTTCCTTCCTTCATCTTGGTACTGAGTCCTTAGTATGAGAGCACTGCAGGCAGATGGAGGGGGGGGGGGGGGGGAGAGTAAAGGCTAAACTGATAAGAGTCCATTCAGGGGTCTGCCCTCGGAATGACCGCTTTTTTTTGCTGTTAGGTAATCTTGGGCCCCCTCCCCTTGTATTGCTCTGGTTGTCACCCCAGCCCTGGGGTTCAGTTGTGTGCTTTTTAAATTATCACCTGAGGATTTGTGTTTGATTTTAGAGAAAGGGCAAGGGAGAGAAACATCAATGTGAGAGAGAAATATCAGTTGCCTCCCATATGCACCCCAACCAGGGATGGAACCCACACCTTGGCATGTGCTCTGACTAGAACCCAAGATTCTTCCTTTTTTTTTAATTAATGTCTTTATTAATTTGATTTCAGAGAGGGAGAGAGAAAAGCATCAATGATGAGAATCATTGACTGGCTGCCTCCTGCACAATCTGGGATCGAGCCTGCAACCCGGACATATGCCCTGATGGGGAATTGAACTGTGACCTCCTGGTTCATAGGTTGGTGCTTAACCACTGAGCCACCACCGTGCCCCAGATCTTTCGATGTACTGGGACAATGCTTCAGCTGAGCTAGGGCCTAAAGGCTCCGTTTTCATTCCCCTCTTGGAGGTGGGTTTTCACAAGCTGCGGTAGGCACCCACAGTGTTGTCAAAGAGTTTTGTGTTAGGAAAATATCCAGCTTTGTCCAAGAGGAAGTAGAAGCGTCGACCTTTGACCTTTAGAGGCAACATGGCAGGGACTTCACCCCGGTGGGCCATGCAGGATACTTGGCTCAAGGGGACAGTGAGCTGAGCACCCAGGCCGAAGGGGGCGTGAGTGGTGAGGGTCACCCGCTTCCCTCCGGCCTGCAGAGTCACTGACCGCACAGAGCGGAGGGAGAAGAGAAGTCCAGCGGCAAGGACCAGGGTACCTGCAGGGAAGAGCAGATTGGGGTGAAGGCTTTCCGGGGAAGCTAAGCAGCAGCCCTGGTGCCCTCTGAATAAAAGGCATGATTGTGACGACAGGGACATGTATAGACCCCAGATCCTTGGGTTACTCATTCCTCCCCACGTTACTTAACAGATGCCCACTGCCATGTTAATGAGAAAACGGCCAGAGTCCAAGTAACTTGCTCAAGATCGCACAGTGAGAGGCTGACCTCAGCCTAGGCCTGTCTGTCAGAGGGCTTGGTGCTCCGACTTCCCCCTCCAGTGTCCCTCACTTCTCCTGCCCCCCCTCTCACCCCCCTGCTCATCCTGGAGGGTCGGGCCCAGCTCCTTGGTGGGAAGTCAGCCCACGCCTTACCGATGGCGCCGCAGCCCACGGCCAGGCCGTAGCGCCAGAGCGCGGAGCGCACGTCCCAACGGCCGGGGTCTGGGATCTCCGCATCCGGAGGCCGCGCCGGGACCGGGGGTCGGGCCAAGGCCGCCACGGCCAGGGAGGCCCAGAAGACGCCCTGGCCGGCGCAGAAGAGCCCCAGGACGGTGAAAAAGCGGCCCCGCTCGTGCTCGAAGAGCAGCACATCCCGCGGCGGGGCCCACTCGTGCAGGGTTCGGCGCGCGGGGAAGTCCCGCACCGCCACAAGCAGCCGCACCAGCCACCGCCGCCCAGGTGCCGCCATGGAAGCGCAGCCAGCTTCCGGGGCGGGACTTCCTGTCGGCGGGGCCCACCTCCAGCCTCTTCATTGGCTCCCAGAGGCAGGCGGCCTCCGTCCCAGCCCGCTTCCCCCTTCAACCACAGACCAGGCAAACAATGCAGCGCGCAGGACAAAATACAATATCACTCTTTATCTTAAAAATAGGGGAGGCGGGATCCTGGGATTAAGGACACAAAGCACCTCAGTCCTTCGGGTCGTTTAGTGTCAGTTCTACAACGGAACCTGGCTTCCTGGCACCCGTTGAGGCTCAATTTCCTGAAAATCTTCCAGGGTCTTCCGGCAGGCAGGCCAGGGGAGGTGCGGCAGCCTCCGTCCTCCGTCACGGTCACGGGGCCTCGGCCAGGCCGGGGAGGAAGAGACGACTACCGTGGCAAGGAGACTCGCTATCCAGGGCTATTTACAGGGCTCCGGCCAGGCCAGGGTCACTTCATGAACGCCACTTCTGGGATTTCACCCTTGGCCTGGGAGAAAGGCAAGGTCAGCAGAGCCAGGTTCCCCGCCCCCCGTTCATTCCTCCCCCTCTTGAAGGCCAGAGACCTGCTTTCTCCGCGGTATTCCCAGACCTTACCTTGAGGTGAGTAAAGGCTTGGGCAGATCTGGTGTAGTCCCAGTTGTTGTCCTGCAAGCACCTGGAGTGAGAAAGGAAGGCCACCTCCATTAAAACCAAACGCAGTCGCCCTCATCACTAAATGCCACTTCAAAATCCATCCTATACACACTTGCCCAAGTTCCCAACAATTCCACACATGGTTGCACAATTAGCACAAATGAAGTTACCGGGGTCTACTGAACACCAAGGAGTACATATCAAACAGCTATCAAGACTACGCCCTGGCTGGTGCGGCCTGGTGGGTTGGAGCATCTTCCCATACACTGAAGGGTGGCGGGTTCAATTCCTGGTTGGGGGCATGGGCAGGAGGCAACCGATCCATATTTCTCTCTCTCATTGATGTTTCTCTCTCTCACTTCCTCTCTCTAAAATTAAAAAAAAAAGACTAAGGTGACTTTTATACTGATAGGGGAAGATGTTCATGCGATAAGGAAAAACAGTTGCACAACAGTACATATAAAAGGGCTTCATTTTGGCTTTAAATTTTGTTATGTTAATTTATAACCACGGGAAACTTTTTCAGACCATTATAAAGTTTATAAAAAAGTATGTTTTTATTGATTTGAGAGAAAGAGGAAGGGAACGCCGAAACCGGTTTGGCTCAGTGGATAGAGCGTCGGCCTGCGGACTCAAGGGTCCCAGGTTCGATTCCGGTCAAGGGCATGTACCTTGGTTGCGGGCACATCCCCACTGGGGGGTGTGCAAGAGGCAGCTGATTGATGTTTCTCTCTCATCGATGTTTCTAACTCTCTATCCCTCTCTCTTCCTCTCTGTAAAAAATCAATAAAAATATTATTAAAAAAAAAAAAGAGGAAGGGAACAGGGGTAAGGGAGAGAGGAAGGAAGGGGGAAGTGGGGGGGGGGGGGGGAGAGAAACATTAATGAAAGAGAAACATCAAATGGGCTGTTTCCTGCATGTCCCTATTGGGGATTGAACCTGCAACCCGGGCATGTGCCCTAATGGGAATCGAACCAGGGACCTCTTGGTACATGGGACAAAGCTCAACCAACTGAGCCACACCAGCCAGGGATCTTATTTTTTTTAAAGCAATAAAATAATTTGACTTTTAAAATTCCAGGAGCACTCATTATTCACTACCAGCTCTACCTCAGTTTACCCCTATTTGTACACATGCCCAGCACTCACTTCTGGGACCACTCGAGGTTCATGCCAGACTGCGTGGAGAATGCCTGCAGCATTTCCTGCTGCTCTGGGGACAGGGTGGGCACCGGGCTGGAGGAGGGCGTGGGCGCAGGCATGGCGAAAGCTCTCTGGATCTCGTCAGGGCTGGCGTTCCGCACAAACAACTCGTCATTTACAATGCACAGTCTGGGGGACAAACAGCGCCTTAGATAGCTGAACAAACACAGATAACCGCATCCTCCCAACATCATTCCTGTTCTCACTGAAATTTCACACTCAGATTCTAAAATCCCTATAAGGCCCCCCTCTCACTTTTAGCTATTCCCTTTTTCATTTTATTGATATGGACTTTCCCATGGACTCCACAGATGGAATCACCTACCAAACACAGAATTATATACATTCTGCCCAAACCACAGACAGTGCTTGCCTCCCACTTGTCTTCACGACAGATCCAGGAAGTGGATAGTTACACCAATCTTCAGATGAGGAAACTGGCCCTTAGCAAAGCGGTAGAGCCGGCTGAAAAGCCCAGTCAGTCCAACTTCAGGGCAAGCTCTTCGCCACTATGTGAGCCTCCTAACTCTGACTCCTCCTTGCCTTCCTGAAATTCTGAAAATACCCCGAGGACTGACTCTACTCCTACCCCTCCAATTCCCACAGCACTAGAAGCCCATCTGATGAGCCCAACACTTACCCTGAATTGCTGGCTGGAACTGCGACAAACGTCCGTGTGAAGGCTCGCAAAGAATCCCGGGACTTTCCATCCACTGCAATAACAGCAAAGCCAATGACCTGAGAGTTGCTCACACTTGGTTTACAAACAGCTTCTCAAAACATTGTTGCGTTTGATACGAAGAACCCTCAGGGCCAGAAGGGAATGATTATGTTTGTGCAGAGCTGGGGAGTGTGAGGAGTCAGAAAGGACAGTAATAACCACCACTGTCCCACTGATAGTCTGTGTGTGACAGCGCCACTAGGAGATGGCTGTTACTAGCCCCCTTTTGCAAACAGAATCGGAGGCTCATTAGTAATGTAAATTGCTCACACACAGGACCAAGGTTGGGACAGGAGCTCAGACCTGCCTGTGTCCTCTCAATCCTCAGGCTTCCCCCTATCCCAGGCAGAAAAGACAGGAAGAGAGGATAGGCCCAATGAAGATGGCCTGGGGGCAGAACAGGAGAAGGTCAGGGAAGAGAAGATAGCTGAGACTCCGAGAAAGCCTAGCTGGGGCAAGGACTGCTTCCAAGACAGGACTCCCAAGGTGCTCACCTTCCTTGAAGACTCCATTGACCGAGAAGCACAGTAACGTGTTCTGGAAGAGAAGCAGCGCAGTTACCATGCAGGCTCCAGCCAGAGCCAGAGCCCTCGTGCTTCTGAACGGCCCCTCCCCCAATTCCAGGATGTCAGGAAGAAATACGTGCTTACCGTCTGGGCACTTATGTCGACCACGAAGGAATGGATGTCGTGCTGAGTCTTGGGCAACTCGTTGAGGAAGGCAACAACGTTGAGCCGTGTGTGCTTCAGCAGCCGGAACCGCAGGGCTGCGGGAGGAGGAGAGGCCAAGGTCAGGGGCTGCCACGCACTCCACAGCCCCGACTCCTTCCCATTCCCTTCTCCCATCCTGCTTTGCTCACATCACACACTTACTCGGGTCTTTCAGTTTCTTCACATTCCTGCTATCCTTGAAGTACTCGCCCAAGTTGCTTCTGGGAAATAAGAGGAGAAGGAGTGGTGGTCAGAGCAGTGTGGGCGCTAACAGGTGCCGGCCTGATTTATTGAGAAGCGCTGGTCCCGGGCAGGTCCCGAGATGTGGTTCTTACCGAGCAGGGTTCTGGGGGGTGAAAGGGATGCTCAAGGAGCAGCAGGCTCCATCATGGTAGGCGTCCAGGAGCCGCTGCCGGTTCCCAGAGTCGTAAATCGCATAGTACCTGTGGGGAAGACCAGAGGGGAGGTCTGTGCTTCACAGTCTGGATCCACAAAAGGACTCAACAGCTCTCAAGAGTGAGCTGTGCTGAGGCGAGCCCACCTCTCCCCACACCCGGGGCCCTGGATACGTACTGCTGCAAGAAGTGCAGGACCAGATTCTTCAGGGCCTCCGTGCCAAAATAGCTCCCCTGGGACCAAACAGGAATTAGGACTGCGTAACCGATCCTCTCCTCCCTACACACGTCCCAGCTCCTTCCCCTCTTCTCACCTTGCAGGGTGGCAACGTCGTGGGGGCTTCAACGTCAAAGGCAATTGGCGGGGGTAACTCATGGCCGTCCTACAGAAAGGAAGTGAGGTTGGGAGTGTGAAATGGAGAATAAAGGCTGGGTGAGTAATGAAGTGAAAAAACTAAGATTACGGGGACAGAGATCAAGTGTAAAAGGGACATAGAATCCTGACAGAGCCATTTTGTCAAGAAGCATTTTTCCAGGAAGGAGGATTCTACTAGTAGACTTTGTTGGGATTTTCAAAGGGCTGCATGTCCCCAAGTTAATGGTCATACCACACATTAGGCAAGACATTGGTGAGAGGTACGATGCTTGTTAGAAAAGCATAAAGAAAGTTATAAACTTACCAAACGTAGTAATTTGGGAAATCGTTCGCGAATGGCGCTGTCAAGAACGGGACAGAAGTCAGTGACGCTTCAGAGCCACCGTGCCTCCTGGGCTGCTCTAGGAGCAAATACATCAACGCCCGAGGGACAGCCCCTCCCACTTTACTCCCCCTCCTCCCGCCTCTGAGCTCCAAGAAGCATGGCCCCACTCCCCGCCCGGGGCGCCCAGAAATGGCTCCTTGCAGGCTGACTCTCTCCTCTGCCTGACCCCGAGTGCTGCCGAGCGGCGCTCTCAGCCCAGGCTTGAAGCCCAGGCCCTCCTTTCCCTCCCTGCCCCCTTACCTTCTACCTACTCACCTGTGCAGCCCCGGGAGGAGGGAATGGGGTGGGAGCCCAGGGGCTCCGCTGCCTCAACAGGTATCCATCACTTCTGCCAGGTCTGGCTGTGGCCAAGACCAGACACACCACAGGGATGGCACGGGATGTTGGGGCAGGGAGATGAGCCAGGCGGGGATCAAGAGGAAAGGCCAAGGAGAAGTGAGGGAAGGCCAAGGAGAAGTGAGGGAAGGCCAAGGAGAAGTGAGGGAGGGAAGAGAGAAAGGTAGGATGGGACAGGGCCAAGGGAGAGATGGGGGATATAGGGGAGTAGAGAGAAAAAGAAAAGAGAAAGCAGAAGAACTACAAGGCAAGGAAGCGATTAGAAACCAGAGGAAGAAGAAAGGGAAGAAGGCAGCCCTGACACAGCCCTTCCCTTCAGCTGCCTGTTCCCTGTGGTCCAAGGTAGAAATGAAACAAGTCCTGTTGCAGTGAGAAGGCAGCTGCTGTCGGCCAAGTCTCTGTCTGTCACCTGGGTCCCGATCTGAGCTGGGCGTGGGAAGTGAAGCAGCCATGGGGGCAGGAGACCTCCCTCAGAAGGGGTGAGGGTTCAGGCCCCTCCAAAGTTGGGGGGGTGAGGATCTGTGCCCCACCTCTGTTGGCCCCCAAGTTCTCTCCTGATGGCCCCTCTGCGACTGTGCCTGTCTTAGGTTGTTCCTTCCCATGAGGAATCTTACCCGTCTCTGGCTAACCAGCCATCCTCCGGGGCCAAGCAGGGTGATGTGAGGTGTGCGAACGAGGGAGGGGCAGCGCCCCCCCTGCAGGAGGTTCAGTTCTGTCTCCTTGGTAGCCTATGCCCCCGTGGCCTCCACGCCCAGCACCTGCCTTGGGATCCCCTCGCCTGCTGGCGGGGCCCCGGCTCTGATCACAGATCTTGGGGAACCCAGGTTTCTTCTCCAGGGAGGGCCCAGCTCACACCATTGGGCGAGAGACAGATCCATGGTACCAGCCACCACGAGGCCTCAACCTCAGCATGAACAGAAAGCCCAGGCAACAGCTGTGGGCAATGGATTGTGAGAAGAGGGTCCCTCTTGGCAAAAGGGCAAGAGGGGCCAATATAGGACAAAGGAGAAACGACCTATCAGCACGTAGTCCCAGGGCCAGGGCTTCCTCAGCCCAGGATGTCAGGCTCTTGGCACAAGACACCACCATGTTTGGGGCGTGTACCAGACACCCCCCGTCACGGCAGAAAAGGGGAGGTGCCCTTCCTGGAGCAGCAGGGGAGGGAGAGTCCAGAAAAGGCTGTGTTCAGTTCAGGAGAGAAGGAGAAAGGTCACAGAACCAGCAAACAAGTAGTCAGATTAAAAACAAAAAGAAAAGGAAAGGAGAGGAGAGGAAAGATGTGAGGCAAAGCTGGGACACACAGACAGACAAAAGGAGGCACGTGTGACCCTCCAGTGGGAGGTGGCTCCAGCTCAGGGCTGCACATCCGCTGCAGACGGGCACTGGTCAGGGTGCGCTAGCTCGGCCTCCCAGGGTGACGGTCCCCAGGAGGGAGACAGAGGCCACAACTGACCTGATGTAGGTGGACTGGTCTCGGAAGGTGTCACACAGCGTGTTTCCTTCGAGCCAGAGCTCTTCTAGCTTCAGCCCTTTTATCTTGTCCAATTCCCGCTCAGATTTCAACTGCAAAGGATGGGGAGAAAAGGCCGGGAAGAGACCCTAGTCAAGAGAGCCAGGGAGATGCCCACACCGAAGCCTCCTCATCTCCTAAATTCCTTCTTTTGCCTCTTGCCACCACCAGGCAAGTCCTCTTCACCCTCTGCCTGCCTCTCCCAAACACAACGCATTCCGGTCTCAATGCTCACCTCGTTGCCAGAGAGGTTTAGGATCTTTAGGTTGGGTGCTTTCTGCACAATGCTGGACATGTCATCCAGCCTATATAGCTTGTTACTGCTCAAGTTCAAGGACAACAGCTGTGGGGAGAGAAGAGTTTAGAGGAAGCATCACCAGAGAGGGGATCACAGACAAACGTGCCTCCGAACCACTATTTATCCCACCTGCTTCCTCCTGCCTAGTAACGGGGCCTAGGCCTCACCTCAGGGATATTCTCCTCAATGATCCGCAGGGTAGCCGCCATGCAGCCCCTACGATTCAGGACAACATCAATGTTCTGGTCCACCAAGTCTTCAGGAGAGAAAGGCAAGTGTGAGCGGGTGTGCCTAGGCCAGCATTAGCACCAACCCACTCTCAAACCTCCCGCCTCAAAGATCCCCTCTGTCCCCCCCATCTGAGAACTGCTGCCAACAGTACCTGGGTCGAGACGGAGGCCCTTGAGGTCAAGCGCTTGTTGGGAGCCATCGTATCGTTTGCTCATGATCAGCTGCAGAGGACGAGAAAGGCTCAGGGTTACTGGGGCTGTGCATTTGAGGGGAGGCACACGGGGATGTGAGAGAACCGCTAGGACTGGGGAGGAAACACATGTGACTTGAACCTGCCTCACCTTTAGCTGCTCGACTTGCTCTGGCTTCAGTTCGTTCTGTACAGTAAGGGGCGGAGGAGAGGAGTTGATGATGATAGATATCTGCAGGGAAGACATAAAGGAAGGGTGGACTCCAGGGAAGCCTAAGTCCCAGGACGAAGCCCTGGGACCCTGAGTACCAGTCCCCGCCTCCAGCCGAGCCCTTTATACACACCCTTCTGTTGTCCTGATCCAAAATCTTACAGTTGACAGCCTTTATTGCAGAGGCAGTACTGGCATCCTCAACAAAAAACTGGGCCCGTGTGTTTTCGTAGTGAAACTGCAAGAAAAAACGAGCAGCAGACGTGGAGCCCAGTCCCCTTGGCCCCCCTGACCCCCCTGGCCCCTCCGACAGCCACTCGGGCCGTATCTCACCTCAATGGGGGTGAAAGGGACACTGCATTTGCTCTGAATCATACTTAGGAGCCATGACTTCTCATATTTCCTGCCATAAGGAATCTACATGAGAGAAACAGAAGGGAACAATATGTAACCAAGGCTAAAGAGCAGATCCAATCTCGTGCTCCTTCATATAGTTTGCCAAGCTTGAAAAGATTTCCTAAAGAAAACACCATTTAGCCAGTCTGGTGTGGCTCAGTGATTGATCAGGAGATCAAGGTTCAATTTCCAGTCAGGGCACATGATTAGGTTGTGGGCTTGATCCCGGTAGGGGGCGTGCAGGAAGCCGCCGATCAATGGTTCTCTCTCATCATTGATGTTTCCATCTCTCTCTCCTTCTCCCTACCTCTCTGAAATCAATAAAAACCTTTTTGAAAATGAAAGAAAACACCAAAAAACAAATAAAAACAACAACAATAAAAAGAAAACACCAGTTAAAAGGTTTTCTAACTCAAGCCAGACATGGATTCCTCAACCTCCCTCCTATCTGTTTATACTTATTATTCATCAAAAGAATCAAACTGTTGCCTGGCCAGCATGGCTCAGTGCTTGAGCATCGACCTATGAACCAGGAGGTCACAGTTTGATTCCCAGTCAGGGCACATGTCCGGGTTGTGGGCTCGATCCCCAGTGGGGGTTGCAGGAGGCAGGTGATCAATGATTCTCTCTCATCACTGATGTTTCTATCTCTCTCTCCTCCCTTCCTCTCTGAAATCAATAAAAAAGTATATGTTTTTAAAAGAATCAAATTGTTTGATTCTAAAAGTCCCAAGATATTATCTATAACTTGTCTCCCCACAGAGAAGTCAAGAGACCCCAACCCCCACAACTTAGCTTGAGCCCAATGGAGACATCCAGGAGTTATTCCACCACCTCCCAACCAGTCACCACGCTTCCCTATAGATGCCTCTCCTTTCCTTGCAATCCTGCCAGTCCCTTCTACTCCCTTTCTGAGCCAGGTGCTCTAAGATATTGATCCTTAGGAGAAAGAATGGGTACCTGACTGTGGAGGCGACAGCTGAGAAGACTGATTTGTGGTGTGAAGAGTAAGCACCTTCGCTCTGAGCCCAGCCCCCACCCCCCACTTCCCCTGCACCATCTACTTCCCAGATACTCACTGTAATCTTAAACCAGTTCTTCGCGGTCCCATCCTGGCTGTTGCCAGCCCCTCCTCTCTGTGGAAGAACTCTGTCTCTCCGCACAGTAACATGAATTCGGTCTCGATCATGCCAATTATCGACCCGACGGTTGGGTCGCGCAGTGTAGGGGTTGCTGTGGGGAAACCAAGAGTAAGACATCCGCGAATATTCAGCCACTGAGCTGGCCCTGGCATTTCTCGCTCTGGTAGGCAGGAGGACAGATGACCGTGCAAATGAAGTCACTAAGGTCAAACCAGAACAACTGTACAGGCCACAGCAGCGCTGTGCACTGAAGACTGCCGTGATGGCTGGGATTGGCGGTGTGGGGGGGGAGGAGAGAGGCCATCACCCAGTCACTGGGAGAAGTAGACTTGGGAGGCTGCGTGAAAGCAGGTCACTTACTATCGTACTCGGGGAACATCCTGGGCATCACTCATCGCCACGTCTCGGTCATCGTCCTCAAGGCGGGCCGTCCGAAGGGCGGTGCCTCCTCTTCCGGACCTGCGGTTCCCCTCGGTACACTTCCACCGGAAAGGGCCCCGGCCTTTCTTTCTTCTTTGAGGGAAACTAACTCGATCATCGTGCTCTGGGGTTGGAAAGAGAATACGAATTAGAAGATGCATCACTGGTCTAGCTGCCCTGCGGGGGCACCACAGCGGCCACGCTCCACGCACACCCCTCGCTGTCCAGAGAAAGAACGCCCTCTGTGGGATGACAGCCTCGGGGAAAACCACCGGGAAACTGCAGGGCTTTTGAAAGATGAAGCAGAAGCCGGAGCCAGAGAAGAGAAGCAGATGTGAAAGGGTGTGACTCAGAGTGGAATGGACACCACGCCGACCTCTGCAACTCACCTGCACCCTGCTTTCCCGCAGCTCCCACATCTACCTCCCCCGCTGAGCAATGGACGAGTCTCCTCAACCCATCAATCACAGCCTTTACCCCCGCCTTCCGGCCACAGCGCTGCTACTGCCTCTACAGGGCAAATGCCCATCCCAGACACGGCCCAGTAAGGGCTTCTTTGGAGGCCTGTTCGCACACTGCCGCTGGGTGTGGGGAGGGAGCTCTTCGCTTCTGTGGCCAGAAGTTCTTTCCCTCAGAAGACAGCTCCCAGCTGCAGGCTCGGGGCAGCTGTGCCAACCCAGGTCCTCACACTGTCCTCTCCACACACCGCCCTCTCCAGCCCGGTGCAGGAATGGCTCCTTAAAAAAAGACCAGGGCTCCCGAAAAGGGTCTCACGCAGTACTCTGCAAACAATGAACTTCAAGAAACGACCCTAGGAAACAAGAGCAGGTGAACAAGGCCCAGCTGAGAACTCTGCCAGCGCCAGCACGGATGCTCCAGAGGCAAGGCGAACGGTCTCGTTTTCACACTCACTCGGGGCACAAACTAACTCCGGAGGGCGAGGCCGTTCTGCCTGCAGGAAGGCGTGCAAGACGCGGCCCGAGTTTGACCCTCCAGTCCGGGGAAGCCCACGCAGGCCCGAGGCCTGGGCTGTCAGCGAGCGGCGGACCCTGCCCGGCCCAGCCGAGCCGCGCGGGGCCCTCGGGGCCACCCCCGGGCCCAGGAGACGTTCGGTCGGGCGTCGAGTTGGTGTGTGAAGTCTAAAATGTTTTGCCAAAGTCAAAGCCGCAGGAATGGGCAGGGCCGACCGGACGCGACAGATCACAGGCTCAGGTGGCGCGCAGGTCCTGACTCACGGAGTCCGGCCGCCGAGCTGACAGCACAGGGTCCCTGCCCGGCGCTCACGGGAACCTCGTCCCCGCACCGCCGCCGCCCGCCGGGGCCGCGGGGCTCGCAACGCCAGGGTTCCCGACTCAACAACTCGCCCCCGCACTCGAGTCCGGCCAGGCCGCCCGGGCCGCCTCGCCCCCCGGCCCGCGCCGCCACCGGTCCCCGCGGCCGCGGGCCCCTCGCGGCCTCCCGCCCCCGGGCTGCGGCCTAGGCCGACGCCGCCCACCGGGCCGAGCGCCCCGCCCCGCCCTCTGAGCCGGGCCAGCACTCACCGCTGTAGGACTTCCCTCCGTCCGCCATGGCACAGCGAGAAGCCGGACGGCTCGGGCGCGGGTGCGACGCCACCGGACGTCAGAATGGCCGGGTACCGGAGGGTCGCAGCGCCCCTACGCCCGGCGCCACCGCATTTATGAGGCGAAGCGCGCGGCGCGCCGTCGACGTACCAGATGGTGGGTGGTGCCGCCAGCAGCACCGCCCGCCGCGCGTGCGCACTGCCCGGCCGCCGGCTAGGGGCGGGGCCGCCGGCTAGGGGCGGGGCCTCCGCCGCTCGCCCTTCCCCGTACGAGGTCGCCGGGCACCGGAAGGTGGCTGCTTTGCTTGGCGCCTGCTTTGATCCGCCCGCTGCTCCGCCAGCACCTCCGGGGTAATCGCTGGAGCAGCGAGAAGGCTGGAGAAGCCCAGGACCCCGAAAGGAACCGGGAACCGGGGCCACACGAAGGGCTTCCGAGGAAAGGGAGATCCGAGTGACCGCTCACAGATCCCTGGAGGGGTCCAGCCAGTGTTTGTCTCAGCTCAGCCCTCTGCCAGCTGCGGATCTATACTTCGCTTTTCTTGCCTACAAATTGGACTCTCAAGCCCGGCATTGTGGCTCAGTGGTTGAGCATCCACCTAGGATGCCCGGGTTGCGGCTGGATTCCCTGTAAGGGGTGTGCAGCCTGATGTTTCTCATTTCCTCTCCCTTCCTCTTTTCTCTCTAAAGTCAGTAAAAACACTAAAAATAAAATAAAATTAGCCCAGCCAGCGTGGCTCAGTGATTGAGCGTCCACCTATGAACCAGGAGATCACGGTTCGATTTTCAGTCTGGGCATAAGCTTTGTGGCCCCAATTCCCAGTGTGGCCTGCCCAAGGCGGCCAATCAATGATTCTCTCATAGATGTTTCTCTCGTCCTCTCCCTTCCTGAAATTAAAAAAATTTTTTTTTAAAAAAAATTAGATTGTCAAGAAATAGAAAACTAAACATAAGCTCCAAAAGAGCAGGGCTCTTGACTAATTCATGGCTTTTTTTTTTTTTTTTTAGCAGCTGGTTCAGTGCCATGCTTGGCACATGGCAGGAATTCAAAATATTTGTGAAATGAATTTCTGACCTATGCCCCCCCTCCATGAAGTGTTGCAGAGCCAAACGATTGATTTGTCAGGCTTTAGTGAGCAATTGTCTTCACAAACCTCCCATCTACCACAGCTGTGCTGTGCCAGGCCCACAGTGTGTGTCAGCTGGGTATTGAAGAGTCTAGCAAGACCACCTGCTGAACAGAGGCCAAGGGGAGAGGAAATATTAAAACGCCAGGGCGAGAAAAGGCGTAGGCGTTCCTAGACCCCCCCAAAGTCCTAGGGCCAAGCCAGTGTATGGTGACTGTTGTCTCTACAGCTTGAGCTTCCTTCGTGTTGAGATGAGGACTCCAATGACCTCATAATGATGTGGTTGTGGGTCCTGGTCAGGAATGACAAAGCATATTAACCTCCTTGGAGGGTGGGTATTCCAGGCAGGTCTCCTTCTCCTGTGACGGGCTTGGAGGGAACCAAGCGCCTCAGCTGGAGCTGGGAATGAAGTCTTCACTTCATCTTTCACTCTTGGCACCAGAGCTCCTGCTTCATCCAGCTCAAGGAAAAACTGGGACCGACCAGTTAGATGCAGATGAAACAGGTCCAAAAACTGCTGGAGATGGTCCTGGAAGTTGCCACCAATCAGGAATGCACTGAAGGGAAGTTGCCATGCTAATGAAGTGCTGCTGTACTTGCTTCTCCGGCCTGGAGGCCGCTGTGCACAGAGCCCACAGCCTGGCCCCTCACAGCCACGGGCCCAACCCTTTCAGTTCTGGAACTGGGTACGGGCTCACTCCACTTGTGGCCTAGGCCCTTCGACGCTCCCACCCACAAATGACGACATGGCTAGTGAGGCTGTCAGTCTTGCTGTAATTGGGAGAAAACAGCTGCAGCTCATCTGGCAGACTGAGTCACCAGCAGCCAGAGTTGGGGTTGTGCAGGCAGCTGAGGTGCTCAGGGCCCCTGCCTCACAGAGTGAAGAGAGGAAGAAAGAGGTCACATTTTAACCCAGATGGGAAAGTTGGTCCCGGGGCAGTTTCGCGTCCTCTCCTCACTCAGGATGTGAGGGAGGGCATCGTCTCCCCCGCTGCCAGAGCTCCTCTGGGAGAGGCGGGGAGGGTTTATAAAAATCTCCCGGTGGAGACCGCCTCCTGCCCTAGGTGGCCGCTGCTCCTTTCCAGCCACTTCACAGCAGAAACCAAGTCCAGAACCGTGTGTTTCAGGGCCCGAGGGTGGTGAGGGGAGGACAGGGTGGCTGGCTAGAGGCAAGGGGTGGGGGACCAGGGGCAGTGGCCATTCCTAGCAGTTCCCGGAAAACAGGGCCTTTCTCCCAAGCACCCTGCGCAGGCTCAGTGGCAGCACTGGCCACCGGCCCTCCCAGGTGGGTTCCAAACCCCCACGGAGTGCCTACGAGTGGAGAAGGTTCAGGCAAGGAAGACCACAAAGATGATGAAGAAGACAATGAGGATGAGGAAGATTTTGACCATGAGCCACCGGTTGGAGGTAACTGACTGAAAGTACTTGAGGATCTCTGAATGGGCGGCCTCAACATCCAGCTGGGCTCCCATCACGTTCTCATCAATCCTGGAGACAGGCGAGGAGGAGAGGAAACAGGACACTGGTTAGAAAGCATGCTACTGAAGCATATTCAGTGACGGAAAGATGTCACAGTGCATAGGAGTAAAAAATGTTTAAGCGTGTCTTTCCCTTCCCGCTGTTCCCCCAGGCGTTACCTCTGCCTTGCTCTCTCCTAAGCTCCCAGGGCCCTTCTTCTGCCTCTACAACTTGTTTCCCGAGCCTATGCAGTCCAGCGGGCTCACTTCTACTTCCTCTGTAACTTTCCAAATAAACTTTGTCTTATAATTTGAAACAAAGTGTTTATATGCAGTATGATCCCATTTGTGTGTGTGTGTACGCGCGCACGCAGAAAAAGCTCTGGAGTCCGACTGGCCAGGCTCAGTGGTTGAGCATCAACCTCACAGTTCGATTCCTGGTCAGGACATGTGCCTGGATTGTGGGCTCGATCCCCAGTGTGGGGCGTGCAGGAGGCAGCCAATTGATGATTCTCTCTCATCATTGATGTTTCTCTCTCTCCCCCTCTCCCTTCCTCTCTGAAATCAATAAAAAGATATTAAAAAAAAAAGAAGTTCACAGGCCATTCCAGTCAGGAAATCCTGGTTCTAAGTAAAACAGAAAGAGAAACTTAATCATATGAACAGGAAGTCAGGGGGTAAGAAAAGCCCCACATTAGGAGACCATGTCTCGCCAGGGTATAGAGAAGTCTTCAGAGGAAGGGCAATCTCTTGAGAGATTGCTGACGAACATGAAACACTTCCCAGCCAGCCTGCATATGCAGTCCTGAAAGACAAACACAATCCTGGCCTTTGCAAAGGGAGGCCCTGGGAGCAGAGGCTTTTCCAAGTTGTGAGGACAGAAAAGTCAGTGGAGCAGGCAGTCCAGCTGGAGAGCGAGAGGAAAGGCTGGGCCGTGGCTGCAAGCCCAAGGTCCTGTGTCATGAGGACTGTGAGCTAATCTCTGTCCAAGTACAGGAGCCTGGATTGTACCTGATTTCCTATCTACGTCAGAGAGGCTAAAGTATCAGGTTTTCTAGCTTTTGGCTATAATTACAGTTCTCAGTGTGGATACATCTGTCATCTCATCTATATATATAAAAGGCTAACATGCTAAGTGTCCGACTGGTCACTATGACGTGCACTGACCACCAGGGGGTAGACGCTCAACGCAGGAGCTGTTGAGCTGCAGTGACTTGGCAGCAAAGGTTCTCGGGTGACACACCCAGAAACCAGACAGGAGGGAGCCCGATCCCTCATGGGGCCTTGCAATTCCACCTTCGGCTGTGGGTTATGTTGTTGCTGGGGCACTGTCGTACGAATCTGGTTTACTGCACACTTGCATTTGTGTTCCACATCCTGTACAACAGCAACTTTGCAGAGTGCCCTCTCACACTCTGGGACCCCTCAGGGGATGTTGGAGAACCGGTTTCGGCCTGATCCCCACAGGCCAGGCCGAGGGACCCCACCTGTCGAAGGGACCCTGCTCACTCCGCAGATGCTGGGAAGGGACCACAGGAGGTTGGCACCAGGGCGTGTCCGGCCCATCTTGCCCAATCCCACCCTGCCGGCCACCTTCTAAGTAATTTCCTCTCAATGTGCATGAATCCGTGCACTGGGTCAATAGTATTCAATCAAGCTCACATTGGCTTTAACAAAAATGGAAAAATAATAAATGCAATCTGGCATATAAAAGATTTAAAATGGAAGTCCATGAATGAAACTAATAAAAGGGAACATGGGTGGTAAAAAAAACTACAAATCAATAGGACACTAAGAGGAAATAGCAAGGGAGTTATAAAACGAAAATGAATGGGGCAGAAAATAATGGCTTGGGTAGGAAGGCTAAGGAAAATGGAAAAGAAAAAGTTTACATGGGGAGGAGGACAAAAGAATGTCTTACTGCTGGCTCAGTAGTTGAGCGGTGACCCATGAATCAGGAGGTCATGGGTTTGATTCCCAGTTAGGGCACATATCTGGGTTGTGGGTTCAATCCCCAGTGTGGGGCGTGCAGGAGGCAGCCAATCCATAATTCTCATCATTGGTGTTTCTGACTCTCTCTCCTCTCTCCCTTCCTCTCTGAAACCAGTAAGAAATAAAAATAAAAAAATAAAAAGAATGAAGGTGACATCTGTGCTGTACACCTGAAACTGATATAAAAAAATAATATTGAATGTAAACTATAATTTTAAAAAATTTTAACATTTTTTTTAAAGAATGAAGTCCCTGGCTGGTGTGGTTCAGTTGGTTTAGTGCCATCCTGTGCACTGAAGGGTCTCTGGTTTGTTTCCTGGTGAGGGCATATGCCCGGGTTTTGGGTTCAGTCACCGGTCAAGGTACATGCAGGAGGCAGCCGATTGATGTTTCTCTTTCACATCGATGTTTCTCTCTCCTTTCTCTCTCTCTCTCTCTTCCTTCCTCTTTCTCTAAAATCAATACAAAAACAAAAAAAGAAAGTGAAATAGAGATATTTTCAAATAGAAGAAAAGTAAAAGAACTTGTTAGCAGATCTGCACTACAAAAAAACGCTGAATTTCTGCCCTAGCCAGTCTGGCTCAGTGGATAGAGCGTTGGCCTGTAGACCAAAGGGTCCCAGGTTCAATTTTGGTCAATGGCACGTACCTTGGTTGCAGGCTCCTCCCTAGCCCAGGCCCTGGTCAGGGTGCGTGCAGGAGGAAACCAATCGATGTGTTTCTCTCACATCAATGTTTCTCTCTGTCTTTCCCTCTCTCTTCCACTCTCTCTAAAAAATCAATGGAAAAATATCCTCGGGTAAGGATGAACAAAAAACAAAAAATGCTGAAGTTCTTCAGGTTAAAGGAAAGTGATACCAGATTGAAAGTGGATATTCAGGAAGGAATGAAGAGCATTGGAAATGGTAAAAACATGAGTAAATATAAAAGACTATTTTTTCCTTTTTCATTAGATTTTAAATACATATTTTTAAAAATATAGTTTTATTGATTTCAGAGAGGAAGGGAGAGGAAGAGAGAGATAGAAGCATCAATGATGAGAGAGAATTTCTCATTGGCTGCCTCCTGTATGCTCCCTGTAGTGATCAAGCCTGCAATCTGGGCATGTGTCTTGACTAGGAATCAAACTGTGACCTCCTGGTTCATAGGTCAATGCTCAACCACTGAGCAACACCAGCCGTGCCATATGTCCAAGGCTGAACCTTTTGTCCAAGGCTGTGTCTTTTGTCCAAGGCTGTACCTATATCTCTATAACCCAGTGATTTTCAACCTTTTTCATCTCACAGCACATGTAACTACTAAAAAATGTACTATATTTTTTGCCAATCTGACAAAAAGAATAATTTTGATTCATTCACACGAGCAGGCTATTGTTGTGTTAGCTATTGTCTTTTTTTTTTATCCTCACCTGAAGACATTTTCTCCATTGCTTTTTAGCCATGTGAGAGACACATCGATTGGTTGCCTCTGCATCAGCCCCCAATGGGGCCAGGAATCAAACCTGCAACCCAGGTACATGCCCTTGACCTGCCCTTGACTGGGAATCCAATCCACCACCCTTTGGTGGGTGGGCCGATGCTCTATCCACTGAGCACACTGGCCAGAGCTCTGTTGTCATTTTTTTATTTGACAATCTAAGGGGAAGAAGGGTCGGTGTCCCTCACTAAATAGTCAGATATTGTGTATTTTAAAAATTCTTGACTGATTGAATGAATAGTAAGTGCCAAAGAGGAAGAGCTGATAAAATGCCTTACAGCCCCAGCTGGTTTGGCTTCAGCGTCTGCCTGCGGACTGAAGGGTCCCAGATTGAGGTTTCTATCTCTCCCTCTCCTTCCTCTCTGAAATCAGTAAGAATATACATATATATTTTGAAATGCCTCTTACAGCAGCAGGTGGCTCTGCCCCCTCCCTCCACCTCATCCTGTCCCTCTGTCCCTGCTCATTACTTTCTAGCCACGCTGGTCTATGATTCTTAAATACAGCAAGAACGTCCCATCTTAGAGCCTCAGCTGTCCACACTGCCTAGAACACTTTCTCTCTTCTTTGCATGGGTGGATCCCTCTTGTCACTCAGGTCTCTGCTTTAATCAACATCGTGGTCTTCAGAATGGCCCTCTCTGCCACCCAATCTGATATCCCTACTAGTCAGCCACTTTCTTAACACCTCACCCTGCTTTACCTCTGTATACTGCTTTCACTGTCTGAAAAGGACTTGTCAATTCTTTTGAGCAGGTGTGATGCCTTCCACACACACTTACAAAAGTTAAGCTCCACGAAAGAGAGGCTTTGCTTTTCTCCTCATTGCTGCGCCCCGCACCTGGCACAGAGCCTGGCAGGGAACAGGTGCTCCACAACACTGTGCAGTCCACGGAGGCAGGTGAGCGGTGTCCGGGGACGGGCAGGACCCTCCTCTCCCAACGGCTGTCCCTGGGGACCTTTAGGATGCCAAGCACCCGCAGGGAGAGAAAGCTCTTCTGTCTGGGGTGAGAGAGAGAGTCTCACCTCTGAATGGTTTCTTCCTGCTCCTTAACCATGTGTGCCAACTGCTGGAAGATGGAGCCCAGCTCAACAATCGTGGACTCGATGTTCTGCATGGTGTCTGCGCGGCTCTGGATGTAGGAATCCTGCAGGGCAGAGAGCGAACATGAGCACCGGGAGTTTCTCAGGGTAGAGCCTGCCTCCTGAGGACCCTCCCAGCTTGCCGTTTCACATGGCACATTCCAAACACTCGCTTATGGCCCACAGAGAACACTGGGGCAACTCCTCCCTAGCTCAGAACCTACGTACCTGCTCGTCAATGAGCTGCAGCTGCTGGCTGGTCCGAGAGTCCATCATGTCGATGGCCACATCCCCGGAGGCACGGGACTCTGACCCCAAAACCACAGCACCTCCTCCTGCAGGAAGAAGACATGGTGTGTTTTTTTGTGTGTGTTTTTTTGACACGGTATTTTTTTTATTGGTTAAAAGCAGTTTCAAAGCCCTCATGCTCTCGATTTGAATCCCACTTACTAGCCTTATAACCCTGGACAAGTCATTTAATAAAGTGAATAAAGTGAGTGCACAAAAAACATTAGTAACTGTTATTCTTCTGAACATGATGACTTCATCCCGAACGGTGAGAACGTGGGAAACCAAGTGGGGATCAGGAACTCCATCAATAAAGTTGACCTTTGAGAGAGAGAGCTTGGCAACCTCCCTGCCCCCGTATTCTCTTACCCAACCCCTGCCCTTAGAAGATGCCATCACAACCAGAGTAACTAAGCTGTACCCCCCAGGACTCCCCGTACGGCCTGTGACTTACCCAGGTGGTTGGGGGCCAGGGGCAGGGCTGACACAGGCGCTCGGGAGAACTGCTCCCGCCGGCTCCTCTGCTGCTTCAGGTTCTGGGGTTGGGGAAGCAGGAATGTTAGGCCCCCCTCCTGTGGGCCCAGGACCCTGTCCCCCTTCCCTTGCCTTCCACCTGTCTCTCTCCCATTTCCCTCTTGGACCCTTAGCCCCCGACTCCTAGCCCTCCTCCACAGACTCTACTCACCTCTGTCCTTACTTCTAAAACGGATTTGAAGTCGTTAGACATGGAAGCCAGCTTGGACTGAAGAAAAAGAGGAAGAGTCAGCAAAGGAAGACAAGACCTTCTTGCCTTCCGTCTCCCCGTGTCCCGCGCCCAGGTCCCACCTGCAGGGAGACCACTATGGTGTTGGAATGGGTTTGCAGGTGCCGGCCACTCTGGCTGCCCTTGGCCCTCACAAAATCCTGAAGCTGGGCGATCTGCTTGTTGAGGCTGTTGATATCCTGGTGAAAGAGCCAACAGAAAAACAGTGTCAGCCAAGGAGTCCTCGGCCAGCGTCTCCCGCGTGGACACGCCTGGCAGGGAAGACAGAGGGGGAGTTACTAGCAGTTACAAGGCCGCCCCAAAGGGCCGCTGGGATCTCCCAAGCTCTGCAGTTTTGTCAGGTTCGGTCCCTGCAGAGGAGAAACAAAGAGATGAAATATGGCCTCATCGATGTGCAAATAAATGACTTGTTTACCCCTCCACCCTACTGCCCTGCTTCACACCATGATGCCAAGTTCATGGTCACAGAAACACTTAAAAGGCCAAAATCTTAACCTAGAGCATGTTAACCAACAACGCACTATGTGGTACTCAGGAGAAAAGAGGAGTCAAAGGTAACATGATTTTCCAAAAGCATCAATGAAACAATTCCTATGTACAGAATTCCTTTTAGGCTGGCGCCATTGTGAGGCTCAGCCCATCTGGTTTTCCAGATGACCTAATGAAGTCATAGTTCTTAAGAAAAAAAAAAAGTTTCGCTGCGCCCTGTCCGGATAGCCCAGTTGGTTTAGAGCATCATCCCAATATGCCAAGGTTATGGGTTAGATCCCTGGCAGGCACATACAAGCAACAGCCAATAAATGCATCAGTGACTGGAACAACAAGGTGATGTTTCTCTCTCTCTCCCTTCCTCTCTCTAAAATCAATTTTTAAAAAAATTAGCCTTAGCCAGTTTGGCTCAGTGGACAGAGTGTTGGCCCACGGACTGAAGGGTCCTGGGTTCAATTCCGGTCAAGGGTACATACCTGGTTTGTAGGCTTGATCCCCAGCCCTGGTTGGGGTGCGTGCGGGAGGCAACCAATTGATAATGTCTCTCTCACATCGATGTTTCTGTCTCTCTCCCTCCCTTCCACTCTCTCTAAGACTCAATGGAAAAATGTCTTCAGATGGAGATTAAATAAATAAATGAATAAATAAATAAAAAATATCGCAAGAATGAAAGCTGTGACTTGTTCAAGGTCACACACAAGAGGAGCAGCACAGCCAGGCTTCGTATACCAGACCAGAGCCTCAGCCACTCCCCAACCAGCCTGCCAAGGGCCACATTAGACAAAGGAGATGGAGGCCGCCAGAGAACGGCCGAGAAGAAGTGGGGCCCAGGGCAGCCAGCCAGGGAGGAACCAGAGGAAGAAGGAAAGGGAAGGGGAAAGAGGCCTAGAATAGTAAGTTCAAGAAATAGCCGAGTCCTAACTGGTTGCTCAGTAGTTAGAGCGTCAGCCCGCGGACTAAAGGGTTCTGTTCTGACCAATGGGAAAAGAACATCCTCAGGATGAACAAACAACAAGAGAAATAGCTGGATGGAAAAACTAGATGAGACAACGTCTACCACTCCAAAGTCTCCCCCATTAGTATCTCCCCAAATAGTATCCTCGCCCCAACCCTTCTCCAGGCTCTGGACGATTCCACAGACTGTGGGTCTGTCCCTTTGGGAAGCTGATGCAGCCTCCACATAGTCATGGGTCCAAATCTACATTCCAGGTTTTCCCCATAAGATCTCCTCTCCCAGCGTTCTGGCTTAGAAAGCGGCACCATGTCCCGCCACGGCGCCCAAGCTAGAAGCTTCTAAATCACATACCTGCACCCCCCCAACCCACCTACCCAGATACCACAACACAGCCATGTTCCATTGAGCGCTTACTGTGTCCTCAGCACCGTGTAAACACAATAGCAACCTCGGGTTTGTTTACTGTGTGTCATGCAACTTGCTAGGCAACTTCCCTCGTACTTAAAGTTAACACAGGAAACGTCTCGTTCCCCCCTCAAAGCTATTCCCCCATCTTCCTTCTTTTCCATTTGGTAAATGGCACCACCATTCACCAGTTGTTCAGACCAAAAACTTAGAGCCACCCTCAATTCCTCTTTCCCCTTAACCCACACGGAACCTAGAAAGAAGCCGAAGAACCAGCTGAATCTGCCCACTCACCCCCTCTACGGAGCCCATCCTCGCCCGACCCTCTGTTCTCTCTAAAAAGCTCAGGACCTCCTACGCGGCCTTCCTCCTGGGACTGTCCCGCTACAATCCCTTTCTACCCAGCGACCAGCGTGGTCTTTTCAACCCAAAGTGGGACACACATCCCTCTGCTTACAACTTCCCACTACATTTAAAATCCAACCCAATCCCTGCCTGGCTTGCACAGATGCTACATGGTCTGCGCCCCCCCTCCCCCATTTCTGATCTCATCCCCTCCCAGTCTCCTTCACACTTGCTATGCTGCAATCACATTAGCCTCTCTCATGTTTACCAAAGTCATCCACACTTTAGAACCTCTTCCTCTGCTTTTCTCACTTTCTAGAAAGTGCTCCCACCATATCTTGGATGAATGGCTTTTCACTTGTTTACCCCCATCCTACATCACCCCATCTAAAGTAGGCCCCTACCCTGAGTAACCCACTTACATTATTTCTTTTTTTAAAATATATATTTTTATTGATTTCAGAGAGGAAGGGAGAGGGAGAGAGACAGAAACATCAAAGATGAGAGAGAATCATGGATAGGCTGCCTTCCGCACACCTGCCACTGGGCATCCAGGCATGCGCCCTGACCAGGAATTAAACCGTGACTTCCTGGTTCATAGGTCGACACTCAACCACTGAGCCACGCCAGCTGGGCTTACATTATTTCTTATTAAAAAATTTACCATTGCCTGAAATTGCCTTTTCTGTTTACTGGTGTAGGGCCTAGTTTACCCACTCAGAAAGGAACTTCCCAAAGACAGAAACCACACATCTGTCTTGTTCGCTGCCCAATCCCCAGAACCAGGCAGCCAAATGCACTCAATAATGCGAGTGACTGGAAAATAAACCAGGGGATCCTGACAGCCACGCTATGAGGTAGGTACTGCTAGCAGCTCCTTTTTATCTCTAAGGGAACTGAAGCTCAGAGCCGTTAGGTGCTTAGGTCTCTGTTCTCTCCCGAGAACCAAGGGGTGGGCCTGGGATTTGAACTCCAGTCTGCCTGAATCCGGTTGTGGTTCTTGAGTAGCTATGCAGTAACACTGCGACCGTTAGTGGAACCCCCTTTCCTACCCAGCACAGCGGCTCTCGAATGTGTCTGCCCTTTGGCCTCTGCCAGAAGCAGCTTTGTCCTGGGTCCTTCCGAGCCTCCCTGCCCACGCAGGCTCCAGTGTTTTCTCCCCTCCTTCCACGGTCCGCCAACCTCACAGTTCATTCTCATTACAGTGTGCTGGGGAGCACGGAATCACACCGTAGAGACCTGTGCTAGGCCGGTGTCTCTCAGACAGAACGGGGTCCAGGTTCTAATCGTCTTAGCGGCGCACGGCGTTCAGAGCGGGTCCGTACTCCTTGAAAAGGTCCACAACCAGTCTACCCTTAAAGCCTCATCCACCTCCTGCCAATGACTCACTCATTCGGTCAACAAGTACCGAGCACCTACCGAATGCCAGACACTGCCACAGGCATTTGGGGTTCACCTGTGAGCCAGCGGAAAGGAAAAAGACCTCCGCTCTTGGGGCACTTGCTTTTTTTTTTTTTTTTTTTTTCATTTTTGAGGGAAATGAGGGAGTTGGGAGAGAACAAAGACAAACAATACACGTAATGAGCTAATTATACAAAACCCTGAAATGATTCAAGTGCTATAAAAAAGAAAACAGCCCCGGCCGGGCAGCTCAGTTGGTTAGAGCAGTGGTCGGCAAGCCACATGCGGCTCGTGAGCCGAGGTTTGCCGCTCTGTTGACTAATGAGTTTGCCAACCACTGGGTTAGAGCATCGCCCTGTTAGACCAAGGTTGCAGGTTTGATTCCCGGTTGGGGCACATACAAGAATCAACCAACGATGCATAAATAAATGGAACAAATCAATGTTTCTCTCCCCTTTCCTCACTAAAATCAATCAATTAAAAAAGTAATCTATAACAATAAAAGCAGCCCTGACTGGTTTGGCTCAGTGGATAGAGCGTCAGCCTGCGGACTCAAGGGTCCCAGGTTCGATTCCGGTCAAGGGCATGTACCTTGGTTGCGGGCACATCCCCAGTAGGGGGTGTGCAGGAGGCAGCTGATCGATGTTTCTAACTCTCTATCCCTCTCCCTTCCTCTCTGTAAAAAATCAATAAAATATATTAAAAAAAAAAACAATAAAAGCATAATATGCTAATTAGACCGGACATCCTTCGGGATGAAGGTGGGGCTGCGAGGGAAGCCCGGGTCCGGGTGCCAGAGGGAAGCCAGTGCCGGCAGCCCCGGAAGGAAGGCCTACCGTTGCATCGGGCCTCTAGTGACCAAATAAATAAACACAAACAAAGAACAGAGCAAGGTAAGGGAGATCAGAGCTTTGGGTGCTGGATTTATTAAACAGCACAATCAGGGTAGGCCTCCTGAGCAGGTGACATCTGAGCAAAGACCTGAACTTTCCCTTTTAAGAGCCATACCTCTGCACTCAGTTTTCTCTGTCTGGAATTTTCTTCACTGGCTCTACACAAGCTTTAAAACTAGCTCAGATTTGACCTCCTCTAAAAAATCTTTCCCAGTGTTCCAGACTATTTCATTCCTTTTTTAAAATCTTTATTGTTGAAAGTATAACACATGCCCCCCTCTCATTCACCTTTTTGTAAAATGTTTCCTATACACTCATCTCCTATTCATGTTATGGGGCTGGGTCCCCTTCTAGACAATAAACCCTTGAAGGCAGAATCTTGTCTCATGTTTGGGAGTGCAGTGTTTTGTACACAGTAGGTAATAAAACGATATCTAGAGACTCCATGGATGAGCAAGAAGTTTGGGGCTAACTCCAGAAACTTGCTCTGGGCTCCATGGCAATGGAAAATGACGGAAGTGATCTGACTGGAAACCTGGGCTCTCCTGACCGCTCGTCGCTCACCTGTTTGATGATGTACGTTAGCTCCTCAATCTCCACTGCTTTATCATCAAACAGGGACTTGCGCTTTGCCACTGCGGAGATAAAGAAGCCACGACGGGGGACGTCAAAGAGAAGGCTCAGGGAGTTCGGTTCCCCCACCCTCTTTGGCCCACTGCCCCATCCCCGAAACACCCCGACACTCACAGATTGTCAGCTTCTCCAGCTTGGCAAATGTGTTGCTGAGGTCTTTCCCAATGCGCCTGCAAGCAAGCATGAGGGAGAACACCGTGGGAAAGAGCAGGAGAGAGCCTGTTCCCCATCAGCTCAGCACAACCCGTTCCAGCCCTCACAGCCAAGGCCACCACAGGCAAGCCTGCTTCCCCTCACACGGCATCAGCCGCACCACTCCTCTCACTCACTTGGCCATGAGGGAGAATTCACTGCGCTGCCGGACGGCACGGAGAGCTGGTTTGTTTGTCTGAATTCCATTCTGAAAAGCAATGTCGAGAGGTGGAACTTGAATCCCCCTTCCCCATCACCAGCTTTTACTGTTCTCAGCTGCCCACTAAACTCTCTCTAGGACTGACGGTATTCGACCAGAGGGTCTAACTGGTGGTAGTAGTAGTAGTAGTAGTGGTAGTGGTAGATGAGAGCCCAGATTTGAAGACAAAGAGACCCAGGTTCAAATCTTGATTCCATCACTGAGTAGCTGGGGTGTTTGGGGCAAGTTACTTAATCCATTCTGAATCTGTATTTCCTCTCCTATAAAACGAAGACCATCCACACACCTCCTTACTGTTGTTGCTAAGATGAAAGGACACAGGGTTGTAAAAGTGTTTCAGCGAAATAGCTGGTACACTGTAAAGACTAAATAGCTCGGATTAGCGTTCTAGTCTTCCAACCTGGGAATCAAAGAGGATGACTGGAAAACTCTTGGAGAGCATATAGGAGAGCAGGTGTTAACAAGTGCTGAGCAGTGAGAGTATCTGAAATGACAGTCACTCAGGTCCCACCTACATTCACAGAGTCTGGATCAAGACAAGGGAATGCAACTGTTTAAAAAGCACTCCAAACTGATTTTGATAGAAGTTACTCATCTAGAAAACTTCCTTCAGTTTATAGATATAAAAACAGAGCAAACTTGTGGCAGAACTATCCCAGAACTGGAACTCAAAGTGGTTGTCTCTGGGCTAAAGGCTCTCTCTAGAACCTGTTCCTTACCCAAACCCAATACATCGCAGCCACCTCTCATCCCGAGATATTCCTTCAGGACCAGCAACCCTACCCTCCAGGTTCCTCACAGGACACAGCCTGTATGTTTGCCTGTAGGCAGCGAGCCCACCGCTTCATGGATCCCACCGCCCACTCCTCGCCTGGTCAGTTCTCCATCAGGCTCCCGCAAGAGTGCCCTCAACCAGCAGTGCAGGGACACAGCCTCCCCCAGCTCCCAGCAAGGCTCACCCCTGCCTCTCTTTCCCACTCCTGGTCCTTACCTGACGGCTCTGCAGGAATTTGCAGGCAGACAGGAACTCCTGGGTCCGGTCCCGGCAGGACATGGTGTCGGGAGGGGGAGGGACCAGGGCCACTGGGGGGGGCGGAGGGGCGATGTCGCTGCTGCTACTGCCAGCAGTTGCAGGGGACAGGACCTGTGTCTTTGAGAGACCCAGGTAGACACCCTGATCCGTGTTCTTAGTCCCGTAGCGTTTCCGCGGGATCATTGAGACGCATAACCTCGGACTGTTGTGGAGGGGAGAGTGTCATTCCCAGGCCTCTTCCCCAGAAATCCCCCCCAGCCAGCAAATTCTTGTGCCCCAAAGCCAGCCGCAGATCCTGGGGCCGGCCGGCCACAGGCAGGGCCCCACTTCCTCTCCGGCCTAAGCCGCTCCCCTCCTCACTCTTCTTCCAACTTGGCTCGGGCAGCCGGAGCGCGGGCCGGGGGCCCTGAAGCAGAGACAGGGCCAAAGGCAGGACCCGCGGCTCCCAAGCTCCAGCTCGGCCTGTGCAACTGCCCCAGGCCCTCACCGGGCCCTCTGGGATCCACGGGTTCCTTCCCCGCCTCAGGGAGAAAGGGTAACGGACCTTCGGAGGGGGGGACACACTCCGGTGGGCGGAGGGGGAGAAATCTCTGGGTGTTTATTTGAAACAGGAAGTCCCACCCCCACTCAAGCTCCGCCTTCTAGGGCACTGCAACTAACGATTAGCTAATGCCGACGTCCTTCTTAATAGAGGCTTTCTTGATTGGACACCGAGGTATTCGCTCACCCGGAGTCCGGCCGGCAAGACTAGTCCGCTCGCCCCTGGTTTCCTTCCCCCCCCACCCCCCCACCCGTCATCGCCCCCGGGAAGCCGCGGCCCCGAGCTGACACGGCGGCCAGACCACTCTTAGAGCAAGTCCTACCTCCTCTCCGCCGCCTGCCGCCGCCGCTGCCACAATCTCCCGGGTCGTCACCGCCTACTCCCCGGGCGCGGAAGCCTCCGAAACTCGACCAAAGACTAGAAGCCGCCACGTCACCCACACGTAGCCCCACCCCCGGGGGCTAGAGGGCGGTGCACGCCTATTCGAGCCCGGCCACCCGAGGGACACGCCCCCCACCCAAATACAAGAACGACTCCGCTCTCCCATTGGCTAGGCCGCTGTCGTGACCCCGCCCCTAGGAACTAGAGCGGGGCCCATTGGGCTGGGCCAGCCTCTGGGGAGGACCTGCCTTAAAGAGACCGCAGCCCGGGTGGTGCGGGCAGAGAGGCAGCAGAGGCACAAGCGCTCCGGCTAGTACACGTTAGAAACTTTATTCTCTGGAAGCTGGGGAGGACGGAGAGCCGGGCTGGGGTCATCCCTTCTCCGGCTCCTCCCGGATTTCCTCCGGGTTGTTCTCCTGGAACGTACACCCATGCTTGATTGACTGCCTCTTGTTTGTCCGCGAGCCCCGACGGCTGAACAAGGATAGCCGCCGCCACAGCACGGTGATCAAAAGGCTTTCGTTAGACTTGGGATTCCGGTGGTCCGACGAGTTCACATCGACCTCCTCGGTGTCTGCGAGGATGAAGCGGCCGCTGAACTCCACTCCCCCCGCCCCCCTCCTGACCCTGACCCTGACCCCTCTCCCGTTCCCTGGACACCCCAGCTGTGTTTCTGTTCCCACCTTCCTCGACTTCCTCCGATCCGGCCTCCTTGGGCTTCCCACTGGAAGTTTGCAAGTCCTTGTCTTGGCAGCAGCCCATGGCCCGCTGGGGCCCGGCTCGCCCGGCACTCGGCGCCACCACTCCAGCCCACCTGGCTCCCACCAGCTTTTGTGACGTCAGATATCCCGCCGCCCCAGCTCCGAGAGCAGCCACCCCTTTAATTTCTCCCATCACAAAAGGCGCAGGCGCAGGGTCACGACGGGTGTCAGCTGTTTATTTACAAAGTGAGATCGGGCCCTTCAGGGGCTAGTAGAGCCAGGCCGCTTCTTCTTTCTCCGTCTGGTTTGGAAGCCCCCTGATGTCTGTTCCGAATCAGGGAGCTTGCGCTTGGCCGCTGCCTCCAGAGAGGCCCAGAGTTCATCTGCCTCTGTGTCTTCGGAGGACAACTGACTGGGCTCTTGAGGCTCCTGCGGCTCATCCTAGTGAGGAGAAAAGCTTAGGAGTCGGGGCACAGGAGGAGACCACAGGGAAGGAGGCTCTCACTGGGAAGTGATCTTGCCAGGTACCACCCCTTTCCTTTCCTGCTCTGGGAAACAATTCCCACCCATGTTCCTGTGTCACTCTTGGCAGGAACCCTGTCAGGACTGGAACTATTAACACTCCTCACAAAAATGAAGTAATGTGGCAGGGAGAGAGAGGGACAGGTCCAGTCTCTGTCCCAGCTGCTTCCTTCTCCCCATGGGAAATCAATTCTCACATCTATGCTCTTGGTTCCAACCCGCCCACACCCAACTGCTCACCTCCCAGTTTTCCCGGCCGGACAGAAGGAGGCAGTTCAGTTGAGACTTCAGATAAACCTGCAGGAGATCAGGGACCTTAGGGAGTCAAACCCATGAAGTGCACAGAAGTATGAGTGGGGCACAGGAGACAGCAGGCTCTCACCTTATGCTCCAGGCCCCGGGGGTTCCGGATCCTGTGCACCCTCAGGATTCTGTCCAGGCCACAGGAGGCGAGGAGAGGCTTGGACGGGTGGCACTGCAGCCCTCGGACACTGCCTGCCAGCCCCTTCAGACAGCCCAGCAGGCGCCCTGGAGAAAGGGGGAGGCATTAGGCGAGCCAAACCACCAGAACTGAGTATTTATTGTTGGAATCATTTTTCACTTCGGGATTTAATCCTCATCGCTGAGATAGGAGTTAGCATTAAATCCATTTTACAGGTCAACTAAGCACAGGGAGTTAAAGTACTTTGTCCAAGCTCATACAGCTTTTTTAAAATATATTTTATTGATTTTTACAGAGAGAAAGGGAGAGGGATAGAGAGTTAGAAACATCAATGAGGAGAAACATCTATCAGCTGCCTCCCGCACACCCCCCACCTGGGATGTGCCCGAAACCAAGGTACATGCCCTTGACCGGAATCGAACCTGGGACCTTTCAGTCTGTAGGCCGACGCTCTATCCACTGAGCCAAACCAGTTGGGCTCATACAGCTTTTGAAACCAGGATTTGAACCAAACTGATACCTAAATGAGGGTTCAACCGCCCCAGGTACTGCCTCAGAGGGAATCCTGCCCCCCACTCCTACAAGGCTCCCCAGTCCACTACCTTGCCGAAGGTCAATTTCTGCCAGCTGCCCATGAGTGTTTCCTACAATCACCGAGCTGAGGAGTAGACCAGAGGTAGGTGGGGTCAGCAGGAGCCTCCTGAGTCCTTCCTGACCCCACTCTTTGCCCTCTAAACACTCACTTGCCCCCGGGAGTGAGCGTCATAGCTGTCAGTGGGTACTCTCCATAGGTGGCCTCTAGGACTGGCCGGCGTTGGGGGGAGGCTGGATCATAGACACGGACCTGGAAGAAGACTTAACTATCACAAGGGTACCCTCACCCCACACCCCCACATCTTCACCCCCTCCTTCATATACTGCTTTCCTGTTTATGACCCACTCTTAGAGAAACTCTCTCATGTGGAATGTAGCCCTCTTCTCCGAGTGTTGGGGGTGGGGGAGAACTGCTTAGCAGCATAAACGGACAGGGCGAGGGGAGTGATCCCCCAGGCGGGAAGTGGCAGCAGCCCTGGCCTTCATGTGTGACCAGCCCCTCCCCCCACACTCCCCTCCGGGCACGGAAAAGCAAGGCAGTGCGATTGTCAGCGGATGCTGAATCTCAAGCCCAGAGGGTCAGCCTGAACGAGGGAGGACAGAGGAAGCCCTCAGTGTGTGTGCGGCAGGAGCCTGTCACCAAGATCAGACTTCCGTGTGCAGAGCAAAGGAAACAGCAATCCAGGGACCCAGTCCCGCCTGGGCCAGGCTGTAAAGACCCCCAGCTGGGCCCTTGCCATGGAGCTGAGGGGCTGAGGCCAGAGGAGAGGCAAGCCTGGGTCCTGAGCACATCAGAGGCTGCACCAGGACCAGAAACCCAGTTCTCTTGACATGCAGCCCGTGTCCTCTCGTGACACCGGCGCCCTGTAAATCTGCTGTGAAGGAAATACCCCCTCCTCCCCTCCTCTCCTCTCTTCTAGATGGAGGAACATGGAGAGTCATCGTTCCGCAAACTCATCCTAGAGCACAGTAAGAGAAGGCTACGGGCTGAAATGGCCAAGGCGTGCTCCCTCTGAGAGCTCAGGGATGGGAGGGTGGTGAGAAGGATGGCTGTGACAGAGGGCGGGGCAGAGCCTCTGCGGGGGCTGTGTCTTTAGGAGGCTGCTTAAGCCCAGTAGGAGGTAAGGGTCGGGGTACCTCACCTGGTGGTACCCTGTACAGGTGACGAGCTTCTGTGACTCAGGGAGGAACTGTATGTCCTGGTCCCAGATGGGAACTCGCAGGTCAAGCCAGTCATTCCGTACCTGGTGGAGTGGGTCAATGGGGGACAGGTTGTGGGGAGCTAGTGTGCCCCTTCCTATAGCCCTCCGTCATCATCCCCTAAAGCCCATCTGGTCTCTGACTCATGGTCAGTGGCCCCAGCCTCCCTGGACCTCAGACCCAGTCCCTCCCTACCCCTCACTCACATTCTTGGCTCTGAACACAGGCTCCTCAGACCCCTGCAGGTCCCACACCTTCAAAGCATTCTCCTTCCCACCTGTGGCAACTACATGGGGGTGCACTGGGTCTTGGCGCATCCTACACACCCCAGGGCCCACCCTCAGTTCCAGGAGCTGAAAAGAATGAGAGATGAGAGGGGAAATGAGAGTCCATTCCTGAATCCCTAATCATCCTCCCCCAAAGCCCTCATTCAATTCCTACCCTGGCTCCCACCTTCCCCAACCAAGAGGATCAGGGCAGGGGAGCCTCACTGGGTCAGAGGATGTCTCCTTGTCATTGTCATGCCAGACTCGGAGAATCCCAGAATCCACACATGTGATGAGGTTGCTGCAGGGAGAGGAAGGATAGAGTTAGGTTTTAAAAAAAAGAAGTGTGAAAATATTCTCTAAGCCCCAGTCGACCCCCCCCACACACACACACATTAACTAGACTCTAACCAGCCCTCTTTCTAAGAAAGCGTCCAGGTAACGTGGGTCTGGACAATTTTTGGCTTCAGTGTACTAGTATGTTATTTAACTTCCTTGACAGAGTGAGGTTTATAAGTGAAGAAACGGAGGCTCTGAGCAATGAAAAGGTTTGCCCACTCAGCAAATGTCAGAACCAGAAGTCCAGTCTGCGATTCCCCAAAGCAAAGTGCCTTTGTCACCCACAGCTACATCTGGGGGCACCTGGCCCTGCAGGTCTCTCTGGATCTTTCTTCGCTCACCAGGGGTCAGGACCCGTCACTCTGAAAGGACTGAAATGGGACTGGTCGGGATTTAGGGTTCTGCCAAAGTCAAACACCAGCTTCTTCTCATGAGTTCCCTGTCTGGGTTCCACGTGCTAATTGTCAATTCCCCCGCCCCCACGCCGTGTACTCCTCCCAAGAAGCCCAAGCAAGTCTCTCCCTAGAAGCTGTCCAGACCCAGCCTATGCTCTTTCTCACATTTGCCCACCCTCTCCACCTTGGTTCAGGGTCTGTATCGCCTGCCTCGGCTGTGGCAACAGTCTCCCCACTGCTCTCTCCCCAGTTCATCCTCCACACTCCTTCAGGCTCACTGCTGCTCCAAAACCAGTTATCTCCCCACCACCTACAAAACAAAAATGCCAGTCTCTCGGCCTGGCACTGACAGCCCTTTACAATTAATCCCAACCTACCCTGCCCATCTTGCATTAAAATGCTTCCTCAGCGTCCACTCCCCAAATGCAATTCAATTTATCTTCCCTGAAAGGTACCCTGTGGCCCGACACCAATCCTTGGCCTCTGCCCAGGAAGTAGCCGCTTTCCAAAATGCCCTTACCCCTTTCTCCACCTGTCAAAATTTACCAACCCTTCAAGGCCTACTTTAAACTTCTCACCCCCCCAGAGCCTCCTAGACCTCACCTGTCAGAATTATCACCATCAAACCCACGCCGCCTGCCCACAACCTCCTCTCTCCATTTAGGAAGAAAGTTAGGCCAGTAACTGACCACCTTTCCTTTGGGGGCTTCGTCACATTGTGAATGGCTGTCAGTCCCCATTTAAAGGCATCCTCTACTAGTAAACTATGAAATGACTTGCTCAGGGTCACGCAAAGGTTATGGAATCGGGAGGAAATCCCTCGGGGATGCAAACTGTGTAAGAGTCGGTACTGTGTGCGTGTGGTTTACCTGCAGCCCTTGCACTCTGCTCAATGCCTGGAACTCGGTAGGTGGTCAATAAACGCTTGTTATAGGAACGAACGACAGAAGGCAGGACACACGTCCCTGTCACCGAGTCCAGGCCCGAGTCACCTAAGGGTTGATCGCCATTATCCGGCCGTCCTGCGGGAGCCTCGACGCTCTCCCTAAGCGTTCAGCGAGGGGCTCGGTCTTACCCGTCGACCTGGGCGAGGCCTCGGAACGTGCCCTCCCCGCCGGGGCAGTGCCTCTGGCCCTGGAATCTGCCCTCCTCGGTGCTGAAGCGCCTCACTGTCCGGTCGGCACAGCCCATCAGGATCTGCGGGCAGAGGAGGGCAGGATGGCGAGGAGAGCGGGGCTACCGGCCCCCCTGCTCCGGCCCGGCCCGGCCGCGGCCGCTCACCTGGGTCTCCCCGCCCGCGCCCCAGCACAGGGCGCTCACCGCCTCCTCGCGCCGAGGCTGGCCCGCCGCCGTGAAGTTCGCCGCCTGTTTGCGCTGAAGGTTCACCCCTGCGGGACGCGGGCGTCAGTCACCCCGGGTCGCGAGCGGGCGACCCCGCCCCCCACTGCCCGACGCCGGCTCCTGCCACCCACCTTTCAGGATCCCGGTCTCGGTTCCGACCCACACATGGTTCCAGCGAGCCCCGGCAGCAGCCATAACGGAGCCGGCCGACAGCCGCACTTCCGGCGCAGCGTCGCGTCACCAGCGCGCGCCGCGTGGCATCCGGCCCCGCGCGGCCTCCGGGCGTTTAAAGGGCCCGCAGCGCGTTAGCCGCCCGCCTGCTCCCTCCGGCGTCGCCACACGGAGTCAAAACGTAGAGATACTCGTGGGGATCTGAAGAGCAACCTGACCAGGTTTCACGTGCGGCGGATCTCGTCCTACGTGGACCGCCATGCCGGGCGAGCCAACCCCAGGCCTTCTCCCCGGCCCCAGGCCGCCTCCCTGCCCCCCCGGCCGCCTCCCTGCCCCCACGCATCGCGGCTGGTTTGTTTCTGCTGCAGACACGACTCAAATCACTGTTGTGACGCCTGATTTCAAACTCGAGTGTAAAAGACACGAAACAAAGACAAACGGGGGCAAGGAAGCCGACGACCTTAACACAGATCTGTTTTGGAAAGGTGGAGATAGGACGCCATTTTTATTTCCTCACATTGCGGTTTGGGGATGGTAAAAACTAGCTCAGAGTAAAAGTCTGCAAAGTTAATAGAAACAGGACTCCGCCCAAGGATAAGCTGCAGTCATAACGGCCCCTTCTTTGAGGGACTGTTTTCTTACTGAGAAAGAGTCTGGATCTCCGGAATCATAGACTCTCAGGAACTTTGCTGTTTGAAGTTCCATCAGGAAGGATAGAGCATCCCCCTCTTGCCTGGCAGGTTGTCTTCCACGGAAAAGCAGCCGTATCAGCTCAGCTGCAGAGCTGCCAATAAGAATGCTGAGCGGAACATCCCACATTTGCTTCTTTATTACCGAGGAAACGGTACGCTGGGTACACTTCACAGCCCGGACCTGATGTTGACGTCTTTGCACACAGTTCTACTCTGTATTGAGCCTATCAGGACAAACTCCATCTTTCCCTAGAATCCTATACCTTTATTTTATTTTATTTTTTGCGAGGCATCCATCCATTCCTCATTTGTGCGGTCTTCCTCATTGTAAAGTCGGGGGAGACGTCTGGGTTTTTAAGGCTGATAGGATTAGATCTAGAAATCTGCCTTTGTTTTTATTATTTAAAATCCTTACCCGAAGACATTTCTCCCATTGTTTTGATAAGAGAGTGGAAGGGAGGGAGAGAGAGAGAGAGAGAGAGAGAAAAAAAAAAAACACGTCATGTGAGAGAGACACAGCCATGGGTTGCCTCCCGCGCGACTCCTCCGCCCCCGCCCTGGGGCCGGGGATCTAACCCGCAACCCAAGTGCACGCTCCTGACCGGAAATAGAACTCGCGACCCTGGAGTGCGCAGGCCGATGCTCCAACCCCTGAGCAAAACTGGATCCGCCTTTTAACAGATCCTTCCCCGGGGACTCGCTTCCCCTCCCCACGTGGGAATCTGTGCTTGTTTCTCGACACATTTCCATCTTTTCCTATAAAAATAAAAAACCCTCACCCGAGGATGTATCTTTTTTTACTGATTTTAGAGGAAGGGGGAGTTAGAGAAACATGGCTTGCTTGTGCCTTGAGGAGAATTGGAACTGAACTTTAGAACTGAGTTGGCCTTCTGTGTGGGGGCGATACTCCAACCAACTGAGTCACACTGGCCAGGGTGAAATATACCTTTTGAAATAGAGTGAAAGAAAAGTAACAAAAGGAAGACTAGTCTGGAAACGAAGTAATTACGCCTGAGCATCTCTTACTTCCTATTAGTTAGGAGGTTTAGATTAAGTCTTTTTTTTTAACCATCACTGTTCCCCCGAGGGGGTGCACCGTTCCTGGAGGTACTGCAATACCAGGTCGATGCGCGGAGTGGACGGAGCAAGCTCCTATTCCATCTCCCAGTCTCAAAAATCCATTTAATATATTGTCCTCGGATAGAGGACGTATCAGATATTAAACTGATAAGAACAGATACTACACTTGATCTTAGCCAAAAGGCCGAGAAGCGATACCGTGGTCCCCGCCGCCGCGCCAGGCTTACCGTTCCCGTAGCTTTTGCACTTGTGGTTACTTTCCTGGCATAGCGATTAGATTGTTCCTCAACACGTCCTATTTCTTAAACCCAGGCTTTTTTGGTTCCCTTTCTTAAAAATAATAGCAGACTTTTGGAAACAGACTTACATAGAATTCTTTATTGCCTTTCCCACGCGCTCCCTGCTGGGTGTGTTTTGCATAAACCCGCCTCTCCCCTTGGTAACAGTCTTGGGATTGGTCCACATACAAGCCGTCAGTTCAGTGCCCGCTTGGTCTCTTCTTCTCCCGGGCTGGGGCTTAGTCTCGCGTCCAGAGGGCTCGCTGGCGACCCGTGGGTTGGAGATGCGGCGGGTGGCGCGGCCCCCTTTGCGGGACTCGTGTGAAGAGGCCGCGGTTCCCGAGCCCGGGTCTTGGAGTCCACATTGCGGAGTGGGGATCCCTGCTCCATAGCTCCTCCACGTGGCGCAGGTCCCTGTCTCCTCCCCCGTTCGATGGGGAAATCACACCGCGCTTAGGCGCCGGTGCTGAGAAGTGGGGACACAGCGAAGGGCGGCCTTTAGAACGGAGTTCTCCCCGCATCCCGGCTCTTTCCTGTGCTCCTCCCTGACTTGGCACACCCACCCCGTGGAGCAACACGGCCTTTCCGAGGTCCCTGATTCCAACACCCCGGATCCTGCGCTGGGAGAGGGGGCGGGGCCAGTGTAGGTCAAATTTAAATGAGCAATTCTTTTATAGGCTCAAAGCAAGAAGGGACCAGAGGCCCGATGCAGGACATTCGTGCACTGGGAGGGGGGGGGGGTCCCTCAGCCCGGCCTGCACCCTCTCACAGTCTAGGACCCCTTGCTCCTCACCGCCCACCTGCAGCGGAGGAGGGAGAGTCTCCCGCCACCACCGCTGGGCTTGCCAGTCTGTCTGGCCTCTGGCTGATTGGTGCGCCCCCGGAGCTCCTGGGTTGAGCATCTGCCCCCTGGTGGTCTGCGCATGTCATGATGTGTGGTTCCACCCTTGGGTTGCTTTGCATGTTAGGGTTTTAGTATACAGGATTCTAGCCTGAGGTCCTGTTTCCTTGGAAAGCAGAGGCCTTGGCTCTGTGTCAAAGGTACAGGCATGGCCGAGATCCTTCAGGCAAGAGTAGGTCATTCCATTCTCTAATGTAATTTCAACTGGCAAGCTTTCTGAAAAGCCATGATTTTAGAGAACAAGGTCAAGGTTCTCAGCACTGTGTCCCCGATGTTAATAAAGAGAAGCGTAAAACCAGGGCCTCCAGCAAGGGGCTGCATTAAGGGGGTGTGATATGCAGAATGATGCCCCCACAAAGGTGCCCATATTCCAATTCTTAGAACCTCTGAATGTGTGATCTTACATGAAAAGAGTTCCTTTGTAGATGTGGTGAAGGCTTTTGAGAATGCAATTATGGCAGAGACTGCCGTTAACGCTATTTTTAAAAAAATCCTCATCTGAGGATGTGTTTTCATGGACTTTTTTGAGAAAGAGGGAGAGAAAGAGAAACATCAATATGAGAGAGACACAAAAATTGGTTGCCTCCTTCCCACACGCACCCTGATGGGGCAATCTAACCTGCAACCCAGGTATGTGCCCTTGACTGGGAATCAAACCTGAGATCCTTTGGTGTCGGAGACCTGCTCAGACAGAGAACAGGGTAATCCTGAAAGTAGGAGACGGTGACGAGGAAAAAGAAAGAAAGAGAAGCAAAAGCGGGGATCAGGAGGACCAATCAACAGTGATGCTGTTGAAGGCAAGTTTATTCACAGAGAGCAGTACATTTATATCCCAAATTTTGGCTCCCCTCCCGAACTCCCGGGCGTCGTGCTATAAATCTGGGCAGCGAGCCACACGCACCTCCTTGTGGAGACAAAGCAATCCTTGAGTCATGGACTCTCAATCCAATCTTCCTTGAGCAAAGTTCACTCCAAAAACACTTAATTTCTACATCTGTTATTATTACAGTTTGCTTATAACATTCATGTGACCCCTTTCCAAGGACAGGCAATCACGCAGCTGCCTTGGAATAAGAACACCAGTTAGAGACAGACCCTTTTCAAGGCCCGTCTATCCAGTGCCCTTATAGGAAGTCCCCATGAATTTTTCCCACACTTTGGTGTGCGGGCCGACGCTGTAACCACTGAGCAACACCGGCTGGGGTTTGTTAGCATTTATCACATACCTCAGGGTGTCTAAAACAGCACTATACACGTTTTAGGCTGGATTATTCGTTGTTTGCGGAGTGGAAGAGATGCAGCTGTCTGTCTGCATTGTAGGGTGGTTAGCAGCATCCTTGGCCTCTACCTATTTAGATGCCAGTTGACCACACACTCCAAGTGGGGACAATCAAAAATGTCTCCAGACATTGGTAATGTCCCCGGGGGCAAACCACCCCTGGGTGAGAACCACTGTGCTAGTTCAAACAATCTCACTTGCTGGCTGTCTTACTTTGCCTCTTAGAGCGTAACCCAAAGGCAGGAGCGAGGCCTCGGCTCTGGGTTTAGTGCATTGCTAGGTTTGGATGGAGAACTTGGTGCTGTTACCACCTAACTGAAGTGGGGAGACTGAGGGAGCAGACATGGACAGAACCAGGGAATCAAGGGTCTGAATATCTGATTGGATACCTGGTGGGGAGGTCAAGGGGCGGGTGGGTGCCCAGGGAGGAGGTCCAGGCTAGAGATGCTGTAGACGGTGTACAGAAGGAATGGGAGGAGTCAGACCTCAATCGCTCCGGCGCTTTTCACTGTTGCTCCATATAACCCATCCCATGCGCTTTCATTTCTTAGCCCAAGTAGCCATTAACTTGGGCTTTAATTTGAATTCCTCATTTGCCAAATGGTGAAAATCGTTTGGGGAAAGGGTCATTATCTACCAAACACTTCTAGAGGATCCTGCCTGCCCCACGCCAGCCTATCTCCCTTTGGCTCCATCACCTCCTCCTGCACCCCCAGAACTGGGTGAGTGACAGTAGCCGCCAGACCCCTAGAGCCAATAGCCTGGTCTAATGGCTACATCCCTGGGACCTGGACAACTGACCCTCCTCCCCTGCAGTTGTGACAATGGGTAACTCAATCACGTTTTCCCTGCCTCCCCCGTTGAGGTAACGCACGCACTAGTGACCAGCCTGTAGCTGCTTGCAGTCGTTCTGACCTTTGTTGCTTGACACACCCTTCTCCAGGTGTTCGTGTGGGTTCTCCTGGTTCCCCGTTCCCCTCCGCGGGTCCTCCCACTGCTGCAGGGCCTCTCTGGGCTCCCCCTCTGCTGCTCCCCATGTTTAAATGCTGGTGCATCTCCCACTACCCCCACCCCCCAGGATCCTGGTGTGGGTCTCATTTGACCCATTTTCAGAACCAACCCTCTCATTCTATTAGTTGATAACTCAAGTCTGTATGGCTACTTCATGAACAAAAAAAATGCATTAACCTGCCTTTTTATACAAAATGCATAGTTGGCCCTTCATTATCTGCAGGTTCCACACGTGGACTAAATTAATCACAGATGGATTTAACAGCAGAGCCTTTTCTTTACACTTACGCCATGAACTCCCAGGGAGTGGGGACCATCACCCGAGGCTCCTGTCCACTGGTTCTCAAGTGTACTCCTCTGGGTGGAGCAGGCCGACACTCCCTCCAATTGAACTGATTTTATAAGGGTTTTGAGCACCCTTGAATTTTGGTGCCTGAGGACCCTGGAAGCAGCACTCCAGGAGAGGGAAGACCTTGTTAAGTGCCAGTGAGGTGTGGGCCTGTGTGCAGGTTAACCATGCTGATTTGAGCCTCTGAGCTTGGAAAACTATGTAACTGCTTTAAAAGGCTCAGAATCACAGACCTAACCACACATATACCCCACCTCCCACCCATGCTGTGTGCCACTACCAAAAGCCAAAGCCAGCTTGCCCAGGACCAGATAGATTTGAAACATTGGGTATATATGGACACAGGCAACCCATGCGGATGAGACTAACTTCTCAAGTAGTCATTTGCATATGCTCAGATATAATGGCATATGGAGATCAAGATGGATGCCAACTATATTATTCACTCAACAATTGTTCACCTGAGCACCCCTCCCAGATGCCCTGGAAGTTTAACCTATTTATGCAAACTAGATCCACTCAAACACATCAACCAGAATGAAGGATAAAAAGAACCTTTATTTTTAAGGATGGAAATTATTTGAAAATTTAAACAGCTAGATTATACAAGCAATTGCTTGAAAATTCTCTTGTCTTCAAAGAATTGGGATTCCTGTAGAGAAAAAAAAAAGGTGAGTTTTTTTTATTGGATTGGAAATATGCACTGTGAGCTTACAAGGGGCCAACCTTTAACCCAATCACACCCCTAGGTTTTCTGTATGTCAGAAACCTTGGTTACACACCAGAAAGAGGGCAGATACCTACCATTATACATGCTTTGTTCTTTCTTTAGACCTGGAAAAAAAAAAAAAAAACCACAATTTTTTCAACAAGTAATTTATTTCCCTTTCCCGTGTTTAGAAGTCCTTGTGATCCCTCAGACAGTTCCTTCTGGAACAAACCTTCCTCTTCTCCCCCAGCCAGCCCCAGTGGGTTCACCTTCACAGGCTCTGGGACAAGGACAGGAGGTAAGACATGTGAGTGTTTCCTCACTGGGAACTTGCGGCCTGGCTTGCACTTCACTTCCCCTCTGAGTTACTCACCTCTAACTTCAGACTGAGGTCGAGCAGAAATACAGCTTCCACTTCCCTGCAAAAGAATGATTGGGAGCTAAGTCAACCAGCCCTGGGAACGCCTATCGCTGAGGACAGGCACACCCGCACAGGCTGCGCAGGTTTTAAAACGCGCGCTTTACAGAAACGAGGCAGAGTCCAAAGACTGTCCTATCGGCTGTCCTGCCTACTCAACTTCCCCAGGTCACTCACGCCAAGGCAAGCTCACAGCTCAGAAATACCTTTCAGTCACAGTGATCAGACTGGGGCGGTATTCAACTCATCACTGGTGAGTGGTCCAAAGTGCCAAATTGGCACATTTCATGTAGCAGCCATAGACTAAGTTACAGAGAGACTTACCTCAAATCACTCTGGGGCCCCCGCGAAGGTGCTGGACCTGGAAGAAACAAGACAGTCAGCGTGCACTTCCTGCACTAAAAGCTGTTCCCACCGCAGCCAGTTCCTAGAAAATCAGATTTCCGAGTCTCAACAGCAAGTCATCAGCCGAACGAGATTCCATGTCAGTCATCATATATGTAGGCCTAAAGGGCATTTTCTACCCGGCATGCTGCACGCACCACACACGTGGCAATCACTCACCTTTGAGTGCACAGGCAGGCAGGTTAGGGCTAACAGGACCTAGAAAGACAAGTCTGTGGTCGATAAAAATTCCACCTCTGTGTCCCCGCCACCACACTGCTCCGGTTCCTCAGGTGTTCAGGTGTTTTCACTGTGAGTCATAGTGAGCTAGTTGGATTCATCACAGAAACCGGCTACCTGGTGGCATGAGCCTGACAACCAACTAACCTGTCAACTCTGGAGGTTTTCCCGTAGCACAGGGCCCAGCTGCTCCTGAGTGAGATCACGCCATTAGCAAAACCCCTGAAACAGCCAAAGTGGTTCTAGTTATGGCTAATGGGCAGATCAAGAGAAACTAAGCACATACTATCTTGTTTGTTGTACCTCAGACAGTTCCTTAGGGAACAAGTTCTCATCCTCTCTCCCAGTTAGCCCCAGTGGGTTCACCATTGCTGGCTCTGGGGCTAGTACTGGGGTAAGACAGGATGTTTGCTCTTCACTGGCACTGGACTCTGGAACAGTTACAACAGTCACACATACTCACCACTTCCACCTCTTTCCACGAGTTCACCCCTGGGCAGATCAATGACGATCTAGAAGGCAAGACATCAAGAAACATCACTACAAGAAACCAGAAAGCTAAATGCGTCAACCAGGGCTCTGGTGACCAAAAACCACACGTTGCCAAGTTATTCTTTGGCTAATGGGATCACATGTCAGTTTACCACAGTATTGGAGTATTGGGAGAAGCTACTTACCATTTACGTAGATGAATAGATCATCATCAGGACAACCTGCAAACGAGGAGCAAATTATTACCTAGAAATACTAGAATGGAGTAGGATTTCATCACTGAACAGAAACTGCCATCAGAACTCTAACATGCTATTACCTGTCACACCTCACAGAGCATCAGCAGAACAATTCAAATCATCTGACAGTGATGTGGGTGAGGGGGGAACCCACACCCTCCAGAACCAGAAGTACTACTGGGCTGTTCTCTCCCTCCCCAGCAAAACCATTCCAAGAGAAACAAGCCGGAAGGACCGCTTGCTCTCCTGGCTGTGGGGAACACTGGAGAGAGAACACCTCAATCCCTCATTTAGACAATTACCTGTAGTCACCCCGGGAGGCAGCGGAATCCCTCAGGACCGATGAGATCCTAGGGACAGAAAAAGGAGGCATTACATTTACCCAATAACAGCCACGCCAAGCCCCGTGAATACTCCTGGCCAACTTCTCAGGACTTCGATGACATCACTTTTAAGGTCAGTCATATGCTTGTCGTTGAATGTTCATCACGGAGTGGCCAGCCCAACTGGACACCCATCTACACACTGCGCCCCTACCCACAGCTGCGTAACCACTGTGTACCCACCGGAGCCTCGCTGCCAGGACCGATCCGCACGAGGATAGGTCCTGTCCCATCCTCCAACCTGTACGCTCTCTGGAACGGAGCCAAACCTGGAAAAAAGCGAAGAGCACCCTTCACTTAAGTTTCATACCTCGCAGCCTTTTCTTGTGTTCGTGCCTCAACACTGCAGAGCTAAACAGACCCAAGCATGAAAAAAACACCCCAACTTTGGCTGCGGATGGTGCTACTCAGAATGTATGGTTCTCCACCAATCCATCAGAAAGAGAGAGTTCGGTGTTTATCATCCCCGTAGCACATCGCATAGGACTTCCATGCACTCAGCAACGGAGAAAGCCGGAAATGGTGGCCTCCAGCACTTACTCTATAACATGAGGCCTGCTCCGGGTCCCTGAGCGTCCAAACGTGCGCCTGAACCCTGCGGACAAAGAGGACGTTAGGTCGGCATTCAACACTGCCCCAACGCTTTGCCTTCCGGAACGACGACTGCACCGGCTGTGCAAGGCCCGTCTCAGAGTTTCTTATCCTCACGGAACTCGGCACAGGTCTGTGAAAGGCTCTCATCACAGAGAAGGCCGCCGGCACCGCCCGCCACCGCCATTTTGTCCCTCACAAAGCCCTGCGGTAGCCTGGAAGCCTGGAGGCCATGGCCAAGCCGCCCCATTTCTCCCCCCCCGCGCCAAACAGACGTAACACAGAAGACGACCTAAGGCACGCCACGCTCACGCGGCCATTCCTCTCCGAAGGAGAAAGAACACTCACCCAGAGCAGCAGAGAAAAAACAAGACCTACAGGCCACAGCGAGGCTCTTAAATACCCTCTCGCAGAGGCCCACGGGATTGGAGGGCGGGGCTGTGGTGGGCGCACGCGCACGGGGAGAGCGCGTGCGAGCCTGGGGAGTTGTGGGTAGAGATTTCCAGACAAAGAGGACGGGAGCGCGCGCCCCCAGCGGCGCGAAAAGTTGCGCAGGCGCCTTAGGGCCGCGCGCAGGCACGCCTTGGGCGCTGCGGCGGGGTCTCCGTCGCCGCCGTCAGTGGGGCTGGAGCCGTGAGGCCTGGGGCGGCTTCCCGCGGGTTGTCGCTGCGTCTGGGTCTGAGCCGCCCACCCCCAAACCCTCCCCTGAGCTCCCCTTGCCCCCACACACCCTAAACCCGTGTGCAGGGCCCACCTCCATGGATCCCGAGCCTCCTGAACCCTCGACCGGGCCTGGTGCGCAGGGTGCCGGCGCGGGAGGCGACTCAGGTACTGAGGCCCGGGCTGGGGGCGCTCGGCTGCAGGTCCCTGCATGGAGCCCTGTCGCGGGTGAGCCAGGGCGGAGGCGCTCTGCTCGAGTCTTGGGACAGGGTCTGGTTTTCCTGGCTGGCCCCCCGCGTCCTGCGTCTGGCCCGGTGTTGCCGGGATCCCGACTTGCAGCGCGGCTCGCGCTCGGAGCACCGTTTTAAGCGCCCTGCATGAATCGATGAGCCCCCACATCCCAGGTGGTGGGTGCACTCACTACCCCCTTTCCTAGGCGAGGGACCCCCTGCAACTCCCGCCTGGTTGCCAGGGTTCCCGTCACCTGGAGACTCGTTGCTGAGACCTGCCGCGTTAGGTCACCGGTCGGTGGTGGTGAACACCTAACGTGCGCGCGCGTTTTGCAGACGTGCACAGAGCCCTTGGGGTGTGCTCCGCTGTGCGACCTCACTTAGTGCCCACCCCAGGGAGAGGGAGGAAGGTGAGGTTATAGATGAGGAACCGAGACCCAGAGACGTTAGGTGACTTGCTTGTGTTATCCAGCTAAGAAATGTGAGAGCCAAGGTCCAGATCCAGGCCGCCTGATTCCAGACCCTGCCCCTTGACATCCATGCTCGACTGCCCTCATCACACACTGGGACAAGGTAGCCGGGGACCAAGCAGATACACAGGAAACAAATGGAATGATCTTCGGGTACTGTTTCTCAGTCTTCCCTCGTTATTATCGCTCCACAGGCGCCTTAAAAAGACATTTTCCCCTCCAATCCCCCCCCCCCATGAAAAAATTGTTTAATACATATATATATTTTTTTTATTGAGGAAGGGAGAGGGAGATAGAAACATCAATGATGAGAGAGAATGAATCATGGATGGGCTGCCTCCTGCACGCCCCCTACTGGGGATCAAGCCCCCAACCCGAGCATGTGCCCTTGACTGGACTCGAACCTGGGACCCTTCAGTCCAATAGTCGCCAACCTTTCGGACCTCACGGACCACCAATGGTCCACAGACCACCGGTTGGCGACCGCTGCTCAGTCCACTGGGCCAAACCAGCTAGGGCCCCATGAAATTGTAATACCACTGATACACTGTGTATCTGCCTGTGTACTGTGGTCTTTTGGAGGGCCAGAAACCTTCTCAATATCTAAGATTTTCCTGCCTCTCTCTCCTTCCTCTACCGAGAACCAATTTCCACTTCTTTGGGGGGCAGTGTGGTCCCCGTGTGTCCCAGGATAATATAACAAGTGACAGTGTACACAACATGGAGACAATTCCAGTTTGAACAAAGTTATTACGGACGAATAAATTCATTTGCTCAGTAACTATTAAGTGCTTTGTTCAAGTAGATGGAGCAGGAAATTTATGGGAAATCCAGAAGTCCCAGAGTAGGCAGGCAGGGCGAGGGAGGTTGTATGTGGGAATGGAGATTGGAAATGCTCTATGGAGTGTCTGTCTGAATTTTGAAGGGTAGATAGACTGACCCAGGGAGGAAATTTAAGTTAAAGAAACAATTTGAACACAGACTTGGAGGAGCTGGAAAAGGAAGAAAGTGTATGGATATAATCATGAAGGGAATATAGAATATAAAACTGGGAAATATTTTTCTGGGGAAGGCCAGATGAGGAGGGCCTGGATTGCAAAGCCAAATCATTGAACTATAGATAGTAAGAAAAAAGCCCATAGAAGTTTTTGAGCAGGGTGGTGATTACAAAAAGATGGAGACAAGGACATTAATTAGATTGTCTCAGGAGTTTAGGCTGCAGGTAAGTGGATTCTGTAACAAGTGTAATGGCAGTGGAAAAGGGAAGGAGAGGATTTAAGTCAGGGTCTCCCTCCAACTCACACCTACAAAAATGTCGGGAATGCAGATAAGCGATGTGAACTGGGTGGGGCCTCTGGAGAGCTAGGCGGCCCTATCTTAGCTCCAGCTGATTGCCTTGCTTGAGTGGTCTCTAAAGAAATATGACCAAGAGGTTCAAGAAATCAAAAATTGTATATTTGCCTATTTTAAGTGTTGACTTATAACTTCAATTTTTAAAAGAAGTGTTTCTTTTTTAAAAATATATTTTTATTGATTTCAGAAAGGAAGGAGAGAAAGAGAGATAGAAACATCAATGATGAGAGAATCATTGATTGGCTGCCTCTTGCACACCCCACACTGGGGATCGAGCCCACAACCTGGGCATAGGCCCTTGACTGGAATGAACCTGGGATCCTTCAGTCCCCAGGCCGATACTCTATCCACTGAGCCAAACTGGCTAGTGCTAATTTCAGTCGTTTGTGGTAAACACCTAATGTCCATTTATTTATTTATTTTAATATGTTTTTATTGATTTCAGAGAGGAAGGAAGAGGGAGAGAGAAATAGAAACATCCATGATGAGAGAGAATCATGGATCGGCTGCCTCCTGCAAGTCCTCCATTGGGGATCAAGCCCACAACCCGGGCATGTGCCCTTGACCAGAATCGAACCTGGGACCTTTCAGTTCACAGGCCGACGCTCTATCCACTGAGCCAACCAGCTAGGGCAAACATCCGTTTTTTTAAAGCATATTCTGTGAGCCAATCAAAATATGCCTGTGAGCCAAAGGTGGTTAGACTGAGGTGTTTTGTTTTGTTTTTTAATATATTTTATTGATTTTTTACAGAGAGGAAGGGAGAGGGATAGAGAGTCAGAAACATCGATGAGAGAGAATCATTGATCAGCTGCCTCCTGCACCCCCCCCCACTGGGGATGTGCCCGCAACCAAGGTACATGCCCTTGACTGGAATCGAACCCGGGACCCTTCAGTCTGCAGGCCGACGCTCTATCCACTGAGCCAACCAGCTAGGGCAAACGTCCCTTTTTTTAAAGCATATTCTGTGAGCCAATCAAAATATGCCTGTGAGCCAAAGGTGGTGAGACTGAGTTTGCAACCTCTTTTGTAGGGACATAGAATCCACTAGAAAGGGGGACTGTCAAACACGGGATGCTCTTTCTGTAAGCTATAAAGGGGTGAAGAGAATAAGTGCCAACAAAATCCAGTGTTCTTGGCAGTGGGGGATTATAGGTGACTTTCATTTAACATTTATTCTTCCAGTACCGGTTGAGCACCTACTAAGCCAGGAGCTACAACAGGGAACAAAGCAGACAGGACCTTTGTGCACCTTGGAGTTTCTATTCTGGTAGATAGACACAGAGAAACAAACACATGAATAAGATGCCAAGCCCGGTCTGTGTGGCTCCGTAGTTGAGGAATCAGAAGGTCATGGTTTGATTCCAGGTTAGGACACATGCCTGGGTTTACCACTCAATCCCCAGTAGGGGGCACGCAGGAGGCAGCTGATCAATGACTCTCATCATTGATGTTTTTATCTCCCTCTCTCTGAAATCAATAAAAACACATTTTTAAAAAATTACAACAGCCAACATGACAATAGCCGTCTAGTGTAAATTAATCAAACCATACATATTTTTTGTCAGATCAGCAAAAATGTATATTTTTTGGTGTGCCACAGGATTTTAGTAATTAGTTTATGTGTGCCGTGAGATGAAGAAGGTTGAAAATCGCTGTCGTGGAGGATGCAAGCTGCTTTCAGGCGTTTTTCTCTGCATCTTTTGCCCCCTCCTGGCAGCAAGAAGCACTGCCAGGCCGAAACCGGTTTGGCTCAATGGATAGAGCGTCAGTCTGCGGACTGAAAGGTCCCAGGTTCGATTCTGGTCAAGGGCATGTACATTGGCTGCGGGCACATCCCTGGTAGGGGGTGTGCAGGAGGCAGCTGGTCGATGATTCTCTCTCATCGATGTTTCTAGCTCTCTATCCTTCTCCCTTCCTCTCTGTAAAAAATCAATAAAATAAAAAAAAAAAGTAAAGAAGCACTGCCAGGATTCGTAGGGGAGTAGGGATATGCGGATGCGCAGTGCTCTGCTGGGAGCTGGGAGCAGGACGTTCACCTGTACAGCAAAAATTCAGTTTGAGAACAGAATTTCCTTATTTCCCGAACTGCTGAGGAGTGTGCCATTGGGGAGCTCTCCAAGGGAAGGATTAGACTGGTTCTGGGGGAGAATTGAAAATGCAGAATTTTATATAAGGAACAGCTTTCAGGCTGCTTTTGTTTTTTTAAAATAATGTTTTTATTGATAGAAAGGAAGGGAGACGGAGAGAGAGAGAGAAACATCAATGATGAGAGAGAATCATTGATCTGCTGCCTCCTGCATGACCCCTACTGGGAATTGAGCCTGCAACCCGGGCCTGTGCCCTTGACCAGAATCAAACCCAGGAGTTGGTAGGCCGACGCTTTATCCACTGAGCCAAACCGGCTAGGCTCAGGCTGCTTCTGTAATCTTGAGTGAAATTTATGGAAGCAAGGCCCGCTAGGAACCTTAATTGTAGGTAATTTCTTTGTTTTATGGCCCAAGATCAAGAGAGATGTCTGCTCTTGCCATTGATTTTTATTTATTTACTAGAGGCCCAATGCACGAAGATTAGTGCAAGAATGGGCCTTCCTTCCCCTGGCTGCCAGCACCGCCTTCACTCTGGCCTGGAGCCGCCTTTCTGCCTTCACTCCGGCCTGGAGCCTCCTTTCCGCCTTCCCACGCTGCCCAGAGGCCCGGAGCAGCTGGGGTGGTGCGGAATGCCTGCGTCTTCGCCATGGCGTCCCACCCCGGCTGCTCGGTGCCTGTGTATACAAATTAACCCGCCATCTTTGTTGGCTTAATTTGTATACTCACTCCTGATTGGCTGGTGGGTGTCGCGAAGGTACGGTCAATTTGCATCTTTCTCTTTTATTAGTGTAGATTTTAAATGTATATTTTTTATTGATTTCAGAGAGGAAGGGAGAGAGAGAGACATCAATGATGACAGAGAATCATTGATTGGCTGCCTCCTGCACGCCCCCTACTGAGGACTGAGCCTGCAGCCTGGGCATGTGCGCTTATCTGGAATCGAACCCAGGACTCTTTAGTCTGTAGGCCAACGCTCTAGCCACTGAGCCAAACCGACTAGGGCTGTGCTTACCATTTAACATCTGATAAATTGTCTCCCAAAGGGTTCTTTAGCAAGTAGATTTTTGGCACAGGGAGATTGAAAAAAGACTTGCTCCATCCATTCCACAAACCAGCCTGATATCGCAGGACCTCCAGGAATGGTGCGGCCTCCCTTTTGGGATAGAGGCCAGTTAAAGTGCAGACAGTTGGCATTATTACACTGTACCTTTCAGTTTTTTGGGGAAAAATTTAAAGTGAACCTGCTATTTCCTCTTTTTCTTTAGTGCTACATGTTTGACACGTTTGGCCTGTTTTTAAGATTTAGTGTTTTATGTCTTGGCTGGGCAGCTCAGTTGGTTAGAGTGTGGTCCTGATAAGCCAAGGTTGTGGTTTAGATCCACGGTCAGGCCACATACAGGAAGCAAACAATGAATGAATGCATAAATAAGTGGAACAACAAATCGATGTTTCTCTCTCTCCTCTTCTCTCTCTCAAATCAATACATTAACTTCTCTTTAGAAGTTTACTACAAATGATTTTGTCCACTAGTGATAGGCCCTCTTTCAGACATTTCCATATTTGAGTGCATTCGACCAAGGGTCTAGAGAAGAATCTGTTATGACCTGTTTGCTACCATCCACTATGATCTGTTTTCTGTTCAGAATACTTCAGACACCAAATGTATGGGTTTTCCACACCGAGTAATTCTCCACTTCTGTGGAGACACTAACTGGATGTCCTACAATTTATTCAGTTCTGAAACTAACACCTAGGGTTTGTACAGACCCCAGAGGTTAAGGCCTCGATCTTACATACTATCCCCGACTTCAGACACCAATCTCAAGTAATCCGTTCCCAGGTTACTCACACTTCTATCTGAGCTGGCTACAAATCAGGGTTCCCACAACCCCCTCCTCAGGTTTGAATTTGCTGTAACAGCTCATAGAACTCAGGGTAACCCTCTACTTCCTATTACCAGTTTATTATCCTATACTAGAGGCCTGGTGCATGACATTTGTGCACTGGGGGGTGAGGTCCCCTCAGCCTGGCCTGCGCCCTTTAGCAGCCCGAGAGTCCTTGGGGGATGTCTGACTGATGGCTTAGGCCTGCTCCCTGCCCTCTGGGAGCACACTGACCACCAGGGGGCAGCTCCTGTGTTGAGCACCTGCCCCCTGGTGGTCAGTGCGCATCATAGTGACCAGTCATTCTGCCATTTGGTCAATTTGCATATTACCCTTTTATTATATAGGATAATAAAAGCATAGCATTCATATTGTCCCATCAACCGGGAGTTCTTCTAGGAGTTCAACCAGGGGGCGGGCCGGCCGGGGGAAGGGAGAGAGGACCTGGCTGGTGGCAGCAGCGGCAGCAGGCGACTGGGGGAAGGGAGGGAGTATCCTGCCGGCAGCCGGCAGCCACTGGGGACCCTACCAGTGCACAAAATTTCGTGCACTGGGCCTCTAGTAAAGGATAACATGAATGAACAGCCAGAAAAGGGGTGCACAGGAAGAGGGCTGGAAGAGTTCCAAGCACAGGAGCTTGGGGTGTGTTATCTTCCTGGCACATGGCTGTGTTCACCAACTGGAAGCTCTCCAAACCCTGTGTGTCGGGCTTTTATGGAGGTGCCATTGCACAGGCACGTCCATGGCCACTGGTGATTAACTCAGTATTCAGCCTCTCCCCTCTCTCGAGGTCCAGGGGGTGGGGCCGAAAGTTGTAACCTACTGATCACTGGTAATTCCTCTGGCAACCACCCCCTATCCTGGGACTATCTAGGCCTCCCCCCTCCCCCCAGCACCTCCTTCACATACAAAACGACACTCTTACTACACTAGACCCCAAGGGTCTGAGAAGCCCTGTGTCTGGGAGGACTAAGACCAAACATTAGAACACAAGATGGCCTGTCACCTCTGTTGTTCAGGAAGTACAGGGGTCAGTAGCTCTCGTGCCAGAAACGGGGATGAAGACCAACGTAGGATGGTTTGCCTTGTGGTTTTTTGCTTTAAATGGTGTGAACGCAGTAAGAATTCAGGAGAAGGGCTAGGCTAAGCTATGACGTTAGCTGTATTAAATACATTTTCCACCTACAATATTTTCAATTCACGATGGATTTCTTGGGGTGTAACCCCATCGTAAGTCAAGGAGCATCTGTATTTCTTATCTCCCAGTATCACAGCCTGTATTGCAGCACCTCTGGGAACATGTGCTCTGGGGGACTCACAATGGTTAGAACACGTGTGATAATCATGTAACAGAGGTAATTCTTCAGTCCCTATCCTAGTGGTGACTTCATCTAAGATTCTCTATTGAAATCCAAGCTCCCAAATTCTCATTATGTGTCTTCAGATTAAACTGTTGGAAAGCTCTGGGAGCAGTGAACCATTTTGGATGCCTGTGTCGTGTAGGCTGGCGCGTTCATTTCTCTTTGCCCAAGAGATGCTTTTAGTTGCATTTCCTTTACTCTTTCTGGTTCTTGCCCCCTCACATTCCTCACCTTCCCCAAGACAACCCTCTTCTGTAGGAACCAGGGTCCCTGCTGCAGGATTTGGAATAATATTCCGACACCAGTTCTGCCCAAACAGCGGCCCACTCAGTCCCTTCGGTTAGGGTCTGCCCCCTCCTTCGCTCTCATTTCAGCTGCACTTTGACTTCCAAACGCTCAGTTTCCTAACTTCAGCCAACACCTCTTGTCAGGTGGCTGAACTGCTGGGGTGATGGGTGTTTCAGAGGCGGAGCCCCGATGCTTTTTCCTGGGTCTTTGGAATAATGTCCTGGGCTTGGGAGACGGTCTCCTGTTTCCAACTGTCCTCCCGTCTTTGCTCTCTCTTTGGAAATCCTTTTTTATACTTTGGGGGAAATAATGTCCTTATCTTTTGGCCAAGGTCATGTAATCCTCATCTGGTGGGAAACCAGGGACATGAATTTTTGCAACCGAATTAGAAAGGTTTCAGGGCCCGCCCCCACCTGCCGCCTGGGTGTGAAGTGCGGAGGACTCCTGGCTGCTGTGGTCATATTGGCTCCTGGACCATCCAACTGCTTTTCTTTGCTTTGTCTCATTTTCTCTTGAAGGCTAAATTCTTTTTGACAAAGTATATACTTTGCATTCCTGTGTTAAACATTAAATTTTATATTTGTCAGCATACATTGTCGAATCCGAGGCTCTCTGGCCACCTGCCCTCTTTCTCCACCCTTGCTTTTCTGTCCTCCCCTTCCCCCAGATTTGGTACTGTCGTGTTTTATTTTGGCTAAACAGTTCCGAGTCTTGTCCCCTGCATAAACAGCTTCATATTTACAAATACTGTTTTGTGGACGATGGGGCCACATGCTGACCTGACAAGCTCAGGGGAGGCCTGCATGGCGGTCTTGCAAACTCAGAGACCTAAAGTCACCACAAAGGATGGTCTGAAATTAAACTTTACCTAAAAGCAGTGATGGTGGGCAGTTACATCCTAGGCCAGTATCTTCACTGACAAGGTCAACCTTTACCTTAACTCCATGGTCGGCAAACTGCGGCTCGCGAGCCACATGCGGCTTTTTGGCCCCTTGAGTGTGGCTCTTCCACAAAATACCACGGCCTGGGTGAGTCTTTTGAAGAAGTGGCGTTAGAAGAAGTTTAAGTTTAAAAAAATTTGGCTCTCAAAAGAAATTTCAATCGTTGTACTGTTGATATTTGGCTCTGTTGACTATTGAGTTTGCCGACCACTGCCTTAACTGATCATATCTGTCTTTTTAAAAAATATATATATATTATTGATTTTTTACAGAGAGGAAGGGAGAAGGATAGAGAGTTAGAAACATTGATGAGAGAGAAACACCAATCAGCTGCCTCCTGCACACCCCCTACTGGGGATGTGCCTGCAACCAAGGTACATGCCCTTGACCAGAAATGAACCTGGAACCTTTCAGTCCGCAGGCCGAAGCTCCATCCACTGAGCCAAACCGGTTAGGGCCCTATCTGTCTTTTTTGCATCTATAATAACATACCCTTTGAAAAGTCTGGGTAGCTTGTAATTTCCCTTTTTCTGGACCCCTCAGGGCACAACCTAATATGCTGGGAGCCAGGACAGATACCACAAATTCCTTCATTGTTATGTTAATTGTTCCTTCACCCACCTAAGTATGTGTCTTTCATTTTACTTTTTATCCAATCCCAGGGGTTCCCCCCCCCCCCCTTTGCTTTCTCCCGTCTTTCACCAATGGATTTCATGTAACCCACCTATGTCCCTTTCCTTTAATTGCAATGTATAAATACAGATGTAACCCGCCATTCTCGGGAGCATTATCTCAATTCCTTGAGGTTCTGCTTCCCAGCATATGTCGACAGTTTGGCTCAAATAAAATCACAAAAATTCTTTACAGGTTTCAATGGTTTTTTACGTTAACAGTTTAAATTCCTTTTCACTTGTATCTCTATCTTCACATGCTACTTTTGTTGAATTGTGTCTAAAAAAGGAATTATTTGGGCTTGATTGGTACAGTTCATCCACTCATTTACCAAACAAGCGCCTGCTCTATGCTACCTCTGAGAGGCAGGTCCATTGACAAATAGCACAAGGGCCCTGCCCCGTTTCAAGTGCAAACAGGCGCTCAGACAAGGAAATGTGATACACAAAGGGGACGTGAATGGTAGCAGAGGTAGGTGTACAGTGGCTGGGAAGTGATTCTTTTGGGGGAGTGGAGGAAAGCTGTCATTTGAGCTAAGTCTTGAATGAATAGGAGTTTATGAGGCAAAACTGGCAGAATAGGAAGGGCAAACACAGAGGGAGTGGCCTGGGCAAAAAGATGCAGAGGCCGAAAACGGCCTGAGTGCTGAGGCTGCCGGGCGGAGGGTAGTCCCTGTGGTGGGTGTGGTGGGTGATAAACGGGCGGTAAGTTGTTAGCTACTTCATCCCATGCAGAAGGGACTGGCGTTATCTGCCTTGAGCCACGGGACTGAGGGAGATGCTGTGTCCCTGGGGTGGGGGGTGGGGGTGGTGTTGTTGGACCATCTCAAGGAGAGCTTCTGACCCCAGTGTTCAACCTTGAGCTTTCGTGCTGGGGATAAAGGTCTGGGCAGAGCCCCTGGTTGGCGCTTAACTGCATGCTCGGGCACCTTGGACATCTTATCATCATTGCACACCGGACTGAACTCCAACCTCTCCCACTTGGCTGCCTCCCTTTAGGAGTTGGTTCCGGCCTCACCAGGCCTGGGATGGGGTGTGGGCTCTGGGATGAAGGGGATGGCAGAGATGAGCCTCTCACACCTTCGGCTCCCCTTCTTGTCTGTTGCTGCTTCAGATCTTGGTTTCTGCTTTCTTCCAAACACACAGCCATCTTGGCTTCCAGCCCACGTGAGGGGGGAGGAACTTCCTTCCTTCAGCTCTGAAAACGGCCCAGCTGGCACTGCGCAGGAACAAGGCGTTCCTGAGGGTGTTGGCAGGACAGCAGCCCCTGCTGTGCTCACTGACCCTCCGTTCAGGGATCTGCCTGTTGGGAAGCCGGGTGGTCTTCAAGGCCTCTGAGCAGAGCTGCCGCGGGGCGTCCATAGGGAAGGGGTCGGAGGCAGGGCAGCTGGGAGGTTGGGACTCTGGGGGGACCTGGGGGGTGGGGGAGGGTCTGACCACGGCATCTTCCGATCAGTTGTCGGAAATACCTAGATGTCTCTAACTGAGGCCTCGCCCTGGAATGTTTGCTACAGCCCAGGCTCTTGTGCATGTCCAATGCCCAGCTGCCCGACATCCCGGCGCCAGACCCTGGGGGCGGGGAGGGTAAGACCACAGTGTCCAGGCAGAGTCACCATCAAACCTCCTGAGAAGACTGGGCTAGGGCTAGTTCAGTAAAGTTCATAAAGCCAAGTAGTGCAGCGGGCGTTCCATAAAGAACCGCTGCCTCCGGAGTGAACTGAACAAAAGTCAGGAGGAGTCTTGCAGGAGCGGGCTAAGCCCTGCGGGGAGCGAGGTCTGAGCCCCCAGAGGTCTAAGCCGAGGACAGGGCGCAGGGGGGTTGTGCTCTGGGCCTTAGGGCCGCCCGCAGGCGGGGAAGGCGGGGAAGGCGAGGCCGGCGGAGGCTTGAGTCCTGCGCAGGGCAAATAGGTCCCATGAGCACCCCGGGAGGTTCCTCTTTAAGGGGAGGCGGGCCGGGGCGGGGCTCCCTGCGCCCCTCCCCGAGGTCGCGCCGCCCCGCCCCGCAGACGAGGTCGGGCGCTCGGAGCGGCCGCCGGGGAGAGCGTTCTGGGTCCCGGAGGTCGAGACCCGCGTCCAGCCGCCACCTGATCGCAGGCCGCGTCGTGTCGCCGGTCCCGCAGGCACCATGAGCCAGGACGCCGAGGTGGACATGAAGGAGGTGGAGCTGAACGAGCTGGAGCCCGAGAAGCAGCCGATGAACGCGGCCTCGGGGGCGGCCGTGTCCGCGGCCATGGCGGGCGGCGCCGAGAAGAACGGGCTGGTGAAGATCAAGGTGGCCGACGACGAGGCGGAGGCGGCGGCCGCCAAGTTCACGGGCCTGTCCAAGGAGGAGCTGCTGAAGGTGGCGGGCAGCCCGGGCTGGGTGCGCACGCGCTGGGCGCTGCTGCTGCTCTTCTGGCTCGGCTGGCTGGGCATGCTGGCGGGCGCCGTGCTCATCATCGTGCGCGCGCCGCGCTGCCGCGACCTGCCGGCGCAGGCCTGGTGGCAGAAGGGGGCGCTCTACCGCGTCGGCGACCTGCAGGCCTTCCAGGGCCCCGGCGCGGGCGGCCTGGCCGGTGAGCGCGTGCACCCGGCCCCTGACCCCCGCGCCCCTGGTTTCACGGGTCACCCCAGCCCCTGACCCCCGCGCCCCTGGTTTCACGGGTCACCCCAGCGCCCCTGGTTTCACGGGTGAGCCGCTCGCACCCCTCCCACCCGCCCCAGGGACTCGGACGGTTCTCCACCCCACCCGGTAGCAGCCGCTGCCTGGGACGCAGCGCCTCCGGCCTTTCTTCAAAGATTTTCCCCTTCCCCTCCCTCCCTCCTTCCTTCACGTGGGGACGGTGACTCGGCCTCCGCCCTTCCTCCCGGAGCCACGGGTTCCTGTAGCAACGTGCTCGGCCCTTTACATCAGCTGCTCGCCCTCCGCTCCGAGCCCCGGGGGCGGGGGTGGTCCCAGGCCCGCCCACTCTGACCTCGGCCCTCCCGTCGCAGGCCTGAAGGGGCGCCTGGATTACCTGAGCTCCCTCAAGGTGAAGGGCGTCGTGCTGGGCCCGATTCACAAAACCCAGAGAGACGACGTCGACGGGACCGACTTGGAACAGATCGACCCCGCTTTGGGCTCCAAGGAAGAGTTTGAGAGTCTCCTGCAGTCGGCCAAGAAAAAGAGTGGGTGCCTTTGTTAGGGTCCCGGGAGGACCTTGGAGTTGGCAAGGGAGCAGCTAGGAAGGAAGGGCCTGGCCTTGTGGCGGGGTGGGGGGAGTGGGGAGGGGGTTGGGGGGTGGAGGGGAAGGCAGGAGAGGGTTTTTGTCTGCCCCGCTGCTGCTGGCTCGGAGCTTTGCTAGCGGGCACCGAGGCGACGGTGAGGCCTCGGCCTAAGTGGCGTTTGCCCAGCGGTTCAGGGACTTCCCACTTGCTGTGCAGGCCGTTCACTTCTGGGCTTCCGCGCCGTTTTTTTCAAAACGGGCTTTCACTGAGGTGGTGGTTTTTAAACTTGAAAAGAGTGGGTCCTTTTGGAAAGAAAACCCAGATTAAACCTCGTCTTACTTTAAAAGGGTTCGCTTGGGGTGGGGAGCCCAGGACGCTCTCCATCAGCCTTCTCTGTTCTTACTGTTCACCTGCTGCCCTGTGAGGTGCCAAGGTCCCTTCTTGCTCGGGTCTCTGTTTCAATGGACTGAGGTTTGCCAGGGTTCAAACCTAAGCTTCTGTAGCAGGTGATACAAAGGAATTGCTCTCCTCCTTTCTCAACACCTGCTTCTCCCTCCACTCTCCAGGCATCCGGGTCATTCTGGACCTCACTCCCAACTACAGGGGCCAGGACTCGTGGTTCCTCCCCTCTCAGACGGACGCGGTGGCCACCAAGATAACCGTGAGTGTGCGGGTGCCCGTGGCAGGGGGGGGCCAGGTCCTTGGCTTGTGGGGTCCTTGCACGGCAGCCCGTCATGAACCCAGCCCCCCTCCCGCAGGGGCCCTGGCTCCTGCAGGCGAGCAGACACGCTCCCCCCCCCCCCCCCCCCCCCCCGCGCCCTAGCAGCCGGCCGTGCGCCCGTTTTTTGCTTGTTCCTTTTGGGCGCTTCTTTTTCCTGTTTCCTCGACTCTGGTGGTGACCGTGCCTGGAGGGGAGCTTCTCAGATGCTAATCTGGGTTTGACTTTTCTTCCTTTGGGGAGGGGAGCGCTTCTCAGTGGGAGTCTGTCCGGACTGGTTTCCCAGTCCTTGTTTGATGCTTTGAAGTACAGCCCCGCCTGAAATTCTAAGCGTGGGGATCTTCCTGTGTCTGAGGCGGTGCCAAGTGTTTTATAGATGTTTTCCAGTCCCCGGTGTACCCACACAAGGTCCCTTGTACCCACACAAGGTCCCTATCGTTATCCCCAAACTGCACGCGGACACTAAGGTTCAGAGGGTTCCATGTGCTGGGATTTGAGGTCCAAGTAACCTCATTCTTGAACCACTTCCCTGAAGGTGTAGGCTCAAGCTCTGTAGCCCACAGGCTGGGGGAGGGGCTGTGAATGTCACCCAGGCTCCTCAGGCCTGCCTTATGGGACACAGACCGGTTCAGAACAAACGGGCAGAACAGAAATGGAGGCAGAGCCTCACTTGGCTGGCAGCCCTGATTCTGGGGTAGGATCTGTCCTCCCGGCATTTCCGTAGGACCTTGGAGTCATCCAGCTCATCCGTCAGCACGCTGCTGGAAGACCCTTTAGGCGTTACTGATAGGGAAGTTTTCGGATGGTAATGAGATGAAGCTGAAAATGGAGACGCGAGGAGGGAGCACGGAGAAAAGGGGGAAAACGGGCAGTGCGAATGGGGTTTCATGTTCTGAGCCTCACACGCCAGGGCTTCAGGCCTGGGCCTGTCCCACAGAACCGGCTCTTTGTCCCACATCTTCATGGAAGCTGCCCGGGGGGGATGCTTGGCATTTCAGTCTTTCATCCTCGGTGGCCCTGCCCAGCTCTGCCCTGCCCACAGCCCTTGCACCGCTCCTGGCCTCAGGCCGTGGGAGAGGAGTCATTCCTCTGTCTGGGGGTTTTGCCTGGTGGTTGAGCCCTGTCACTGCGCCTCTCTCAGTGAGCCCTGGGCCTGCCTCCTTGCTTCTTTGAGACGATTTCCACGTCTCTGGAATGGGTATGCAGCGCTCCACACGTGCTAAGGATTAAACGAGGTTACGGTTATGAACACACTTTCTCGGGCCTCCTCTGTGGTTATCAAAGGTGAAGCCATGGGCTGGAGTAGAGAGAGATCACTGCGAGAAGCAGTGATCAGTTAGGAGGGGAGGGACCAAGGGCTAAACCTTTATAATGGAGGTGGGGACACGAGGCCATTCCTGGCTCTCTTGCAGGTGACTGCCCAAGTCACGAGGAAGCACCTGGCAGGCAGGCTCTGGGGGGGTGGGAGGGGGCGGGTGGGAGTTTTGTGGGCCTCTGCAGCAGAGTGTCACTCTGTCCTTTGTCGTCCCGTGTCCCCCCCCCATAGGATGCTCTGAGTTTCTGGCTGCAGACTGGTGTGGATGGGTTCCAGGTTCGGGACGTGGAGAAGCTGAAGGTGAGTTTCCTTCACATGAGAGACGCAGCCTCGGTGAGCAGGCGGGACTCGCCAGGGCCGGGTAGTAGTTGCCTCTGCTTTTTGCCTTCTAGAATGCGCCTCTATTGTTGGCCGAGTGGCAGAACATCACCAAGAGCTTCAGTGAAGATAGGTGAGTGCCAGACCCCTTGTGGGTGGGGGTACCCCCAGTGGAGTGCTGGCCCTGGGAAGGGCGGAGTTCCTAGTTCAAATGTCTTCCTCACTTCCTGTCTTCCTTTCTTGTCCCGTGCCAACCTTGACCTCTGCTTTGCTCTCTGCAGGCTCCTGATTGCCGGAACTGGGTCCTCCAACCTTCACGAGATCTTGAGCCTGCTCGAACCAGCCAAGGACCTGCTGCTGACCAGCTCGTACCTGGCGGCCTCCCCTTTCACTGGGGAGCACGCGGAAACGCTGGTCGCCCAGTACTTGAATGCCACTCGCGGGCATTTGGCCAATGACAGCCGCTGGTGCAGCTGGAGCGTGAGTACCACGTGGCGGGAGAGGGCAGGGTGCGTTTCGGAGGAAAGGGGTGTTGCGAGACGGGCGGTGGGGGCTCGGGGGCTCACCGGTGCGCCCGTTCCCACAGCTGTCCCAGAAGGGCCTCCTCACTTCCTTCGTGCCGGCCCAGCTCCTCCGACTCTACCAGCTGCTGCTCTTCACGCTGCCGGGGACCCCGGTGTTCAGCTATGGGGACGAGATCGGCCTGAAGGCAGCGGCCCTTCCCGGGCAGGTACTGGGTGCTGCCTTCTCGGCGCAGTGGGGGAGCCGTGTTCACCCGCCAGGGTAGGCGTGGATGCCGCGGACAGGCGTGACCCCCGGGGGAGCTGCGTTTGTTTCCTAGTGGGTCACCTGGTCCGTAGCTGTGTGGCCGCGGCAAGCGGTGACATATCTCCACGTCCCGGTCATCTGTTCCGCGAGGCTGCCTCTCTCGTAGGGCGGTTCGGATAAAGTGACGGCTACTTTAAAATGCAGTGTCGTACCTGGTAGTGTTCAGTATGATACTCACTCATTCATTCACTCACTCACTCATTCATTCACTCATTCATTGGACAATGGGTACTCTGCTGGGCTCTCCTGGTTTAGTGGGGGAGCCAGGTGAGTGAGAGAAGGGATAGCGGTAAGACCGGAAGGCACGCGCTTAGGTCTAGCCACAGGCGTGGAGGCTGCCCCCTGAGCTGGTATCTCTAGAGCCGGTCATTCGTTCATTCCCCACGTTTTGCGGAGTGATTCCCGGGCGCCGTGCCTGCAGCACAGAGCAGTGCACGGAGGGCTGAGTGCTCCGCAGAAGGAAGCCACAGGGAACCCTGTGAGACAGCTGAGCGAGGCGGGAGTGAGGAAGCTGGCTCGGGGCTGTCCGGGGGAGGAGCCCCCTGGCCGAGGGGCAGGGCACGGACCTGAGGTGGGAGCCGGCCTTGCTGTTCCCAGTAGAAGTTAGGTGAGAGGCGGGAGGGCCTGCCGGGGGCCGGGGGCACAGGAGGAGGAGAAGGGAGTCGGCCAGCCTTCCCCAAGTCCTGTTTTCCCTGCCTTCCAGCCTGAGCAGGCCCCGGTCATGCTGTGGGATGAGTCCAGCTCCCTCAACACCTCGGGACCTGTGAGCTCCAACATGACGGTGAAGGTACGGGTTTGAGGGGGCAGGGCCTGACCAGCAGCCGGCCCAGTGGCTTGTGGGAGTTTGCAGCCAGCGGAGTTCTTGTTCTTCATCCCTTCCCGCTGTGTCTCCATCGCTTGCAGGGCCAGAGCGAAGACCCTGGCTCCCTCCTGACCCTGTTCCGGCGGCTGAGTGACCACCGGGGCAAGGAGCGCTCCCTGCTGCACGGGGACTTCCACGTGCTCCCCTCGGGGCCCAACCTCTTCTCCTACGTCCGCCACTGGGACCAGAACGAGCGCTACCTGGTCGTGCTCAACTTTGGGGACGTGGGCCAGCCTGCCCGACTGGAGGCCTCCAGCAGCCTGCCCGCCAGCGCCAGCCTGCCTGCCAGGCTCGACCTGCTGTTCAGCACCCAGCCGGGCCGGGAGGAGGGCGCCTCTCTGGAGCTGGAGCGCCTGAAATTGGAGCCCCACGAGGGGCTGCTGCTCAGCTTCCCCTACGTGGCCTGATCCTCGGCCTGCCCCCCCTCCCCTCCCCGCCCCTCCCCTCCCCTCCCCTCCCCTCCCCTCCCCTCCCCTCCCCTCCCCTCCCCTCCCCTCCCCTCCCCTCCCCAGGCCCTTTGGGTTCCGGTTTCTCTCCTGTTTTTTTTACTGTCACAGATTACAGATGAACCCCAATAGGGTGTTTTCTGGCTTCAAATAAAAGTTACCCCTGTCTAGTGAGGTCTGTCTTCCCTCCACCTTCTGTTATGGCAGGAATTTCTCCTCCTCTTCTCCCCCCGCCCGGACCTTCCCCAGGTGATCAGGGTCTGAGCGTTTCATGCGGCTGCCAGCCCAGGCAGGAAGGGGCCTGCCAGTCAGCAGGGAGGTGTGGGCTGGGGCTCTGGGCCTAGCACCCGGGCCTCCTCCCCCGCTGGGCGTGCTCTCCTGAGGTCTCGGTCTTGCTGACTCTCCCTCAGCAATGGGTCTGCCGCTAAGTGTGGTCAGCTTTCCCGTTTTTGCAGACTTAGCCTTTCGGGGGATGGAGTGGGAGTGGGGCGGCCTGTTGTCTAAGAGCTGCTTCTGAAGGGTACGAGAGGTCACTCATTCAGGAGGCCCTGACTGCACACTCAGCATGTGCCAGGACGTGTTCTGGGTCCTGGGGTAGAGGAGGGAACAAAGTTCAAAAATCCCCATCGCCTTGGGGTTTATATCCTGGCGAGGCAGATTAAATGGCCCTGGCTGGTGTGGCTCAGTGGATAGAGCGTCAGCCTGCGGACTGAAGGGTCCCAGGCTCGATTTTGGTCAAGGGCACATGCCTGGGTTGTGGGCTCGATCCCTAGTGGCGGGGCATGCAGGAGGCAGCCTGGGTGGGAGCGTGCCTGGCACTGAGGAAGGAAGAGGAGGGATGAGGGCTAGTTGGGAAGGGGCGTCACACCGCAGCTGCAGCGTTGGGCAAAGGGCACAGTAAGGGCGTGCTCCCCCAGACTGCCCTCCCTCTGACACCCGCTGCCAGCTCGTGACCCTCGGGCTCCTTGCAGGAACGACTGAGATTAGTTTATAGCCAGAGGGTGCCCGAGGGTGGGGTGTGCAGCTCTTAGGGCGGAATCCAACCATGAAGCTCCTCCCAGGGCGTCCTGGACCTCAGACCTGGCACATAACACTGGCCGAGCAGGGCGCCCCCAGCCTTTGGCCTCCACGGTGTTCTTGGGGCTCACATACTGCTGGCTCCCACGGCTGACCTTTAGTCCCAGCCCCTCCCAGAAGTCCAGGCTAAAATCTTCAGTCCTCCCGAGATAGTGTGTCCCACAGCCTCCTCATAAACCACAGGGCCAGGCGGACTGACGTCCCCATGCTAGCTGCTCCGTCAGGGCATTCCCGGCCTGGAGATCACCGCCCAGAGCTGAGGGCAAAGGCCGACCTCCAGACAAGATGAGTTTTTTTTTTTTTTAAAGTGTGTTTTTATTGATTTTCGAGAGAGGAAGGGAGAGGGAGAAAGAAACATGGATGAGAGAGAACATCAATCGGTCGCCTCCTGCATGCCCGCCCCCCCCCCCCCGCCCCCCTTTGGGATGGAATCTGCACCCCAGGCATGTGCTCTGACGACCTCTTGGTTCATGGGTCAACGCTCAACCACTGAGACACCGGCTGGGCTAGTTCTTTTTAAAAAAAAAAAAAATATATATATATATATATATATATATATATATATTTTATTGATTTCAGAGAGAAGGGAGAGGGAGAGAGATAGAAACATCCATGATGAGAGAGAATCATTGATCGGCTGCCTCCCTCACGCCCCACACTGGGGACCGAGCCTGTGACCTGGGCCTGGGCCCTGACCGGGAACCGAACCGTGACCTCCTGGGCTGCCCAGATGAGCTCCTCGCCACACAGCCTGAGGGGACAGGAGGGCAGTGGCGGGTGCTGAGCCGTGGCGCAGGCTGGCGGGCTTTAGCCGGCTCCCTGGCTGCTCGTTCCGCAGGGAGGCTGATTGGGGTGGTGGCTGCTACTGCTCAGAAGACCAGGGTGGTAGCAGGGGGCTGGTCCCAAGTGGTTGGGTCCCCCATTTATTTTGCTGTTGGAGCCTCCGGGGTCATCGTGAGGATTCTCTGTCGGGTCGGGGTAGTTTGGCCCTCCTCGCCTTAGAACACTAGTTCCTGAGGGTTGGGCCGGGGCCTCTGAGGGTGTCCTGG